>NC_091389.1:2992573-3339221 GCF_038502225.1 Cherax quadricarinatus | reverse complement strand
ACTTCCAGAAAGTCTGAGACATGATAATTTGGGACGTGATGGTGGTTTGGAGTCATCCATTGACTCATTACACCATTCTCAGGTGGAGGTGGAGGTTCATCGAGAGGTAACATCTGATCAAGATATGTGTAACATGACTGTCACGAGAAAGAGGGCGGCTACATCAGATTCTGATGACGTCCTTACGCCTGCACAAAGGCCTGGGAAAAAGACTGAGGTGAAGTGTGAAGGTAGTGGTGTAGGTGGTGGTAGCCATGATAGGAGGCACCGGAAGAAGGGGGGAGGGAAAGAGAGCACTCTGAAGGTGTTGAACGTAAATTCAAGCTCTGGAGTTGTAAAGAGTGATGACAGGAAGCAGGGGTGGAAACTTTAATAGGCCTTAGGTGTATGTCTGTAAATGTTAATGGGTTATGTAGCGGTATGAAGAGAGATTGGTTTCGTAATTTTCTGAATAAATCTAGAGTGGATGTTGTGTTCCTGCAGGAGCACAATTTCAAAGAGGGTAGGGTGTTGGAGGTGGCAGGATTTCGGGTAGTTACCCTGCCATCTCCCCGTCTAAAAGGTGGTGTGGGAATTTTAATAAGGGAGACGAGCCCGTTTGTTTTGCAGAGAAGCGAGGGAGGAGGGGGAGGGAGGGTGTTGCGTGTGGATGGGTGGTGGATGGGTAAGCGTGTGTCTTTTGTGAGTGTGTATGCGCCGGCAGAAAATAACATAAAGGTAAAGAATGATTTTGTGTGTGAGGATCTTGTGTTTTTCTTAAGTGCACTGCCAGAGGTGGCGATAGTTGGTGGGGACTGGAATAGTGTAATCAGGGTGGCTGATGTGGACCCAAGAGGAGCTGGATATATGTCTGTGGCTCTTAGGGATTTATTAAGGGATGTTAGGTTACGTGATGCCTTTGGGGGAGCGGTGTGGGAGACTGAATATACGTTTGTTAGGAGTGGTTATGCTGCGAGACTAGATAGAGTGTACCTTTCTCAGGGAGTGAACGTGAAATCTTTCAGTACTGTTGAGACTACAATGTCAGATCATAGGGCAGTGGTGGTGGAGGTTGGGTGGGGGACGCTCGCGGACATATATAGAAGTTATTGGAAATTAAATATAAGTGTGTTAGGAGATGAGGAGGGGTTGGAGGGGTTTTCAGTCCTATGGAGGGAGCTTAGTGTGGAAGAACAGGGAGTGGATGACATTGTGACATGGTGGGATAGTGTCGCAAAGGAAAGGATTAGAAAGTTTTATGTGAGAGAAGGAAAACGTATTAATAATTTAAAATATGGACTGGCTAACTATTTAGAGGATAGGTTAAGAGGTTGCTATGGGAGGGGGGTGGGTGGGAATAATTTTCCTATGGATGAAATAGCTGAAATAAAGGGGAGGTTGAGGGTGTTGCAAAATGAAAGGTTTCAAGCTGTAAGGATGCAGGCAGGGGTGGAGGAAGTGCTTTGGGGCGACAAGCCGTCAGCGTGTGTTTTGCGGCATCAAAAGCAAAGGCAGGCGCTGACGGCTATACCATGTTTAGAGGTAACGGAGATGGTTGGGAATTATAGAGTAGGGCAGGAGATACGAACCACGAAGGGGATGTGTGCGTATGCGGAGGCTTGGTACGAGAAATACTGGAACAGTGGGGGGGTGGGTGACGGGGCATTGGACAAGGTGTGTACGTATGTGACGTGTAATTTAGGAAATAGTGATCGAAAGGCTTTAGGTGGGACGAGTACGGCAGAGGAAATAGAGAATGCGTTAAGGGGAATGAGGAAGGGGAAAGCTCCCGGTATTGATGGTCTCCCGGTAGAATTTTATTTACAACATTGGGCGTTGATAAAGGAATTTATAGTTAGGTTATTTAATAGTATGAAGGAGAAGGGTAAGTTGGGGGAGAATCAGGAAACAGCAGTAGTAGTGCTGGTCCCGAAGGTCAAGGGGCAGCCCACCCTTTGGGAGTACCGAGCCATATCACTGATGTGTGCAGACTATAAGGTGTTTGCAAAAATTTTAGGTAATAGGTTCAAATGTGTAGTGGAGAGGGTGGTGTCAAAATCTCAGTTCGGGTTGCCGGGAAGGTCGATGATTGAAGGACATGGGATACTGAGAAGTTTTGTGGAAGCTAAGGGTGGGGGTGGAGGGGCGGCTTTGTTGGCTCTAGACTGGCAGGGACCATATGATAGAATGGAAAGGGGAGCTTTGCAGGTTATACTTAGGAGGCAGGGTTTTGGGGAGGAAATAGTCGAGTGGGTAAATACGTTGTACAAGGGGGCGAAAATGAGGATACAGATTAATGGGTGTATGGGGAGGGAAATTGCAATGGGAAGAGGCCTTAGACAGGGATGCCCCATGTCCCAAATATTGTTTGCGTGTTTCCAGGACCCCTTTTATAGAATGGTTGACCGTAGCTTATGTACGCCATGTGCGGGAAGTGTGGGGGGTGGGAGGGCCTGGCCGGGGTTAATTGGATATGTTGACGACACCACTGTTCTCTTTCGTGCAGGGATGTCAATGAGAGTGTTGGACGAGGTGGTGCAATTATTTGGAAGTGCAACGGGTATGCAGGTAAATAGTGCGAAGTCAAGGTGCATGGGGTTGGGTTCTTGGGTGGGGGGTGTGGGGGGGAGATGTAATGTTGTTAAAGAATGGGCGGTGTCTTTAAAGATTTGTGGTATTATTTATAGGGATGACATGGTTGCGGCGCGGGAGGAAAATTCGGATAGGTTATTGGAAAGGATCGTGGGGCGTCTAGGTGTTCTGAGACCCCAGCACCTAACTCTGATACAGCGAGTGATAGTCGTGAACATTTTATTGTATAGTAAGGTTTGGTATGTTGCAGCTGTGTTCCCAATTACAGGGACAGCGATTGCGGGGATACTAAGACGGGTGTACAAATTTTTATGGGGTTCACGTTGTGATTGGTTACGGAGGGAGGTTGTAATGTTACCTGTAAGTCAGGGTGGGTTGGGGTTGTTGGATTTGAGACGGAGGGCTAAATGTGTGTTCATTAAATGGGAAGTGTTGCGTGAGGGTGTGAACGCGGGGCGTTTGGGAAGGATACACGACAGGCTGGGTATGTGGTATCGAGGAATGGAGTTGAGGGAATGTGAAATAGTTTTGAGGGCTGTTATGTTGGTTAGGGAACTGAGAAAGGTTCGTATAAGGGTTTTGTGTAGGTTACTTGTAGGTAGGTGCGTTGTCCCAGTTGAGGGTTTGTTCCCCATGTATGCGTGGAAGAGTATTTGGTTTAGATTTAGTAAATTGAAGTTAAAACCTCGGGCGCGTGAGGTGATGTTTCGTTTTCTGCATGGGATCCTTCCGTCTGGTGAGATATTACGAAACAGACAGGTTGTAGAGGGCGGGGGGTGTGGTATCTGTGGAGGGGATGAGACAGCGTTCCATGTAGTTTACTTTTGTGAAGGGCTAGAGGAGGTTAGGTGCTGGTTAAGTAGGTTGGTACAGAGGGTGGGGGGCCGTGGGGTGTCGGTTTTGCGTGCTCTAAGTCTAGATATGGGTGGGTTAGACGAGGGTGTCATAAGAGCTTTAGATTATATCATGGTAGATTATATATATATGTCGTGGGTGATGAGGGGGAGAGGGGATAGTGAGGAGAGAAGAAAGGTTCTTGCGGTAACGTTCTATAGTACGAGGTGTCGTAACAGAGATTTGTATGGGAGGAGGTGGGATCAGGCTTTCTCAGAGGGGTATAGAATGCTAACGTTAGGGATTCTCGTAAATCTGTGATTGGATATGAGTGAATGAAGGGGTTTTCATAGGTTGGAGGGAGTCAGGGGGCAACAGCGGGCTCGCCTCCCTGGGGGGGGGGTCGTGAGAGTGTTGTGAATGTGGGTTTGGAATGGTTTCCTGGTTTTCATTGGGACTTTATGGCATCCAAGTGTGGATGTAGAGCTCAAGGTCTCGTTATGGTAGATATAACACTTTTCAGAATATAGGTATAATATAGTAGATTTATGTATAATTATGATGTGTATCAGTCTTGTATAACATGATTCTTGAGAAATAAGTTATTTGCGACATGCAGTGTGTTTTAGTTTGTATTTATGTTACGTGCTGGGTTTTTGCACGATGAGAGATACTTATATCCTGTTTTTCATTGTGCATACAGTGCATATGATTAATGTGATTTTGTGAAAATTTTTGTGTACGTGTGGGTGTGTGTGTGGATGTGGGTGTGGGTGTGTGTGTGTGGGTGTGTATGTGTATATATATAAATATATATCTCTTTCTATTGTATTGAGCCTTTGTCATGGGTCAGACGTTATGTAATACTTTATATATGCATGATTGATTCTTTTTAAAGTTTATAATTAAGGTCTGTACCCTGATACCGGTTTGGTGTTCATGCAAGTTCTTGATGTTAAGTTTTAGTGTGTATGGTATACAGACATATCTAGACAGTTTAGTGACGTAGTCCATTTGTCTGAAAGTTTTATATGGGTGTATTGTAACAGTATAGAGCTTGTTATTGTGTTCTAAGCTGTATTCTTTTCTGTTTATTTGTATGTTGGGATATGTTCAGCTGTATTGTTAAGGATAAGTATGTAGATTATCTAGTCAGATTATGATGTTAGGTTTTGGTTTTTTGATTAATGTGAAGGATGGGATTTAACTGATATAACTTCTTTGTATATTTTATGTTCGAGTGTATTGAACCTTTGTCAGATGTCATTTATATGTACAATTTATATATATGCAAGGTTTTGTATATATGTCAATTCATGACCCTGTGACATGTAATTTTGTTTTTAGTTATGTTCTTGATGTAAGTTGTTGTTGTAATATCTTGCGAGCATGTAGGTACAATCCGTTTGTCAGTTAATTTGATTAGGTTCCATACTGTTTCTTTATTTTTATGTTAAACTGTATTGGTTTTAAATAAAATATAAAAAAAAAAATTCCGATTCCCGTCAGTGGTGAGCCCTTCTCACGCCTGATAATAGATTGTGTTGGTCAGTTACCCAGGACTAAACAAGGGAATCAATATCTGTTTACAATTATGGATGTCGTTACTTGATATCCGGAATGATTTCATCAAACATTAAAATCAATGTTGAGAGCGTACTGTGAGCAGTTTTCCCGAGATTGGGACGAGGGAATACCATTTCTCTTGTTCGCCTTAACTTAAATATCTCCCTCAATGAAATAAAATATATTAGTTATACTTCAAAATGTATATTTTTAAACGTGCTACGTAAACATTAATATTGTTTTGTTTTCTTAAAAATTTATATTAAGTCTTTTGTAAAAGTTTAAAAATACCTGAAATATCTTTCTTAAAACTTTAACAAAATTTTCAGAAAGTTTTTAAATTTTTACAAGTCAAAGAAAAACGTTAACATAATAATTTCAATGTTTTTGAAAAATCTTCTTAATACTCTTTATAAAAATATTCATCAAGCATTTATTCCTTCAATAAAGGTAAAATGTTAATTTTTTTAAACCTTCGGGTTCAAGATCAGGGATCATCAAGAATTTCAATTCATAAGGATTATCGACTGGACGAAGATTGGAAAACAGTGTGTGTTGTGTTCGCAAATCTGTGTTAGTTTACGCACAGATTAGCGTCGTTCCTGGTGATCCTTGGACTGTGTTCAGTGCTTCAGAGCAGTGAGCCACGAGAGGGTGGCTACGGGCCCCGACTGGGGCTCTGAGCCTCACAGCTCTGCACCCAGTGTGGGCGGCTGTGAGGTCACAGGCAGCAGCTCTGCTGCTGGCTCTGTCCCCACACCTACAGTCACCATGACAGATCCAGGAGAGCGGCCTAAACGTTCCTTGGAATGCGGGGACGAGTTGGAGGACGACGTGGGGCAGGTGGGAGCCCCCACCAAGAAGGCCAAGGATGCAGTGGAGACTACTGTACCTACCAATCTGCCACTAGGTCCGTCGGCAGCCCCTACCCAAGAAGACTTGCACCCCCAGATGGCCATAGGGGTCGTGGAAGGAAGCCAGGAGGATGTAGCTCCTCAAGTGGCAAGGATGGAGCCATTCCAGGTCCCTACACCAGTTGCGTTGGCCTCCACAGTGGACGGGGACTGGCTGACTCCACGTGGAAGGAGGAGTTCCCGCTCAGCTCGGGCACAAGCAACCAGGGCCTTCAACAAATTCAAGGTTCCCAACTACGGGTTTGTAAGGTATCTGGAAGGTCTCCCCCACCTCAAGTTCCGCTGCGAGTTCACTCTCAGGAACGAGGTTTCGGTCATTCCTTGGGACGAAGACTCTTACGAGGAGTTGAAGGGGCTGGTTGTGACCCATCCCAGCATGGTGGAACTGCTTGCTTCGGAGAAGGTGTACAAGGGGGTGCTTTTACACGTCCCTGTGCCCTTCCCACTGGACCCCATTTTGGAAGTGCCCAATATTGTCAAGGCGGAGCGACTCACTGCAACGGTGAACAAGGTGCCCACCCGCCAGGTGCTGATCCACCACAAAGGTCCACTTCCCACGCACCTGGACCTTGGGGTCTGGGGAAGATTCAAGACCCGACCATACCTGTCAGGCCCAGTACAATGCTTCAACTGCCAGCGAGAGAAGAAGTGTGGTGTGTGCAGCAAGGCACACGACTCGAAGGACTGCATTGCAATCCTCAAACATCCAACTGGCGAAGCCCTTTGGCCAGAGCCCAAGTGTGCCAACTGCTCAAAGAGGCACCATGCCTGGAACCGGAGCTGTCCTGTGATGGTGCAGCACTGGCAGCAGGTTCAACATCGGAACGACCCGACAGCCCCGATGCCACCCAGCCTTGGAACTGCCCAGCAACAGTCAGCATGGGCTCCAATCACAGTTCCCCGGATACCACAGGAGGGCAATACCAGCGAGTTCCCAGCACTGAGCTCCCAGCGGTGGCATCAGCGGGCAGACACTGGTTTGCAGCAGCGCGGTCAACTGCGGCGTCAGATGGCAAGGTGGCCAAGAAGACAGAATCATTGGGAAAAACAGCCACAGGCCAGGCACACTGCCCAGCAGGTCCCAGCTGGGCACCAACATTCCTTGCCATACAGCCAGCAGGCCTCTTCCCAAGGGCAGGCCCCTACTGTGAGCGGCCAGAGTCAGGCAGAGGTTCCCCGCCAGGGGACTTGGAAGCCCATGGCCACTCATGCCAGGCCCAGGGTGCACCCAGCTTATGCTGCTGCAGTGTCGACAGCCACCCAGACATACCCAGTGACCCAGCCCCGACTCGACGGGTCGTCCAGCTCAATGCCTGCGGAGGTAATGGTCGAATCCTTTCCGGATCGACTGAAGAAAACCATCGGGGTCATCTCAGCGCTCCTCTGTCGCCTGCTGCCGTCGGCAGGGGACAGGGGCGCCTGCAGGCAGCTCCTGTCATGGATGCTGGGTGTGGTCCTACTGGACAGGAAAGACTCAATGGAACTTCAAGCCATCATCCAGGAGTCCTTCCAGTCTGTGATGGAGGAGGCCCCGGAGTCGCCAACAATGGACGACGAGTCCCAGGCAGAGATGGAATCAGTGAGCCACCTCTGCGGCCCTTGAAGATCCTCCAGTGGAACATTTGTGGGCTGCAGCGGAAAATTCACTTAGTGATTGAAGCTGCAGTTCAGGATGAGGTTGATGTCTTCCTGTTTCACGAGACACTCACCGATTTGTCACGTCAAATGCAGCCACATATTCCGGGATTATCTGCCTACCTTCAGCACCTGGAAGGGACTGGCAGGGGCACGACGATCTACGTCAGGACCACTATCCCTCATTCAATCTTCACTGACCACATCGACTGTGGGGAGGGCGTAGAGGTTCAGGCTGTCACCCTACACCTGGCGGATGGACCTCTCGTGGTTTACAATATTTACAGAAGCTCTCGGTACACCCTTGAAATTTTAGAGGTGGCAGCACTCGCCCCACGGGAGGGTCTTGTTGTGGCTGGGGATGTCAATGCCCACCACCCAATACTTTTTTCTGTCTATCCTACCAACGCAGCTGGGAGGCACCTTGCGGCTGTGCTCGAGGAGGTCCCTGAGATCGCCCTCCTCAATAATGGTGAGCCAACCCATCATTATGGTGGCCGCTTGGATGTCACACTCATCTCTAGGAGGTTGCTCTCGAGCGCGAGATGGGAGGTCCACCCCCGTCTCACAAGTGATCACTTTGCAGTGGTCACTACGCTGATGGTCCAGCAGTGCCCGCTCCCCACACCTACCCCCGGATGGAATCTAAAAAAGGCAGACTGGCTGTGCTTCCAGGAGGTCATTGAGCGCTGGTGGGTGGAGTCTCCTCTTCCAGAAGACCCAGATGAGGCGGCTCAAAGCTTGCAGGTGGCCTTCACATGTGCAGCTGAGGCAGCAATACCTAAGATTACAGGCAGAGGGTTATATAAACATGACTGGTGGTTTTACAATGAGGACATCAGGAAACAGAACCACCGCATCAATGTTGTACGCAAGATGCACAGGCGTAATCCCACGGTTGAGTCCATGCGTCTGCTCAGGGAAGTGGTGCGGCATGCACGCTATGTCTCACACAGGGTCCGGCAGGCTAAATGGTTCGAGTGGTGTGCCTCCTTCAGCTACTCCTCCACCTTATCTGAGATTTGGACCAAGTTATAATTGGCCACTGGGCCTCGTCGCTGTGTGGCTCGGTTGCACCCAGACCCCGCAATGGAGGCAGAGCGTATGGTGGACCTTTTCACCTCCAGAGTGGCCATGGCTCAACTGCCTCAGGATCTCCATGCCCTCCAAGCCACCTTCCTTCCTAGAAGGGTGATGGTGATCCAAGCAGCATGCCAGGCTAAGGACGTCACGGATGAAGACTTCACCGACCAGGAGCTCCAGGCAGCCTTCACATCTCATCGAGACACTGCACCGGGGCATGATGGTATCACCTATGGCATGATCACTCGGTCTGGCCATTCTGGACATTCAGCTGTCCTGGGAGTCATCAACCAGACTTGGCGAGCTGGCAAACTCCCTGTAGTATGGAAGGAGGCTGACATCATACCGATTCCTAAGCCTGGGGATCCTGGCAGTGTGAGACCCATCTCCCTCACCAGTTGCATCTCGAAGGTGTCTGAAAGGATGGTGTTGGAGCGCCTGAGGTGGAAGCTTGGCCCTCCTCATAAACACCTCTATGGCTTCACCAGAGAAGTGGGCACTTTCGAAAGCCTTACAACTCTACTGACCGGCATTGGGTCGGACGCCCAAGCCCATATTGTTGTCTTTCTTGACCTCGAGAAAGCTTTTGAGCTAGCCAGTGCAACTGCCATCCTCTCACTCTTGGCCCACAGGGGGATTAAAGGCAGGCTGCTTTCATGGCTTCGTTCCTATCTCCAGGATAGGCGGACCCGGGTACGCTTCCAGGGGCATGCCTCTTCTCTCAAGACCCTGGACAACGGCACTCCGCTGGGCGGGGTGCTTAGTCCCACCCTGTTCAATGTACTGATGCACCAGCTGGTGTGCCTGCCTTTCTCCAGAGGCACCATCCTCCTCAGCTATGCCGATGACCTGGCACTTGTCGTACCTAGGAAGCGCCGGCTTTTGCAGCGTGCCCAGGAGGACCTCGATCTGCTGGCTTCCACCTGCCGTCACTTGGGACTCAAGATATCTGCGGCAAAATCCAAAGCCATGATCCTTCGCACCAAGGTGCCGAGTCATAGGCTGTGGGTCCTGGGCATCGACCTGAAGTGGGTTCACAGTCATAGGTTCCTTGGCATCTACATTGACAGGCACCTCACCTTCCACAAACATGTGCGCCACATTAAAGAGAGGGCTCTGCAGAGGGTCAGGGCATTGAGTGCCATGGCCAACCCTAGGGTTGGGGGCCAGCCTCGAGGTCATGAGGTTGTTCTACATCCAGGCAATACGTTCCCTCGTTGACTATGGGGCACTTGCTCTGGTTCACGCCAGACCCACAAACATCAAATCCCTCTGTGTCATCCACAACACAGCTGTACGGGCCATGCTGGGGGCTCGTAGGTGGGCCAATGCAGTGGCTCTGAACCTTGAGGTGCAGCTACAGCCTCTTGAAGACAGGATCCAACTGGTAGCTGTCAGGAGGATTGCAAAGTATCTCCAACTCCCAGGGGCTGACAAACTGATGAGAGATTTATGGGTCTGCCAGGGACAGGTCATTCCTCTGCATCCCGGCCACCGATGGATGTGGTCGGTAGCAGATGCCACACAGAAGCTCTTGCCCATGACATTGCTCCAGGCGGGAGGCTGCGACAGACTGGCAGCGAACTACACGGTGCCACCCCCTTGGGCACCAGAGCTGTTTGCGGTGAGCTGGACAACCCTACCAGACAGCAAGAGGCATTGCACCCGGGACATTCTGCACCCCCTTGCCTCGGCTAGCATTGTGGGTGCAGAAGGCCCAGGGTGTGTGCCATATTACACTGATGGCTCCAGAGACCCAGTGGCAGGCCGCACAGCTGCTGGGATGTTCCACAGCAATCTGACAGCAGGTTGGCGCCTCCCAGACCATTGCACCATCCTCCAGGCCAAACTCTTTGCCATCCAACAAGCTCTGCGGCATGCTCTTGCAGACCATCAGCATCCCCCCATTATCCACGTTGATTCCAAGGCAGCGATCCAAGCACTTATGCACAGAGAGCCAAAGGACAACATACACTTAATCACATCCATCCATCCATCTGGGGTGACCTGCAGACTCTCATGGCCCAGGGTCGCAGGGCAACCATCAACTGGATCCCGAGCCATGTGGGTATCCCTGGCAATGATGCTGCAGATGAGGCTGCTAGGACTGCAACCCTCGAGGCACAGCCACATGCTGCGATCTCCATCAGCCTCATCCAGATTGCGCTGTTGGCTGCTGGTGCGGTGAGGCGCCCATTCCCTGACCCTGGGGAGTCACGGAGCCTCTGTTGGTATGTCAGGGCGACCCACAGGGTGCCCCCTCCAAGTCTTCGGACACAGTCCAGGGAACTGAGGGTGCATATCCACCGCCTACGCTTAGGGTATCCCACCACTGCGCGGATTGTTGAACAGGCACGAGAGGAGTTCTGTGCCCATTGTGACCAAATGGTTCTGCAGCCCTTGGTGCACTACCTGTTAGACTGCCCGGCTATGATGCCCCTTCGCCGTAGACACTTCCCAATGACCCCAGTAGGGCAGACCCGAGAGGATGAGGCAGCTCATCTTGTGTACTTAGCTGTCAGGGACTTGGAAACCTTACTTCCAGTCCTTGCACGTCATCCGCCCCCCCCCCCCCGCTGAAGTTGCTGCGAGGGCCTGCTTTGGGCCTCCATTGCACTGCACACCAGCCACTGTTAGTGCACACTAACGTTTGGTACGTCATCTGGCCATAGGGCCGGTGAGGTACCCCCCCCTTCCTGCTGAAGACCTGCCACACAGGTGCAAGTAACGATAAATGTCACTTCCCTACCCGGGGAGCCAATGCCGGGTCACCAAAATGGAAGAGACCCGGGCCGGGATTACCGGCGAATCAAATAGAATAGAATAGAATTGTCTTCAATATTTCATTATATATTATAAGAAGAATTAATTATTATTATATGTCAGGAATAATATATCATAGGCACTACAGTGGTGGCCTATGCTAACCTTCCTATGGTGTATAAATATACCTAGTTGAACGAATGTTATTGTGGCAGCTGGTCCAGTGGTTAACTCGATGGTCTGGAGTATAGTGACTCTGATCGCGGTTTCTATCCCCACCCATGGTATGGTTTGTTTGGAATCGTGTCATTAAGATTTCGTGTGTCAAGTACAAGTACCACCTCATCTTCTATGTCTACCATGGGAGGAGGTACAAGTACCTCCTCATCTTCTATGTCTACCATGGGAGGAGGTACAAGTACCTCCTCATCTTCTATGTCTACCATGGGAGGAGGTATAAGTACCTCTTCATCTTCTATTTCTACCATGGGAGGAGGTACAAGTACCTACTCACCTTCTATATCTATTATGGGAGGAGGTACAAGTACCTCCACATCTTCTATATCTAACATGGGAAGAGGAACAAGTACCTTCTCATCTTCTATGTCTACAATGGGAGGAGGTAAAAGTACCTCCTAATCATCTGGAACCAACTGTCCCCAGGCCAAGCCACATTCCCCGCCCTCACAGGGCTCGTAGGGAGAAGATTCTGCCATCTTCCCCACCCTAGGGGGGCTCGTGGGAGTAGTAGTGTTGTGAGCTGCAGGTTGTAGCAAATTCTAGCTCTGGCACCTTCCCCACCCCAGGTGGTAGCAAGCACTAGCTCTGGCACCTTCCCCACCATAAGAGGGCTCGTGGGAGTGGTGTAGCCTTCTCATCTTATTTTAGATTATGTTTATTTATATATATATATATATATATATATATATATATATATATATATATATATATATATATATATATATATATATATATATATATTTTGTACAAAATACTGTACATTTTCCATAAATACCGTGTGTTTTGTATGTAAATTTATGGAATATATTGTAGGTAATAAAAATTAATTTGTAAATAAATGAAGAACCGGCGAGATGGTTGAGCATCGTTGGGAAGGAGTCGCCATTGTTTTTAATTGACCGAGACAAACGTTAGTGAAAATTGGAAGAATTTTCGTCACACTATGGGTTATACTCTGCTTACAACCTCTCAAATAGGAGCTGATATTGTTGGATTTGCAGTCCTGCATAACATGAGCAGTAGGCGAGTGGACAGGACAGTCGAGGAGCCCCAGCTAAGTCATGTATATTTATGTTTGAATTCTGGCCAGTATTTTCTTCATATTTAGGCAGGGGTTTGTGTATGATACACCAAGTAATCTCCAGACAAATTGGTGAGTGTTAAGATTATAAATTCTCCTTCTGTTACATAAATGTGTATATGTAATCACTTATTAATTTTAATATACAGTCCACATATTTATGTTAATGTTTTACCAGAATTTCTGGTTATGTATATTTCATTAGAAATTAATATAGGTCCAGAGTGACTTGTTGATATGACAGTAGTAGGTATCGAAGGAGGACATTTTTTGCAAACTAGGTGTCTTAAAATTCCTACTTGTCTCTGTAACCTGGATAAAGAATAATTATCTTAGTTACCATTTACTGGTATGTATCTTATGAGACTCATGTAAGTAAATTTAATTTTCCACGTAGTAGCCCGTTGGTCCTCGGTCGAACTGGATGTAATTAGTGGTCATTAATTAGTGAATTAATTACTTAATAATTATATATGAAATGACAGAAGGAGGTGGATGTTAAGTCCACAAATTTATTTAATGTGTAATGGATTATAATTACTACAGTAATAATTTTGTAACAAACTCATATAATAAATGTTTGGAATTAATGAATCAAGAAACTGTGAATATTGATTATTTAAAATTGTTTTTAGATGTTTTAGGGAATAGATATGATTCATACAAATTATATTATAAAAATATGAAGGAGATTTGTTAGTAAATTGTACAGATCTTATCATTAACCAGTATTATGAATTAGAAGAAAAAATTCTTTCTTGTAAAAGTCAGGCTTTGAATAAATTAAAAGGTTTAAACCAGGCAGTTAAACAATCTTTTCCAACAAATAAGATGTCTTTGCCAAAACTCCCAGAATTATATTTACTGTATTTAATGATGGAGAAAATTGGGAGGAGTTTTGGTCAATTTTTAAAGTAGCTGTGCATGATAGGAGTGATCTAGCCTGTGTTACTATATTATTTTACCTCAAAGGACAGGTAAGAGGAGATGCTCACATACTCATACAAGCCTTTCCCAACGTAGATGACTCTTACAAGGAAGCAGTTGACTTGTTGAAGGTCACTTATGGTAATATAGAGCAAAGTAGGCTGGATCTAGTGAATATTATTGTTAATTTAAAAACTCCAGATCACACTTACAAAGGTGTACAGCAGTTTAGAGTTAAACTGGAGAGCACTCTCAAAACTTTAAGTAATAAATATAATCTGAAGGAATCAGACTGGTTATTGAGTGCCACTGTACAGAATAAATTAAGCTGTAAAACACTTGAATGACTCTCCTACAAGTATCACAAAGGTTATTTTGGTTAACAGAACTCAGTGTGAATGCTTTGAGAAGATACCAGAGCAGCGAACGGACATCCCAGTGCATCGTTTCAGCGTAAATAGCTGAAGTGTTGTGTAGAAGGTTTGGTGTTGTTGAGTCAGGACCAGTCAGCACCTCCCCCCCTCTCCGCTGGGGGGGAGAGGGAGGGCGTGTGTAGTAAACAGTGACCCTCTCATAATGCCTCACTCCTGTGCGTCTCCCCCGCCTCACCCCTGCCCGTCTCCCCTGCCTCACCCCTGCCCGTCTCCCCCGCCTCACCCCTGCCCGTCTCTCCCGCCTCACCCACCCAACTCCCAGCGCCACCCCATCTATAGAGGGTACTTCTCCCCTAACCCAAGATGTCAGCGATGGCACTGCAGGGAGTGCCGGGCTCACAGGAACTTCCACTACAGGGACAGCATCGTGGAGTTCGACGGCGAGGCAGCTGTCAGGTGTGCCACAGGCAGTGTGTACTCAGTTCCTCAAGCTTCAACATCCGTGCACACGAGAGCCTGGGAACTTCAGTCAACTTAGCGTCCACCAGGACGTTGCCATGTCCCTAGGGGAGCTCTCCATCGGGCTGTTAACGGAGTCACTGGCTTCTTGGACCTCTTGGGGAGGGTCGATGGTGCTCGTGCAAGCAGCAGATCCCGGGGCAACTTGCTGCTGTTTGCAATGGCTGTCTGCCGAGGAGAGACAGGCACCTAGCAACATCTGTTGTTGGGGCAATGGATGAATTCCCTACTATGTTTGTTAACTGCTCATTACTCTGTAATTTGTCTATGATTGTAATCATGTCATAACGTGTTTATCATTCATTACCTTTGAAACTTGTCATGATTGTGACCAGCTCTACCTGGAGCTCATTACCTTTGTAAATTCTCATGATTAATGTGTTTATGATTCAGTACCTTTGCAATTATTCATGAGTGTGACCAGCTCTACCTGGAGCTCATTACCTTTGTAACTTGGTCATGATTATGACCAGATCTAGTTCATTACCTTTGTAACTTGCTCAGCTATCAAAACTTTGGAGTCCAGTCCCTGGACCAATTATGTACCTCTGTAATCTTTTGACTACCGCCCAAAGGATGGGTATGGGGTGCATAATAAACATATTAAACTAACAACTAACTACAATTCATGGAATGATAAAGTTGAAAGATTGGAAGAACTTGACATATGTGTCAGATGTCTAGGTAATCACAATGTTAAGGATTGTCATGCCAAATTAAACAACTGTTATCAATGTCACAAAGGAAGACACCATATAGTCATATGTAAGGGTCTATATGATAATGTTGATAATAATGATGATGTTGACAATCCTGACACAACAGTGGATAATGTAAAAATTGCTGCTAATGTTAATAATGATAGTTTTGCTGAAGTAGCCTTACCTGTGTTACAGGTAAAAGTTGATGATAAAAGGCCTAAATCAAAAAATGTAACTGCATTATTAGACCAGTGATTACAGCATACTTTCATAAAATGTAAATGTCTTGATGGTATGAAAGTACAGATGGGAGTTCCTACAACTCTAAAATTATCAGATTTTCTCTCATATGAAAGGGCTCAATTGTATGACACTGTTTATGTAACTGTCAGTTTGGGCAATGAGAAAAACCTTGTTACCTGGATACCTGGAGTTTACCTGGAGTTTACCTGGAGAGAGTTCCGGGGATCAATGCCCCCGCGGCTCGGTCTGTGACCAGGCCTCCTGGTGGATCAGAGCCTGATCAACTAGGCTGTTGCTGATGGCTGCATGCAAACCAACATACGAGCCACAGCCCGGCTGGTCAGGAACTGACTTTAGGTGCTTGTCCAGTGCCAGCTTGAAGACTGCCAGGGGTCTGTTGGTAATCCCCCTTATGTATGCTGGGAGGCAGTTGAACAGTCTCGGGCCCCTGACACTTACTGTACGGTCTCTTAACGTGCTAGTGACACCCCTGCTTTTCATTGCGGGCATGTTGCATCGTCTGCCAAGTCTTTTGCTTTCGAAGTGAGTGATTTTCGTGAGCAAGTTCGGTACTAGTCCCTCTAGGATTTTCCAGGTGTATATAATCATGTATCTCTCCCGCCTGCGTTCCAGGGAATACAGTTTTAGGAACCTCAAGCACTCCCAGTAATTGAGGTGATTTATCTCCGTTATGCGGGCCATGAAGGTTCTCTGTACATTTTCTAGGTCAGCAATTTCACCTGCCTTGAAAGGTGCTGTTAGTGTGCAGCAATATTCCAGCCTAGATAGAACAAGTGACCTGAAGAGTGTCATCATGGGCTTGGCCTCCCTAGTTTTGAAGGTTCTCATTATCCATCCTGTCATTTTTCTAGCAGATGCGATTGATACAATGTTATGGTCCTTGAAGGTGAGATCCTGCGACATGATCACTCCCAGGTCTTTGACGTTGGTGTTTCGCTCTATTTTGTGGCCAGAATTTGTTTTGTACTCTGATGAAGATTTAATTTCCTCGTGTTTACCATATCTGAGTAATTGAAATTTCTCATCTTTGAACTTCATATTGTTTTCTGCAGCCCACTGAAAGATTTGGTTGATGTCTGCCTGGAGCCTTGCAGTGTCTGCAATGGAAGACACTGTCATGCAGATTCGGGTGTCATCTGCAAAGGAAGACACGGTGCTGTGGCTGACATCCTTGTCTATGTCGGGTATGAGGATGAGGAACAAGATGGGAGCGAGTACTGTGCCTTGTGGAACAGACCTTTTCACCGTAGCTGCCTCGGACTTTACTCTGTTGACGACTACTCTCTGTGTTCTGTTAGTGAGGAAATTATAGATCCATCGACCGACTTTTCCTCTTATTCCATTAGCACGCATTTTGTGCATTATTACGCATGGTCACACTTGTCGAAGGCTTTTGCAAAGTCTGTATATATTACGTCTGCATTCTTTTTATCTTCTAGTGCATTTAGGACCTTGTCGTAGTGATCCAATAGTTGAGACAGACAGGAGCGACCTGTTCTAAACCCATGTTGCCCTGGGTTGTGTAACTGATGGGTTTCTAGATGGGTAGTGATCTTGCTTCTTAGGACCCTTTCAAAGATTTTTATGATATGGGATGTTAGTGCTATCGGTCTGTAGTTCTTTGCTGTTGCTTTACTGCCCCCTTTGTGGAGTGGGGCTATGTTTGTTGTTTTTAGTAACTGTGGGACGACCCCCGTGTCCATGCTCCCTCTCCATAGGATGGAAAAGGCTCGTGATAGGGGCTTCTTGCAGTTCTTGATGAACACAGAGTTCCATGAGTCTGGCCCTGGGGCAGAGTGCATGGGCATGTCATTTATCGCCTGTTCGAAGTCATTTGGCGTCAGGATAACATCGGATAGGCTTGTGTTAACCAAATTTTGTGGCTCTCTCATAAAAAATTCATTTTCATCTTCGACTCTCAGTCTGGTTAGCGGCTTGCTAAAAACTGAGTCATATTGGGACTTGAGTAGCTCACTCATTTCCTTGCTGTCATCTGTGTAGGACCCATCTTGTTTAAGTAGGGGCCCAATACTGGACGTTGTTCTCGACTTTGATTTGGCATAGGAGAAGAAATACTTTGGGTTTCTTTCGATTTCATTTATGGCTTTTAGTTCTTCCCGCGATTCCTGACTCCTATAAGATTCCTTTAGCTCAAGTTCGATGCTTGCTATTTCTCTGACCAGTGTCTCCCTACGCATTTCAGATAGAATTACCTCTTTTAGCCGCTCTATTATTCTTTTCCGTCGCCTGTAAAGGGAGCGCCTGTCTCTTTCTATTTTACATCTACTCCTCCTTTTTCTTAGAGGAATAAGCCTTGTGCATACATCGAGTGCCACCGAGTTAATCTGTTCCAGGCATAAGTTGGGGTCTGTGTTGCTTAGTATATCTTCCCAGCTTATATCGGTTAGGACTTGGTTTACTTGGTCCCACTTTATGTTTTTGTTATTGAAGTTGAATTTGTTGTATGCTCCCTCGTGACTAGCCTCATTATGTCGGTCTGGGGCTCCACACATACATGTCTGAACCTCAATTATGTTGTGATCTGAGTATATTGTTTTTGATATGGTGACATTTCTTATCAGATCATCATTGTTAGTGAAGATGAGGTCTAGTGTATTCTCCAGTCTAGTAGGCTCTATTATTTGCTGGTTTAAATTGAATTTTGTGCAGAGATTTAAAAGTTCGTGTGAGTGTGAGTTTTCATCAGAGCTGCCTCCTGGTGTTATTACTGCAACAATATTATTTGCTATATTCCTCCATTTTAGTTGCCTTAAGTTGAAATCCCCCAGGAGCAAGATGTTGGGTGCAAGAGCTGGAAGATTTTCCAGACAGTGGTCAATTTTTAACAGCTGTTCCTGGAATTGCTGGGATGTTGCATCTGGAGGCTTGTAGACTACCACAATGACTAGGTTTTGGTTCTCGACCTTTACTGCTAAAACTTCCACTACATCATTTGAGGCATTTAGCAGTTCTGTGCAAACAAGTGACTGCAATGTACAGGCCAACCCCCCCCCCTTTTGCCTGTTGACTCTGTCACATCTGTATAGGTTGCAACCTGGGATCCATATTTTGTTGTCCAAGTGATTCTTTATGTGGGTCTCAGTGAAAGCCGCGAACATTGCCTTTGCCTCTGCAAGCAGTCTACGGATGAAAGGTATTTTGTTGTTTGTTGCTGGCTTTAGACACTGTATATTTGTAAAGAAGAATGTCATCGGACTGGTGGTATTGTTTGAACTGGGGGGGGATTTTTTTCTGGCATTAGTATCTGTATCTTTTGGTTTGGAGTGGAGGCCATCGACTGTGGTTCCACTCCAGGAATGACTGGATTTGGTGTACGATTTCTGCCATTTCCTGCCAGTTTTTTTTCCTTCCTGGCACTAAAAATCCTCTCCCTCCTGAGTGGCTGTGGCTACCCAGGTTTTCCCATGGCCTGGATGTTTTGTATCTTTTTGTACCCTTTAGATGGTGTGCCTGGCAATTTAAGTTATAGCACAGTCTTTCCTGTACTGAAGAGGTACACATTTCAGGGTGAAAAAGCTTACAGGAAGGGAGTTTGCATTTTCCTGTTGTCATATGGGCATGGCATTTTCTAGGGTGGTCATAGTTGCACGTCCAGTCTGTTTTTCCAGATTTCCCATGTCTGCAGATACCGAGTGCATAGTATGTGCACAGGCTTGGTTTCCGTTTGCCTTGGGTTTCCGTGACTGTATTCCCTGTTGGTGCATGTTTCCCTGTCTTACTTCTATCCTCCCTAGCACCAACAATGGAGCTCCCACCAGTTGTTTTTGGTAATATATCCTCACTATTGCTAGTGGAGCCCTCTTGTTTGCTATTTCCTGCGGTATTTCTAGTTTGCAATATTGGTTTTATCTTATCTTTGACTACACTTGTTTCCCTACTATGGCTCCTGTCCCCTATGAGGTCATTTATATGTATTCCTTCCTGCGTATAATTCCCGACTACCTGGACAAAATCTCCAGCTTCACCATTACTGTCTCCCAGGACAGCATCTCCAGCTTCCCCATTACTGTCTCCCAGGACAGCATCTCCAGCTTCACCATTACTATCTCCCAGGACAGCACCTCTAGCTTCACCATTACTGTCTCCCAGGACAGCACCTCCAGCTTCCCCATTACTGTCTCCCAGGACAGCACTATCAGCCCCCCATTTACTGACTACCAGGACATCATCTCCAGCCTTACAGTTTCTGACTACATGGCCAGTATCAAGGGCAGTACCATTCAGCCCGGACTTTTTATGTTCCCATCTGTTGTAGAAAGCTTCCAGGTTTTCTATGAAAGCAGCTTTGATGTTGACCTCTTTTAATACCCTTGTGATTTTAGTCCACAGATTTATCTCATTTGGGCATACCCAAAAACACTTCCCTGTTTTAATACTGCTTGTAGCTAGTTCTGGGATATCTGCACAAGGGGCGTGACACCAATTTCCACAGAAATGACAATTTATGCATGTGGAAGCCCGTTTGTTTGACTGACCACAGACTACACACAGCTTCATAATGATTTGAATGGTTGATTTACTGCAATTCTACTAGCAACCTCTTGAATATTCTATTAATAACCTGCTAGGTGGTGCACAACGAAACCGTTTGAAACCAGTCCAGGGTTCGGACCAGTCAAGGGTTCGGACCAGTCAAGGGTTCGGACCAGTCAAGGGTTCGGACCAGTCTATCTGATCTGATCAGTGGGTCACTTATTTAAACCATACTGGTCGGTGATTTGAGCTAACACATGAAGGATCTACTGGAAATTATCTACCCGAGTAATATGTGATTTGATTGATACAAAAGTATAACTTGCGTGTTGAAGAGCCGGTGACTGCTGGCACTCCTACAATGACAAACGGTCGACCTCCACCCTTGTTTATCAATCGCTGTATCTAGCTTCTCTATTTTTTTTTCTTCTCCACCACAATAAATGCTATATTATCACTATAGTTGACTGGTGCAAATTTTGGAGGAAGGACGCTTTTTCTGTAGTAATAATTGCTACTCGTTGTGTATATTGCGACCGCTGGTAACTACAGGTTATATGAAATTCACTGTAACGTCTGGTATTTCAAGAAAAAGAAACTAATGAAAGTCACTCCACTCCACTAAGTACCATTATAATACTGGTTAGATGCTACTACAACACTGTATTCTGCTATTCACTGGTATCACTAGATTATATGCAGAACACTAGCAGGCCAGGAAGATTATTAAAAACAACTGACCTGTGGTAAGTTTCTGGCGACTTCTGGCACCTGCCTCTATAGGCTTATCACTTCATTTACAAATTCACCTGTTTTCAAATGACACTTTAGCCTTTATCATCAATATACTAGGGTATGTCAATGGTCGAGGACCACGAGATCATAAAGGGGTTCCTGGAGGACATGGAAAGGGGAAGAGAGGCGTTGTTGGCATTAGATTGGCAAGGGGCTTATGACAGGGTGGAAAGAAGGGCTTTGAGGGATATTCTCTTCAGACAAGGGTTTGACGATAAAATAGTGTGGTGGGTGGATACGTACTCAGGAGCGAAGGTAAGGGTGCAAATCAATGGGAGTGTGGGGGAGGGAGTCAACATGGAGTGGGGTCTTCGGCAGGAATGTCCATTATCACAGCTATTGTTTGCATGTGTTCAGGATCCTTTTTATAGGATGGTGGAAGATCGTTTAAGGACTGGGGGGAGGGATGGTGAGCAGAAGCCTTGGCCTGGTTTGGTGGGCTATGTTGACGATGCAACTCCTATGGTGTCAGAGGAGACACGGTTAGGATTTTTGTGGGAAGTTGTACACATGTTTGGGAGAGCTACTGGGATGAGGTAAATCTGGAGAAGTCAATGATAATGGGGCTGGGAGAATGGGCAGGGAGATTAGAATGGGGATGTAATATCATGCAGCGTCATACTGGGAGTCTGAAAATCTGTGGTGTCATATATGAGGCTGACCTGAGTGCTGCAAGGGTCAATAATTTGCAAAGGATGGTGGAACAGGTGCAGTGACGTTTGGGAATGCTTCGACCTCAACATTTAACCCTTAGGCAACCAGAAATTGTCATCAATGTATTGCTATATAGTAAAGGGAGGTAGTGACATTGCCAGTAAGTAAGGGAGGGGTGGGTTTGTTGGACTTGAGAAAGCGCATGAAATGTGTGTTCATTAAAAGGGAAGTAATGCGTGCACGTGGACGGGGCCAGCTTGATAAGGTACATGATCACCTACAGAAATGGTATGGGGGAGCGGAAATGAAGGAATGTGAAAAAGTGTTACGTGCCTTTGTGTTAGCCAGGGAACCGTGAAAAGTAAAGGTGGGAACTTTGTGCAGATTGTTAGAGGGACATGTAGTGGCACCAGTTGAAGGGATCTATCACATGTATGCATGGGATGTAATATGGCAAAGATTTAGTAAATTAAGGATATATCCTAGTGTGCATGAGGTTATGTATCATTTCCTAATTGGTATTTTGCCAACTGGAACGATGTTCCTAGATAGGAGGGTCATCGTGGGTGGGGGTGTAGCAGATGCAGTGGGGAAGACACTGCATATCATATTGTCTATTTTTGTGAAGGTTTAGAGTGCATCAGGGTATGGATGAGTAAGGTAGTGGCAAGGGTGGGGGGTCATGGTGTGTCGGTATTGCGAGCATTGAGTCTTGATATGAGTGGGGTGGATGAGGGTGTGGCAAGGGGTTTAGCATATATAATCGTGGACTACATATATGTTTTGTGGGGTATGAGGGGGAAGGAGGGTGAGGAAGTGCTGAGAAGGATTTTGGCAGCGACGTTTTTTCAAACTTTATGTCGCAATAGAGATATATATAGGAAAAGGTGGGATGAGGTTGTTTCTGAAGGTTATAGAGGACTAACAAGAGGGAATTTATTGGGGTTATAACGGGTTTTTAACTGCCGGGGTGAGTATGTTGGTAAAAGGGAGAGTCAGGGGTATTCAATGGGCAGACCTCCTTGGGTGTGTAGTGAGAAATGTGTGTTAAGTTTTGATATGTTTTTATGTGGTGTGTTAGATGTTATAAGGAGTTTGTTATGGTGTTGTTATCTTACTATGTTTGTATGTGGTGTGTTAGATGTTATAAGGAGTTTGTTATGGTGTTGTTATCTTACTATGTTTGTATGTGGCATGTTAGATGTTATAAGGAGTTTGTTATGGTGTTGTTATCTTACTATGTTTGTATGTGGCGTGTTAGATGTTATAAGGAGTTTGTTATGGTGTTGTTATCTTACTATGTTTGTATGTGGTGTGTTAGATGTTATAAGGAGTTTGTTATGGTGTTGTTATCTTACTATGTTTGTATGTGGCGTGTTAGATGTTATAAGGAGTTTGTTATGGTGTTGTTATCTTACTATGTTTGTATGTGGCGTGTTAGATGTTATAAGGAGTTTGTTATGGTGTTGTTATCTTACTAAAATCAATATGAAACATTTGGATAATCTTATTCATGTCTTAGTCTTGGATTCTTTTAAAATATTTACATATCGTAGTATTTTACTGATAATGTAGCATGTGGTGTATTTTCTTGCATTTTAAGTGTGAACTTCACGTTATACAATGTTGTTATAAAAGTTTTGATTTTCATGGTTGTTACATTAATATTGATATTATATATTGTTGGTGTATATTCTTCTGCTTATAAAGGTGTATGTGTATAGGAATGTAATATTCATACCTGTTTTAGTCTGTAATTTTATGTTTTTGTGTTTTGTTGTTCATGCGCCACCAACTTTTTTTTTTTTTTATTCGCTGGTATTCTCCCGGCCCGGGTCTTTTCCAAGTAGTGGTGACCCGGCCTTGGCTCCCTATCTGGGAAGTATCTCGAGACCTAAGTCTCCCATGGGAGGAGGTACAAGTACCCCCTCATCTTTGTTATGAACTGTCCCCAGGCCTAGCCACAGTCCCCGCCCTCACGGGGCTCGTAGGGAGAAGCTAGGCCTCTTGTCTGCCATCTACCCCGCCTCAAAGGGCCTCGTGGGGATGGCAGTCTTATGAGCTGCAGGTGGTAACAAGCTCGGGCCTTTTTTCACCAACTATTGGTAAATACTCATTAAGTTTTCAGATGAGGTCAAGGAATGATCCTAAATATATTTGAATATCTCAAATATTTTTATTTTGTGGGGGTAAAAGGCAGATATTTTGGTGAATGCCAAAAAGTCTATCAAATGTATTATTTTTTTACCATGATAATAATATATATTCGCTGAAATGGCTATTTTTAAAAGTCGTGTTAGACGTATTCTAAAAGTTGGCAGTGTCGGAAGTGCCACTCGTAGTGCCAATTTGTCAAGCCATGCTGCCATATACAAAAATTCAGTAAATATTTTTTTTCCCTGTTGTTTGTTGGCCAATCATACTGAAACTGTCACATTCTGCTACATATGCACCTCTAAACGTACACCAAAAATAAAAGAAATCGGTTTAAATGAGGTATTGATTTGTTTAGTCACTTGACAGTGGACATAGTTTCACATATTTGGAGTTTGATGGGTATTTAGTATTGTATTTTCATTGTTCTTCCAAGTCCACTTAGTTGGAAACTGTGTTTCCTCTTTCATGGTTGAAGTTCAGTGTATATGTATAATGTTGTTATTGAAGGTGATTTTAGTTTTATTTTTGATGGGTTGTTGAGTATTAGTTTTGTTCTTATTCTTATTGTCAAAGATGGATAAGTTTTCCCCTACCTATCTATGTATTATATATAGATATAAGTTACCGTATAATTTATGTCTTATTTATTATTTCATGTGCTGTTTAAATAATATATATATATATATATATATATATATATATATATATATATATATATATATATATATATATATATATATATATATATATATATATATATATATATATGTGTGTGTGTGTGTGTGTGGAAAATATTTTAATTTTCCGAAACTATAGTGCCTAATAGGTGTTTAATGTGTCTATATGGGTCAAAAATGTATTTGAAAATAGAGTAGAACCAAGAGTTCCCTTTGCGCATGCGCGGATGTGAGGGGGGTTTGGGGTGGACGCGGGCCATGGTAAGAGGCGGATTGTTTTGAATGTGGTGAGGAAGCTGGGAAAGCATGGAACCACGAAATTGGCATTCACGGCGGCCTAAGGATTAATATAGGCCTCATTTCATAATAGGAAGTGTCGTAACTGTTCCTGGTGGAGAGTGAGGGAACGTGATTTACGGGACCACGGTAATAGAGTGGTAAAATGAGTGAATAAGGGTAGGACCGATGGTGACTGGCGCGTCACAATGGACTGTGTCCCGGGGAAAATTACCCTTGGTTTAATAATCACTCATCGGTCTCAGATCTTAATGGAGTGATCTCTAATGTGTATAATAGTTATGAGACGTTAAATCGTCTTGTGAATGGTAATGTAATCAGTGATAATAACATTGAGTTAAGAGAATGCGGGATGTGAAATAGAGCGCCCTGCTCCGAGTGAACGTGTGACTCTCGTACCGGGGATAATGAAGATTTATGGAATCACGACTTCTAAACCGGGACAAACCGACGGATACCTCGTCCTGCCGGAATGAGAACCGTGTCGGTGTAGCAGGACATCGAAATGAGATGGTGAATGGAGGAAATAAGGAGTATCAATCACCCACAGTTAAGTAACCCTTCTAGTTATAACAGACTCATGCTGGCCAGTTAGGTATATTGTAATTGGATAGGTTATGAGTGATCCAGCTACATCAAGTGACCACCAGAGAACATCTGGTAAGTGGTGGGATTATGTACAAATGTTTTTCCTTGATGGATGTATCCATGTGTATCCTACCCCTCCCTTCATTCAGCTAAACTAATATAATATATACAGTCCACAATTAATTAGTAGCACCGTACTTGTGGGTGCTATCCAATCCATACTGGTCTCGGATAGATATGGATAAGATTGTGAGGTCGAAGGGACCACCTGTAGTGACCAGAGGTGGTTAAGTTTTCTCACATGTCTACACGGGGTGACTACGGTAAACAATATGGTTGTCTCCCAATGAGTTTACTGGTATGTATATAATGTTGAGGTACATACAGGTAAGCACCCTAGAAAATTTTCCACAATATATATATATATGTATATATATAGTATATATATATATATATTATATATATATATATATATTATATATATATAATTATATATATATATATATATATATATATATATATATATATTATATATATATATATATATATTATTTTCTTTCAACACACCGGCCGTATCCCACCGAGGCGGGGTGGCCCAAAAGGAAAAACGAAAGTTTCTCCTTTTACATTTAGTAATATATACAGGAGAAGGGGTTACTAGCTCCTTGCTCCCGGCATTTTAGTCGCCTCTTACAACACGCATGGCTTACGGAGGAAGAATTCTGTTCCACTTCCCCATATATATATACATATATATATATATATATATATATATATATATATATATATATATATATATATATATATATATATATATATATATATATATATATATATATATACATATATATTAGTATATTTATATATATGGTATATATGTCGTGCCGAATATGTAAAACTGGTCAATTAGCAAGAACTCATTTAAAATTGAGTCTTTTCTAAAAATTTTCTCTTATACGTTTAAAGATATATTTTTTTCATTAATGTTAATTTAAAAATTTATAATTTTGCACTAAACAATCCTAGAAAACTTACCTAACCTTATTATAACAAGAACAATTTATTTTAGCCTAACCCAACTAAATATATTTTAGATTTGTTTACAATAATTTAACACTAAACAAACTCAGCGAAATATATTTTTTTTCATTAGGTTAAGAATGAACAGGGCGAAATTACTGCATACACAAATTTTTCCTTGTCCTATATGGCAAGAAGAGCGTTGCCATTTAAGCCAGGATCGCAAGTTCTGCCTATCGAAGAAAAAAAAAAGACAAGAATTTCAATTCATAAGGATTATCGACTGGACGAAGATTGGAAAACAGTGTGTGTTGTGATCGCAAATCTGTGTTAGTTTACGCACAGATTAGCGTCGTTCCTGGTGATACTTGGACTGTGTTCAGTGCTTCAGAGCAGTGAGCCACGAGAGGGTGGCTACGGGCCCTGGCTGGGGCTCTGAGCCTCACAGCTCTGCACCCAGTGTGGGCGGCTGTGAGGTCACAGGCAGCAGCACTGCTGCTGGCTCTGGCCCCACACCTACAGTCACCATGACAGATCCAGGAGAGCGGCCTAAACGTTCCTTGGAATGCGGGGACGAGTTGGAGGACGACGTGGGGCAGGTGGGAGCCCCCACCAAGAAGGCCAAGGATGCAGTGGAGACTACTGTACCTACCAATCTGCCACTAGGTCCGTCGGCAGCCCCTACCCAAGAAGACTTGCACCCCCAGATGGCCATAGGGGTCGTGGAAGGAAGCCAGGAGGATGTAGCTCCTCAAGTGGCAAGGATGGAGCCATTCCAGGTCCCTACACCAGTTGCGTTGGCCTCCACAGTCGACGGGGACTGGCTGACTCCACATGGAAGGAGGAGTTCTCGCTCAGCTCGGGCACAAGCAACCAGGGCCTTCAACAAATTCAAGGTTCCCAACTACGGGTTTGTAAGGTATCTGGAAGGTCTCCCCCACCTCAAGTTCCGCTACGAGTTCACTCTCAGGAACGAGGTTCTGGTCATTCCTCGGGACGAAGACTCTTACGAGGAGTTGAAGGGGCTGGTTGTGACCCATCCCAGCATGGTGGAACTGCTTGCTTCGGAGAAGGTGTACAAGGGGGTGCTTTTACACGTCCCTGTGCCCCTCCCACTGGACCCCGTTTTGGAAGTGCCCAATATTGTCAAGGCGGAACGACTCACTGCAACGGTGAACAAGGTGCCCACCCGCCAGGTGCTGATCCACCACAAAGGTCCACTTCCCACGCACCTGGACCTTGGGGTCTGGGGAAGATTCAAGACCCGACCATACCTGTCAGGCCCAGTACAATGCTTCAACTGCCAGGGGTTCAATCATATTGCAGCCACCTTCCAGCAAGAGAAGAGGTGTGGTGTGTGCAGCAAGGCACACGACTCGAAGGACTGCATTGCAATCCTCAAACAGCCAACTGGCGAAGCCCTTCGGCCAGAGCCTAAGTGTGCCAACTGCTCAAAGAGGCACCATGCCTGGAACCGGAGCTGTCCTGTGATGGTGCAGCACTGGCAGCAGGTTCGTCATCGGAACGACCCGACAGCCCCGACGCCACCCAGCCTTGGAACTGCCCAGCAACAGTCAGCATGGGCTCCAATCACGGTTCCCCGGATACTGCAGGAGGGCAATACTAGCGAGTTCCCAGCCCTGGGCTCCCAGCGGAGGCATCAGGGGGCAGACACTGGTTTGTAGCAGCGCGGTCAACTGCGGGGTCAGATGGCAAGGTGGCCAAGAAGACAGAATCATTGGGAAAAACAGCCACAGGCCAGGCACACTGCCCAGCAGGTCCCAGCTGGGCACCAACATTCCTTGCCATACCACCAGCAGGCCTCTTCCCAAGGGCAGGCCCCTACTGTGAGCGGTCAGTCAGGCAGAGGTACCCTGCCAGGGGACTTGGAAGCCCATGGCCACTCATGCCGGGCCCAGGGTGCACCCAGCTTATGCTGCTGCAGTGTGACCCAGCCCCGACTCGACGGGTCGTCCAGCTCAATGCCTGCAGAGGTAATGGTCGAATCCTTTCTGGATCGACTGAAGAAAACCATCGGGGTCATCTCAGTGCTCCTCTGTCGCCTGTGGCCGCCGGCAGAGGACAGGTGCGCCTGCAGGCAGCTCCTGTCATGGATGCTGGGCGTGGTCCTACTGGACAGGAAAGACTCAATGGAACTTCAAGCCATCATCCAGGAGTCCTTCCAGTCTGTGATGGAGGAGGCACCGGAGTCGCCAACAACGGACGACGAGTCCCAGGCAGAGATGGAAGCAGTGAGACACCTCTGCGGCCCTTGAAGATCCTCCTGTGGAACATTTGTGGGCTGCAGCTGAAAATTCACTTAGTGATTGAAGCTGCAGTTCAGGATGAGGTTGATGTCATCCTGTTTCAGGAGACACTCACCGATTTGTCAAGTCAAATGCAGCCATGTATTCCGGGATTCTCTGCCTACCTTCAGCGCCTGGAAGGAACTGGCAGGTGCATGGCGATCTACGTCAGGACCACTATCATTCATTCAATCTCCACTGACCCCATCGACTGTGGGGAGGGCATAGAGGTTCAGGCTGTCACCCTACACCTGGCGGATGGACCTCTCGTGGTTTACAATATTTACAGAAGCTCTCGGTACACCCTTTACATTTCAGAGGTGGCAGCACTCGCCCCACAGGAGGGTCTTGTTGTGGCTGGGGATGTCAATGCCCACCACCCAATACTTTCTTCTGTCTCTCCTACCAACGCAGCTGGGAGGCACTTTGCGGCTGTGCTGGAGGAGGTCCCTGAGATCGCCCTCCTCAATAATGGTGAGCCAACCCATCACTATGGTGGCCGCTTGGAAGTCACACTCATCTCTATGCGGTTGCTCTCGAGCGCGAGATGGGAGGTCCACCCCCGTCTCATCAGTGATCACTTTCCAGTGGTCACTACACTGATGGTCCAGCGGTGCCCGCTCCCCACACCTACCCCCAGATGGAATCTAAAAAAGGCCGACTGGCAGTGCTTCCAGGAGGTCATTGAGCGCTGGTGGGCGGAGTCTCCTCTTCCAGAAGACCCAGATGAGGCGGCTCAAAGCTTGCAGGTGGCCTTCGCATGTGCAGCTGAGGCAGCAATACCTAAGATTACAGGCGGAGGGTCATATAAACGTGACTGGTGGTTTTACAATAAGGACATCAGGGAACAGAACCACCGCATCAATGTTGTACGCAAGATACACAGGCGTAATCCCACGGTTGAGTCCATGCGTCTGCTCAGGGAAGTGGTGCGGCATGTACGCCATGTCTCACACAGGGTCCGGCAGGCTAAATGGTTCGAGTGGTGTGCCTCCTTCAGCTACTCCTCCACCTTATCTGAGATTTGGACCAAGTTATGATTGGCCACTGGGCAGCGTCACAGTGTGGCTCGGTTGCACCCAGACCCTGCAACAGAGGCAGAGCGTCTGGTGGACCTATTCATCTCCAGAGCGGCCATGGCTCAACTGCCTCAGGATCTCCAGGACATCCAGCCCACCCTCCTTCCTAGAAGGGTGATGGTGATCCAAGCAGCATGCCAGGCTAAGGACGTCACGGATGAAGACTTCACCGACCAGGAGCTCCAGGCAGCCTTCACATCTCATCGAGACACTGCACCGGGGTATGATGGTATCACCTATGGCATGATCACTCGGTCTGGCCATTCTGGACATTCAGCTGTCCTGGGGGTCATCAACCAGACTTGGAGAGCTGGCAAACTCCCTGTCGTATGGAAGGAGGCTGACATCATACCGATTCCTATGCCTGGGGATCCTGGCAGTGTGAGACCCATCTCCCTCACCAGTTGCATCTCGAAGGTGTCTGAAAGGATGGTGTTGGAGCGCCTGAGGTGGAAGCTTGGCCCTCCTCATAATCACCTCTATGGCTTCACCAGAGGAGTGGGCACTTTCGAAAGCCTTACCACTCTACTGACCTGCATTGGGTCGGACGCCCAAGCCCACATTGTTGTCTTTCTTGTCCTCGAGAAAGCTTGTGAGCTAGCCAGTGCACCTGCCATCCTCTCACTCTTGGCCCGCAGGGGGATTAAAGGCAGGCTGCTTTCATGGCTTCGTTCCTATCTCCAGGACAGGCAGGCCCGGATATGCTTCCACGGGCATGCCTCTTCTCTCAAGACCCTGGACAACGGCACTCCACAGGGCGGGGTGCTTAATCCCACCCTGTTCAATGTACTGATGCACCAGCTGGTGTGCCTGCCTTTCTCCAGAGGCACCATCCTCCTCAGCTATGCCGATGACCTGGCACTTGTCGTACCTAGGAAGCCCCGGCTTTTGCAGCGTGCCCAGGAGGACCTCGATCTGCTGGCTTCCACCTGCCGTCACTTGGGACTCAAGATATCTGCAGCGAAATCCAAAGCCATGATCCTTCGCACCAAGGTGCCCAGTCAGAGGCTGCGGGTCCTGGGCATCGACCTGGAGTGGGTTCACAGTTATAGGTACCTTGGCATCTAAATTGACAGGCACCTCACCTTCCAGAAACATGTGTGCCACATTAAAGACAGGGCTCTGCAGAGGGTCAGGGCATTGAGTGCCATGGCCAACCCTAGGGTTGGGGCAAGCCTCGAGGTCATGAGGTTGTTCTACATCCAGGCAATACGTTCCCTCGTTGACTATGGGGCACTTGCTCTGGTTCACGCCAGACCCACAAACATCAAATCCCTCTGTGTCATCCAGAACACAGCTGTACGGGCCATGTTGGGGGCTCCTAGGTGGGCCAATGCAGTGGCTCTGAACCTTGAGGTGCAGCTACAGCCTCTTGAAGACAGGAACCAACTGGTAGCTGCCAGGAGGATTGCAAAGTATCTCCGACTCCCAGAGGCTGACAAACTGATGAGAGATTTACGGGTCCGCCAGGGACTGGTCATTCCACTGCGGGCGATTCCCGCGGGTGCCTCCAAGAAGCGACACAGTCCAGGAATCCAGGCGATATCCATCCGCCCACGCCAGGGTTAGTCTTCATCACCGCGATTGTTGAACGGGCACGGAGGTTTGCGCCCATTGCATCGACGGTCTGCAGCCCTCTTGCGCACTGCTTCGTTAGACGGCCCTGGGCCGTGATGCCTTCGTCCGAGACACTTCCACATCTTGTGTACTTAGCTGTCAGGGACTTGGAAACCTTACTTCCAGTCCTTACACGTCATCCGCCCCCCCGCTGAAGTTGCTGTGAGGGTCTGCTTTGGGCCTCCATTGCACTGCACACCAGCCACTGTTAGTGCACACTAACGTTTGGTACGTCATCTGGCCATAGGGCCGGTGAGGTACCCCCCCCCCCCTTCCTGCTGAAGACCAGCTACACAGGTGCAAGTAACGATAAATGTCACTTCCCTACCGGGGGAGCCAATGCCGGGTCACCAAAATGGAAGAGACCGGGGCCGGGATTACCGGCGAATCAAATAGAATAGTTCTGCCTATTCGGCACGACATATATATATAGTATCATGTGTATGTATGCATATATATATGAATGTGTATGTATTCTATTCTATTTGATTTGCCGGTATGGTATCCCGGCCTGGGTCTCTTCCAGTTTGCTGACCCGGCATTGGTTCCCTGGGTAGAGAAGTGTCGTTTATCTTTTCTTGCACCTGTGTGGCAGGTTTTCAGCAGGAAGGGGGGGGTACCTCACCGGTTCTATGGCCAGATGACGTACCAAATGTTAGTATGCACTAATGGCTGGTGTGCAGTGCAATGGAGGCCCAAACCAGGCCCTCACAGTAACTTCAGTGGAGGGGGGGGGGAGGGGTGACGGGCAATGAATGAAAGTAAGGTTTCCAAGTCCCTAACAGCTAAGTACACAAGATGTGCTGCCTCATCCTCTTGGGCCTGCCCCACTGGGGTCTTTGGGATGTGTCTATTGCGAAGGGGCATCGTAGCCAGGCAGTCTAACAGGTAGGGCACCAAGGGCTTCGGAGCCATTTGGTCACAAATGGCCACATAGCTCCTCTCTTGCCCATTCGACAATCCACGCAGTGGTGTGATACCCTAAGTGTAGGCGGTGGATATGCACCCTCAGTTCTCTGGACTGTGTCTGAATACTTCGAGGGGGCACCCTGTGGGTCGCCCTGACATACCAGTGGAGGCTCCGTGAATCCCCAGGGTCAGGGAGTGGGCGCCTGGCTGCACCGGCAGTCCACAGTGCAATCTGGCAGAGGCTGATGGCGATTGCAGCATGTGGCTGTGCCTCGAGGGTTGCAGTCCTAGCAGCCTCATCTGCAACATCATTGCCAGGGATACCCACATGGCTCGGGATCCAGTTGATGGTGGCATTGCGACCCTGAGCCATGAGTGTCTGCAGGTCACCCCAGATGGATGTGATTAAGTGTTTGTTGTCCTTTGGCTCTCTGTGCATAATTGCTTGGATTGCTGCCTTGGAATCAACGTGGATGACGGTGGGATGCTGATGGTCTGCAAGAGCATGCTGCAGAGCTTGTTGGATGGCAAAGAGTTCAGCCTGGAAGATGGTGCAATGGTCTGGAAGGCGTCAACCTGCTGTCAGATTGCTGTGGAATATCCCAGCAGCCGTGCGGCCGGCCACTGGGTCTCTGGAGCCATCGATAAAATATGGCACACACCCTGGGCCTTCCACACCCACGATGCTAGCCGAGACAAGTCATTGCAGAACGTCCTGGGCACAATGCCTCTTGCTGTCTGGTAGGGTTGTCCAGTGCACTGGACAACCCTACCAAGGAGGCAGCACCGTGTAGTTTGCTGCCAGTCTGTCGCAGCCTCCCGCAGCCTCCCGCCTGGAGAAATATCATGGGCAGGAGCTTCCGTGTGGCATCTGCTACCGACCACATCCATCGGCGGCCGGGGTGCATTGGAATGACCTGTCCCTTGCAGACCCATAAATCCCTCATCAGTTTATCAGCCTCTGGGAGTCGAAGATACTTTGTAATCCTCTTGGCAACTACCAATAGGATCCTGTCTTCAAGGGGCTGCAGCTGTGCCTCAAGGTTCAGAGCCACTGCATTAGCCCACCTAGAAGCCCCCAGCACAGCCCGTACAGCTGTGTTCTGGATTTCACAGAGGGATTTGATGTTTGTGGGTCTGGCATTAAGCACAGCAAGTGCCCCATAGTTAACGAGGGAGCACATTGCCTGGATGTAGAACAACATCATGACCTTGAGGCTGGCCGCCAACCCTAGGGTTCGCTATGGCACTTAATGCCCTGTCCATCTACAGAGCCCTCTCTTTGATTTGGTGCACATGTTTCTGGAAGGTGAGGCGCCTGTCAATGTAGATGCCAAAGTACCTATAACAGTGAACCAAGTCCAGGTCGATGCCCAGGACCTGCAGCCTCTGACTTAGTACCCTGGAGTGAAGGATCATGGCTTTGGATTTTGCCATAGACATCTTGAGCCCCAAGTGACGGCAAGTGGAAGCCAGCAGATCGAGGTCCTCCTGGGCACGCTGCAAAAGCCAGCACTTCCTAGTTACTTGCCAGGTCACCGGCATAGCTGAGGAGGATGGTGCCTCTGGAGAAAGGCAGGCGCACCAGCTGGTGCATCAGCACATTGAACAGGGTGGGACTAAGCACCCCGCCCTGTGGTGTGCCGTTGTCCAGGGTGTTGAGAGAAGAGGCATGCCCCTAGAAGCGTACCTGGGCCCTCCTGTCCTGGAGATAGGAATGAAGCCATGAAAGCAGCCTACCTTTAACCCCCCTGCGTGCCGAGAGTAAGAGGATGGCAGGTGCACTGGCTAGCTCAAAAGCTTTCTCGAGGTCAAGAAAGACAACATTGTGGGCTTGGGTGTCCGACCCAATGCCGGCCAGTAGAGTGGTAAGGCTTTCGAAAGTGCCCACTCCTCTGGTGAAGCCATAGAGGTGTTTATGAGGAGGGCCAAGCTTCTACCTCAGGTGCTCCAACACCATCCTTTCAGACACCTTCGAGATGCAACTGGTGAGGGAGATGGGTCTCACACTGCCAGGATCCCCAGGCATAGGAGTCGGTATGATGTCAGCCTCCTGCCATATAACAGGGAGTTTGCCAGCTCGCCAAGTCCGGTTGATGACCCCCAGGACAGCTGGGTGTCCAGAATGGCCAGACCGAGTGATCATGCTATAGGCGATACCATCATGCCCCTGTGCAGTGTCCCGATGAGATGTGAAGGCTGCCTGGAGCTCCTGGTCAGTGAAGTCTTCATCCGTGATATCCTTAGCCTGGCATGCCGCTTGGATCACCATCATCCTTCTAGGAAGGAGGGTGGCTTGTAGGTCCCATAGATCCTGAGGCAGTTGAGCCATGGCCGCTCTGGAGGTGAAAAGGTCCACCAGACATTCTGCCTCTGTTGCAGGGTCTGGGTGCAACCGAGCCACACTGTGACACTGCCCAGTGGCCAATCGTAACTTGGTCCAACTCTCAGATAAGGTGAAGGAGTAGCTGAGGGAGGCACACCACTCGAACCATTTAGCGTGCAGGACCTTGTGTGAGACATATCGTGCATGCCACAACACTTCCCTTAGCAGACGCATGGACTCAACCATGGGGTTACGACTGTGCATCTTGCATACGACGTTGATGCAGTGGTTCTGCTCCCTGATATCCTCATCATAAAACCACCATTCATGTCTACCCAGGCCTGTAGTACCGGCGAATCTCTAATGAATGAACCACTCACGTTTATATGACCCTCTGCTTGAAATCTTAGGTATGGCTGCCTCAGCTGCACATGTGAAGGCCACCTTCAAGCTTTGAGCCACCTCATCTGGGTCTTCCAGAGGAGGAGACTCTGCCCACCAGTGCTCGATGACCTCCTGGAAGCACTGTCAGTCGGCCTTTTTTAGATTCCATCTGGGGGTAGGCCTTTGGAGTGGGCGCTGCTGGACCATCAGTGTGGTGACTACTGCAAAGTGATCACTTGTGAGACCGGGGTGGACCTCCCATCTTGCACTCGAGAGCAAATGCCTAGAGATAAGAGTGACGTCCAAGCGGCCACCGTAGTGATGGGTTGACTCACCATTGTTGAGGAGGGCGATCTCAGGGACATCCTCCAGCACAGCCGCAAGGTGCCACCCAGCTGCATTGGTAGGAGAGACAGAAGAAAGTATTGGGTGGTGGGCATTGACATCCCCAGCCACAACAAGACCCTCCCGTGGTACGAGTGCTGCTACCTCTGAAATTTCAAGGGTGTACCGAGAGCTTCTGTAAATGTTGTAAACCGCGATAGGTCCATCCGACAGGTGTAGGGTGACAGCTTGAGCCTCCACGCGCTCCCCACAGTTGATGGGGTCAGTGGAGATTGAGTGAGGGATAATGGTCCTGATGTAGATAGCCGTGCCCCTGCCAGTCCCTTCCATGCGCTGAAGGTAAGCCAAGAATTTGATGTGATGAATTGGTAAGTGTCTTCTGGAACAGGAAGACATCAACCTCATCCTGAACTGCAGCTTCAATCACTAAGTGAATTTTCTGCTGCAGCCAACAAATGTTCCACTGGAGGATCTTCAAGGGTAGCAGAGGTGGCCCTCTGATTCCATCTCTGCATGGGACTCGTCGTCCGTTGTTGGCGACTCGGTGGCCTCCTCCATCACAGACTGGAAGGACTCCTGGATGATGGCTTGAAGTTCCATTGAATCCTTCCTGTCCAGCAGGACCACGCCCAGCATCCATGACAGAAGCTGGCAGCAGGCGCCCCTGTCCTCCGCCGATGGCAGCAGACGACAGAGGAGTGCTGAGATGACCCTGATGGTTTTCTTCAGTCGATCGGGAAATGATTATAATAATAATAATAATAATAATAATATCTTTATTTACTACAAGTACATGTACAAGGTATATAGTCCTAGCTGACAACAATGACATACTACTATATAGAAACTCCTTTGTTATGCTCTGCATTTCGGGCAAATTAGGTCAGTGTCCCGGGATGCGACCCACACCAGTCGACTAACACCCAGGTACCCATTTTACTGATGGGGAACATAGACAACAGGTGGAAAGAAACACGTCCAATGTTTCTACTCTGGCTGGGAGTCGAACCCAGGCCCTTGCCGTGTGAAGCGAGAGCGTTAGCCACAAGGCCACCAGAGCCCATTACCTCTGCAAGCATTGAGCTGGATGACCCGTCGAGTCAGGGCTGGGTCACTGGGTATGTCTGGGTGGCTGTTGACACTGCAGCAGCATAAGCTGGGTGCACCCTGGGATAGTGGCCATGGGCTTCCGGTTCCCCCAGCGGGGAACCTCTGCCTGACTCTGGCAGATCACAGAAGGGGCCTGCCCTTGGGAAGAGGCCTCCTGGTGGAATGGCAAGGAATGTTGGTGCCTAGCTAGGAGGGCAAGGAATGTTGGTGCCCAGAGCTGCTGCAAGCCAGTGCCTGCACCCTGATGCCACTGCTGGGAGCCCAGTGCTGGGAACTCGCTGGTCTTGCCCTCCTGCGGTATCCGGGGAACCGAGGTTGGAGCCCATACCGACTGTTGCTTGGTGGTTCCAAGGCTGGGTGGCGTCAGGACTGTCGGGTCATTCCGATGATGAACCTGCTGCCAGTGCTGCACCATCACAGGGCACCTCCGGTTTCAGGCATGGTGCCTCTTTGAGCAGTTGGCACACTTGGGCTCCGGCCGAGGGGCTTTGTCAGTTGGCTGTTTGAGGATTGCAATGGAGTCCTTCGAGTCGTGTGCCTTGCTGCAAAAACCACACTTCTTCTCTCGCTGGCAGGTGGCTGCAATATGATTGAACCCCTGGCAGTTGAATCATAGTACTGGGCCTGACAGGTATGGTCGGATCATGAATCTTCCCCAGTCCCCAAGGTCCAGATGCGTTGGAAGTGGACCTTTGTGGTGGATCAGCACCTGGTGGGTGGGCACCTTGTTCACCATTGCAGTGAGTCGCTCTGCCTTAACAATATTGGGCACTTCCAAAATGGGGTCCAGTGGGAGGGGCACAGGGATGTACACCTTCTCCGAAGCAACCAGTTCCACCATGCTGGGATGCGTCACAACCAGCCTCTTCAACTCCTTGTAAGAATCTTCGTCCCGAGGAATGTCCAGAACTTCGTTCCTGAGAGTGAACTCGCAGTGGAACTTGAGGTGGGGTAGACCTTCCAGATACCTTACAAACCCATAATCAGGAACCTTGAATTTGTTGAAGGCCCTGGTTGCTTGTGCCCAAGATGAGCAGGAATTCCTCCTTCCAAGTGGAGTCAGCCAGCCCCCATCCACTGTGGAGGCCGACGCAACTCGGGTAGGGACCTGGGATGGCTCTATCCTTGCCAGTTGAGGAGCTACAGCCTCCTGGCTTTCTTCCACGACCCCTATGGCCACCTGGGGGTGCAAGTCTCCTTGGGTATTAGCTGCCGATGGATCTAGCAGCAGATTGGCAGATACAGTAGTCTCCATTGCATCCTTGGCCTTCTTGGTGGGGCTCCCACCTTCCCCACGTCGTCCTCCAACTCATCCCCGCATTCCAATGAACGTTTAGGCCGCTCTCCTGGGTCTGTCATGGTGACTGTAGGTGTGGGGACAAAGCCAACAGCTGAGCTGCTGCCTGTGACCTCACAGCTGCCCACACTGGGTGCAGAGCTGTGAGGTTCAGTGCCCCAGTCGGGGCGCGTAGCCACCCTCACATGGCTCACTGCTCTGAAGCAATGAACACAGTCTAAGGATCACTAGAAAGTCACTAATCTGTGTGTAAACTAGCACAGATATATATTCCAAGCGAACACAACACCCTCTGTCCTCCGGTCTCCTTTCCATATGGAGTATATGTTAATGTTGTTGTTAAAGATTAGCCGGTATTCTCCCGGCCCGGGCCTTGTCCAAGTGGTGGCCCGGCCTTGGCTCCCTCTTTAGGGAGTGTCTGAGACCTAAGTCTTCCATGGGAGGAGGCACAAGTACCTCCTCATCTTTGGGACCAACTGTCCCCAGGCCTAGCCACAAGCTAGGCCTCTCTGGTCTGTCATCCCCGCCCCAAGGGGGCAAATGGGAATGACAGTCTTATGAGCTAAAGGCTCGGGCTCAGGCACCTACCCTACCCTAGAAGGGTTAGGCATGGTGTCGATCGGAGTATATGAATTAATAATTGTACTTGAATCTCTGGCGAATCCGAATATGTATATATACTATATGCATATAAAAATTAATAATATTGTCAAAGTTAAATAAGTTTGTCCTACCTATATGTGTATTATATATATATATATATATATATATATATATATATATATATATATATATATATATATATATATATATATATATATATATATATATATATACATATATATATATATATATATATATATATATATATATATATATATATATATACATATATATATATATATATATAATGTCCATTGATGGTTTGTTTTCTGTGTTATTAATTACTCCATGTACTAAAATGTTTTAAATAAAATATAAATATAAAACTTGCACAGAACAAGGTGAAATTGTTCCTCGAAGAAGTTCTATACCAACAGTATTGATCCGGCATCTGAGACTAACTGCCATTTTGACAACAGCAGTTCACCTATATTGTCAGCAGAGGCGCGACAACACCACCTCCTGACACCACTGCTATATTGTCAGCAGAGGCGCGACAGCACCACCTCCTGACACCACTGCTATATTGTCAGCAGAGGCGCGACAACACCACCTCCTGACACCACTGCTATATTGTCAGCAGAGGCGCGACAACACCACCTCCTGACACCACTGCTATATTGTCAGCAGAGGCGCGACAACACCACCTCCTGACACCACTGCTATATTGTCAGCAGAGGCGCGACAACACCACCTCCTGACACCACTGCTATATTGTCAGCAGAGGCGCGACAACACCACCTCCTGACACCACTGCTATATTGTCAGCAGAGGCGCGACAACACCACCTCCTGACACCACTGCTATATTGTCAGCAGAGGCGCGACAACACCACCTCCTGACACCACTGCTATATTGTCAGCAGAGGCGCGACAACACCACCTCCTGACACCACTGCTATATTGTCAGCAGAGGCGCGACAACACCACCTCCTGACACCACTGCTATATTGTCAGCAGAGGCGCGACAACACCACCTCCTGACACCACTGCTATATTGCCAGCAGACGCGCGACAACACCACCTCCTGACACCACTGCTATATTGTCAGCAGAGGCGCGACAACACCACCTCCTGACACCACTGCTATATTGTCAGCAGAGGCGCGACAACACCACCTCCTGACACCACTGCTATATTGTCAGCAGAGGCGCGACAACACCACCTCCTGACACCACTGCTATATTGTCAGCAGAGGCGCGACAACACCACCTCCTGACACCACTGCTATATTGTCAGCAGAGGCGCGACAACACCACCTCCTGACACCACTGCTATATTGTCAGCAGAGGCGCGACAACACCACCTCCTGACACCACTGCTATATTGTCAGCAGAGGCGCGACAACACCACCTCCTGACACCACTGCTATATTGTCAGCAGAGGCGCGACAACACCACCTCCTGACACCACTGCTATATTGTCAGCAGAGGCGCGACAACACCACCTCCTGACACCACTGCTATATTGTCAGCAGAGGCGCGACAACACCACCTCCTGACACCACTGCTATATTGTCAGCAGAGGCGCGACAACACCACCTCCTGACACCACTGCTATATTGTCAGCAGAGGCACGACAACACCACCTCCTGACACCACCACAATCAGGCAACTGAGGAGCGTCTGCACAGTAGATCCTCTTAGCCCGAGAGCGAAGAGGACAATTATATGGAAACCATTGTCTGCATCGCTATTGGGCCGTGCAGACCTCCTGCGCAAACGCACTTCAGTTCCCTGACAGCAGTAGTGTGAGGTGGTGCTTGTCGCGCCTCTGTCGTCAGACCAGGAGAACTACCATTAGTCAACATGGCGTGCAGTTATAGACGCAGGATTAACACTGTCTGTGTTGAACTTCTCAGTGGGGCAATAACGCCAGCGTCAGCCCAGGTATTACTACCTAAAATCATCAGAGACACGTATGGAATTCAGGATGGAGAGTTGTACGGCGTAGCATTGAACGGAGCACGTAGATTTTTTGTGAAACTGCTCTCAGCAACGGTTTACGAGTCGTTGGTCAACCGTTTTCAGGACGTAAGTCTTGATGCAACACCAGCTGTGCGTGTGAGGATGATCGATGTATCCAGACATTATACATGGATTAAACTGCGTAATGTCCCCTTTGAGGCGGATGAGACAGATATCAGAAAAGTTTTTGAGGAATACGGAACTGTTCATTTGGCCCAGCATGGTAAGTGGGTGTCCGGTGCCTACACAGGTATGCCTGAGGGCACTTTCAACCTAAAAATGACATTGCGACACCCCATACCGTCTTACGTGTACCTAAAGGAATTCAGGACACAGGTCATGGTGTCATACGCGGGGCAAAGGCGTACATGCCGACTATGTGGGGAATATGAAAGGGTCCTAAGAAGCAAGATCACCACCTATCTAGAAACCCATCAGTTACACAACCCAGGGCAACATGGGTTTAGAACAGGTCGCTCTTGTCTGTCTCAACTATTGGATCACTACGACAAGGTCCTAAATGCACTAGAAGACAAAAAGAATGCAGATGTAATATATACAGACTTTGCAAAAGCCTTCGACAAGTGTGACCATGGCGTAATAGCGCACAAAATGCGTGCTAAAGGAATAACAGGAAAAGTCGGTCGATGGATCTATAATTTCCTCACTAACAGAACACAGAGAGTAGTCGTCAACAGAGTAAAGTCCGAGGCAGCTACGGTGAAAAGCTCTGTTCCACAAGGCACAGTACTCGCTCCCATCTTGTTCCTCATCCTCATATCCGACATAGACAAGGATGTCAGCCACAGCACCGTGTCTTCCTTTGCAGATGACACCCGAATCTGCATGACAGTGTCTTCCATTGCAGACACTGCAAAGCTCCAGGCGGACATCAACCAAATCTTTCAGTGGGCTGCAGAAAACAATATGAAGTTCAACGATGAGAAATTTCAATTACTCAGATATGGTAAACATGAGGAAATTAAATCTTCATCAGAGTACAAAACAAATTCTGGCCACAAAATAGAGCGAAACACCAACGTCAAAGACCTGGGAGTGATCATGTCGGAGGATCTCACCTTCAAGGACCATAACATTGTATCAATCGCATCTGCTAGAAAAATGACAGGATGGATAATGAGAACCTTCAAAACTAGGGAGGCCAAGCCCATGATGACACTCTTCAGGTCACTTGTTCTATCTAGGCTGGAATATTGCTGCACACTAACAGCACCTTTCAAGGCAGGTGAAATTGCCGACCTAGAAAATGTACAGAGAACTTTCACGGCGCGCATAACGGAGATAAAACACCTCAATTATTGGGAGCGCTTGAGGTTCCTAAACCTGTATTCCCTGGAACGCAGGAGGGAGAGATACATGATTATATACACCTGGAAAATCCTAGAGGGACTAGTACCGAACTTGCACACGAGAATCACTCACTACGAAAGCAAAAGACTTGGCAGACGATGCACCATCCCCCCAATGAAAAGCAGGGGTGTCACTAGCACGTTAAGAGACCATACAATAAGTGTCAGGGTCCCGAGACTGTTCAACTGCCTCCCAGCACACATAAGGGGGATTACCAACAGACCCCTGGCAGTCTTCAAGCTGGCACTGGACAAGCACCTAAAGTCAGTTCCGGATCAGCCGGGCTGTGGCTCGTACGTTGGTTTGCGTGCAGCCAGCAGCAACAGCCTGGTTGATCAGGCTCTGATCCACCAGGAGGCCTGGTCACAGACCGGGCCGCGGGGGCGTTGACCCCCGGAACTCTCTCCAGGTAAACTCCAGGTAATAGCGGCGGAGTGTGGGAAGCGGCAACGAGCTCCTGGCCCAGGGGCGGAGACATCCGCTTCTACACCGGGGGAAGCAGGCGTTGATCAACGATGTGAAGGAGGGCGTGGTCGTCTATGGAGTGAGATAGTGGATGAGGCGTATAAGGCTGGGGGAGAGGGTGAGGCCCTTGACCAGTCACCTGGTCCAGACACACTTCCAGTGGATCGGGTTGAGCAAAAAGTACAGGAGGAAGTGTTGGAACTTGAGGAGGAATTAGCCGAGGTTCTGAAGTCCTTGTCACCGCCTGAGGAGGTGGCTGCTCCTGACAGGGTGGTAGAAGACGAGGTGAAGGATGTGGGGCATCAAAAACAGAACTATTCGGACGACGGGAGTGACAGCGTGACTGAGGTGTCACCGAGATCTTTGCCACTGTGTACAGTGGAGGTAGAGGTACATTGTGAGGCATCCCCAGACCAAGCCATGGAGGATGCGCCTGTCACAAGAAAGAGAGCCGCTGCATCGGATTCAGATGATGTCCTAACGCCAGCGCAGCGGACTGGGAAGCAAATATGGGCAGAAGGTGAAGGTAGTGGTGGCCATGACAGGAGGCACCGAAAGAAGGGGGGGGGGGAGAGAGGGAAGTGTGCAGGTGACAAGTGGTCCCACACGTTCTGGTGGCCATCGGAAGAGTGAAGAGAGGAGGCAGGGGTGGAAACTTTAATAGGCCTCTGGTGTATGACAGTAAACGTTAATGGTTTGTGTAATAGTGTAAAGAGAGAATGGTTTCGAATGTTTCTGAATAAATTTAGAGTGGATGTTGTGTTCATACAGGAGCACAATTTTAAGGAGGGTAGGGTGTTGGAGATGGAGGGGTTTCAGGTGGTAACCCTGCCATCTGCCCGTTTGAAAGGGGGGGTGGGTATATTAATTAGGGAGGCGAGCCCGTTTGTTTTGCAGAGAAGTGAGGGGGGGAGGGGGAAGGGTGTTGCGCGTAGATGGTTTGTGGATGGGGAAACGTGTGGCTTTTATTAGCGTATATGCGCCTGCAGAGAATAATGTACAGGTGAAGCAGGAGTTTGTGTGCGAGGACCTTGTGTTTTTTTTCCGTGCATTACCGGAGGTGGCAATAGTAGGAGGTGATTGGAACTGCGTCATTAGGAGGGCTGATGTGGAACCGAAAGGGGCAGGTTATGTGTCGGTGGCCCTACGAGATTTATTGAGGGATATTAGGTTAAGAGATGCATTCGAGGGGGGGGCGTGGGAGACAGAGCATACATTTGTTAGGAGAGGGTATGCAGCGAGGTTAGATAGAGTGTATCTTTCTCACGGGGTTGTAGTGAGGGCTTTCAAAACTGTTGAAGTAGCATGGTCAGATCATAGAGCAGTGTTGGTGGAGGTTGGGTGGGAGGCGCTTGCAGAAGTATACAGGAGTTACTGGAAATTAAATATAAGTGCATTAAGTGATGAGGAGGGGTTAGAGGGATTTTCTGTCCTATGGAAGGAGCTTAGCGAGGAGGCACGGGGAGTGGAAGATGTCGTACAATGGTGGGATTGTGTTGCCAAGGAAAGGATTAGGAAATATTATGTGGGGGTGGGCAAACGTATAAATGATTTTAAATATGGGCTTTCAAATTATCTGGAGGACAGGTTAAGGGGCTGTTATGGGAAGGGGGCTGTGGGGGGCAACTATCCTATGGATGAAATTGTCGAGGTCAAGGGGAGACTGAGGGAGTTACAAAATGAGAGGTTTCAAGCGGTAAGGGTGCAGGCAGGGGTAGAGGAGGTCCTTTGGGGTGACAAACCATCGGCGTGTGTGTTGCGACGTCAAAAACAAAGACAGCAGGTTACAGCTATTCCGAGGTTAGAGGTACACGAGATGGCGGGGGGTTATAGAATGGGTCAGGAGATACTAACTACAAAAGGAATGTGTGCGTATGCGGATAAATGGTATGAAGGGTATTGGACAAGTGGGAAGGTGGGAAATGTGGATTTAGAGAAGGTGTGTGAGTATGTGACGTGTAATTTAGGGAATAGTGATAGAAAGGCTTTAGGGGGGGTAATAACAGAGGAGGAAATAGAGTTGGCTTTAAGGGGAATGAGGAAAGGCAAAGCACCGGGAATAGACGGTCTCCCGGCTGAATTTTATCTCCAACATTGGGAGGTGATAAGGGGTTTCATGGGTAGGTTATTTAATCAGATGAAGGAGAAGGGTGTGATGGGGGACAAGCAAGCAACAGCAGTTGTAGTGTTGGTTCAGAAGGGTAAGGGGCAGCACACCCTCAAGGAGTACCGTGCCATATCTCTGTTATGTGCTGATTATAAGTTGTTCGCTAAAGTCTTGGGTAATCGGTTCAAATGTGTGGTAGGGAGAGTGGTTTCGAAAATGCAGTATGGTTTGCCTGGAAGGTCGATGATTGAGGGTCATGGAATACTGAGAAGTTTTGTGGAGTCAAAAGGGGGGGGAGGGAGGGCGGCGTTGTTGGCTTTAGACTGGCAGGGGGCCTATGACAGGGTGGAAAGAGGAGCATTGGGAGCTATACTTAGGAGGCAGGGTTATGGGGAAGAAATAGTTAATTGGGTAACCACGTTGTACAATGGAGCCAAGATGAGGGTACAGATTAATGGATGGTTGGGGGAGGAGATTGTAATGGGTAGGGGACTTAGGCAGGGGTGTCCCATGTCACAAATGTTGTTTGCGTTCATTCAGGACCCCTTCTATAGAATGGTTGAACGTTGTGTATGTGACACGAGTGGAGGTATGGGGGGAGGGGTAGGGAATGTGTGGCCGGGAATAATAGGATACGTAGACGATACAACAGTCCTGGTTCGGGAGGGGATGGCGTTGGGTGTTTTGGATGATGTTGTGCAACAGTTCGGAAATGCAACAGGGATGCAGGTAAATAGAGAGAAGTCAATGATCATGGGGCTGGGTGATTGGGTGGAGGGGGGGGGAGATGTAACGTTGTGAGAAAACTAACGGTGTCTTTAAAAATTTGTGGTATCACCTATAAGGATGATTTGGACGCTGCTCGAGAGGAAAACTCGAATAGATTAATGGAAAGGATTCAGGGGCGTCTGGGTGCATTGCGACCTCATCATCTGACTCTCGTGCAACGAGTGATTGTTATAAATGTATTATTGTATAGTAAGGTTTGGCACGTAGCAGCCGTGTTCCCATTAACAGGGACGGCGATTGTGGGAATTCTGAGACGAGTGTTTAACTTTTTGTGGGGTTCAAGGTGCGATTGGCTGAGGAGAGAGGTTGTAATGTTACCTGTGCGCCAGGGTGGGTTGGGGTTGATGGATCTGAGAAGGAGGATTAAATGTGTGTTTCTTAAATGGGAGGTTTTGCGCGAAAGTGTGAGTGGAGGGCAGCTGGGAAAAGTATATGATAGGTTGGGTAAGTTGTATGGTGGTGTGGAGTTGAGGGAATGTGAAACTATTTTGAGGGCTTTGATGTTGGTTAGAGAACCTAGGAAAATTCGAGTAGGGGTGTTGTGTAAGCTGCTTGTAGACAGGATTGCTGTACCAGTTGAGGGATTGTTCTCCATGTACGCATGGAAGAGTATTTGGTATAGGTTTAGCAAGTTGAAGTTAAAGCCTAGGGTAAGGGAGGTAATGTATCGTTTTTTGCATGGCATACTACCGTCGGGGGAGGTTTTAAGAACCAGAGGGGTAATTGTGGGCGGAAGGTGTGGAATCTGTGGGGAGGATGAGACGGCGTTCCATGCAGTATACTTTTGTGGGGGACTGGAGGGTGTTAGGTATTGGTTAAGTAGGGTAGTACAGGGGGTGGGGGGCCGAGGGGTGTCGGTTCTGCGTGCACTAAGCCTAGATGTGGGAGGGTTCGATGAGAGTGTTATAAGAGCTTTGGATTATATAATAGTGGATTATATATATATATCGTGGGTGATGAGGGGGAGGGGGAATTGTGAGGTGCGGAGGCGGGTACTAGCGGTAACGGTTTATCGTACGATGTGTCGTAATAGAGAACTGTATGGGAGGAGATGGGTGAAGGATTTTTCGGAAGGGTATAGAATGTTAACGTTAGGGTTTCTCATCAATCTACGACTTGGGCTGAGTGAGTAAGGGGGGGGGGGTTGGGGATTACATACGGGAAGGGGGTTTTCAGGGGGACACAGCAGGGTCGCCTCCTGGGGAGGGGTGAGAGTAAGGTGTATGTGGGTATATGAAGGTGTAGATGAGTGGCATACGTGTATGTAGCATGCAAGTGGGCACAGAAAGCAAAGGTTATATCAAGTAATTACGTAGTACCGAATGGAGAATTCTGTGTTTGATGTGTCAGGGTCGTCATGACCTTCTTCATGTATTAAGTGTGAATGGTGTCAAGATTATAGTTTTAAGACCGTGAAGAGCTTTAGGGCTTATGTAGAGTGTGCGGTTATAGCCTTTATTGGGCATATTTCACGTGCGATAATTGTATCGCAATGAGAGGTTATTAAATTATGTTTGTGTTGAGTGTTATGGGTTTTTAGCGAGTGTACTGTCTTTATTTTAACATTATATAAAGTGCTCATCCAGTTGCTGCGAGATGGAACGCTAATGACTTCCATAAATTGTAATGCCTATTCTATTCTATTCTATTTGATTCGCCGGTAATCCCGGCCCGGGTCTCTTCCATTTTGGTGACCCGGCATTGGCTCCCCAGGTAATGAAGTGACATTTATAGTTACTTGCACCTGTGTGGCAGGTCTTCAGCAGGAAGGGGGGGGTACCTCACCGGCCCTATGGCCAGATGACGTACCAAACGTTAGTGTGCACTAACAGTGGCTGGTGTGCAGTGCAATGGAGGCCCAAAGCAGGCCCTCGCAGCAACTTCAGCGGGGAGCGGATGACGTGCAAGGACTGGAAGTAAGGTTTCCAAATCCCTGACAGCTAAATACACAAGATGTGCTGCCTCATCCTCTCGGGTCTGCCCTACTGGGGTCATTGGGAAGTGTCTACGGCGAAGGGGCGTCGTAGCCGGGCAGTCTAACAGGTAGTGCACCAAGGGCTGCGGAACCATTCGGTCACAATGGGCACAGAGCTCCTCTCATGCCCGTTAAACAATCCGCGCAGTGGTGGGATACCCTAAGCGTAGGCGGTGGATATGCACCCTCAGTTCCCTGGACTGTGTCCGATGACTTGGAGGGGGCACCCTGTGGGTCGCCCTGACATACCAACAGAGGCTCCGTGAATCCCCAGGGTCAGGGAATGGGCGCCTCGCCGCACCAGCAGCCCACAGCGCAATCTGGCTGAGGCTGATGGAGATCGCAGCACGTGGCTGTGCCTCGAGGGTTGCAGTCCTAGCAGCCTCATCTGCAGCATCATTGCCAGGGATACCCACATGGCTCGGGATCCAGTTGATGGTAGCCCTGCGACCCTGGGCCATGAGAGTCTGCAGGTCACCCCGGATGGATGTGATTAAGTGTATGTTGTCCTTTGGCTCTCTGTGCATAAGCGCTTGGATCGCTGCCTTGGAATCAACGTGGATGATGGGGGGATGCTGATGGTCTGCAAGAGCATGCCGCAGAGCTTGTTGGATGGCAAAGAGTTCGGCCTGGAGGATGGTGCAATGGTCTGGGAGGCGCCAACCTGCTGTCAGATTGCTGTGGAACATCCCAGCAGCTGTGCGGCCTGCCACTGGGTCTCTGGAGCCATCAGTGTAATATGGCACACACCCTGGGCCTTCCGCACCCACAATGCTAGCCGAGGCAAGGTGGTGCAGAATGTCCCGGGTGCAATGCCTCTTGCTGTCTGGTAGGGTTGTCCAGCTCACCGCAAACAGCTCTGGTGCCCAAGGGGGTGGCACCGTGTAGTTCGCTGCCAGTCTGTCGCAGCCTCCCGCCTGGAGCAATGTCATGGGCAAGAGCTTCTGTGTGGCATCTGCTACCGACCACATCCATCGGCGGCCGGGATGCAGTGGAATGACCTGTCCCTGGCGGACCCGTAAATCTCTCATCAGTTTGTCAGCCCCTGGGAGTCGGAGATACTTTGCAATCCTCCTGGCAGCTACCAGTTGGATCCTGTCTTCAAGAGGCTGTAGCTGCACCTCAAGGTTCAGAGCCACTGCATTGGCCCACCTAGGAGCCCCCAGCATGGCCCGTACAGCTGTGTTCTGGATGACACAGAGGGATTTGATGTTTGTGGGTCTGGCGTGAACCAGAGCAAGTGCCCCATAGTCAACGAGGGAACGTATTGCCTGGATGTAGAACAACCTCATGACCTCGAGGCTGGCCCCAACCCTAGGGTTGGCCATGGCACTCAATGCCCTGACCCTCTGCAGAGCCCTCTCTTTAATGTGGCGCACATGTTTCTGGAAGGTGAGGTGCCTGTCAATGTAGATGCTAAGGTACCTATAACTGTGAACCCACTCCAGGTCGATGCCCAGGACCCGCAGCCTCTGACTGGGCACCTTGGTTCGAAGGATCATGGCTTTGGATTTTGCCGCAGATATCTTGAGTCCCAAGTGACGGCAGGTGGAAGCCAGCAGATCGAGGTCCTCCTGGGCACGCTGCAAAAGCCGGCGCTTCCTAGGTACGACAAGTGCCAGGTCATCGGCATAGCTGAGGAGGATGGTGCCTCTGGAGAAAGGCAGGCACACCAGCTGGTGCATCAGTACATTGAACAGGGTGGGACTAAGCACCCCGCCCTGTGGAGTGCCGTTGTCCAGGGTCTTGAGAGAAGAGGCATGCCCCTGGAAGCGTACCCGGGCCCGCCTGTCCTGGAGATAGGAACGAAGCCATGAAAGCAGCCTGCCTTTAATCCCCCTGCGGGCCAAGAGTGAGAGGATGGCAGGTGCACTGGCTAGCTCAAAAGCTTTCTCGAGGTCAAGAAAGACAACAATGTGGGCTTGGGCGTCCGACCCAATGCCGGTCAGTAGAGTGGTAAGGCTTTCGAAAGTGCCCACTCCTCTGGTGAAGCCATAGAGGTGTTTATGAGGAGGGCCAAGCTTCCACCTCAGGCGCTCCAACACCATCCTTTCAGACACCTTCGAGATGCAACTGGTGAGGGAGATGGGTCTCACACTGCCAGGATCCCCAGGCTTAGGAATCGGTATGATGTCAGCCTCCTTCCATACGACAGGGAGTTTGCCAGCTCGCCAAGTCTGGTTGATGACCCCCAGGACAGCTGAATGTCCAGAATGGCCAGACCGAGTGATCATGCCATAGGTGATACCATCATGCCCCGGTGCAGTGTCTCGATGAGATGTGAAGGCTGCCTGGAGCTCCTGGTCGGTGAAGTCTTCATCCGTGACGTCCTTAGCCTGGCATGCTGCTTGGATCACCATCACCCTTCTAGGAAGGAGGGTGGCTTGGAGGTCCTGGAGATCCTGAGGCAGTTGAGCCATGGCCGCTCTGGAGGTGAATAGGTCCACCAGACGCTCTGCCTCCGTTGCGGGGTCTGGGTGCAACCGAGCCACACTGCGACGCTGCCCAGTGGCCAATCGTAACTTGGTCCAAATCTCAGATAAGGTGGAGGAGTAGCTGAAGGAGGCACACCACTCGAACCATTTAGCCTGCCGGACCCTGTGTGAGACATGGCGTGCATGCCGCACCACTTCCCTGAGCAGACGCATGGACTCAACCGTGGGATTACGCCTGTGCATCTTGCGTACAACATTGATGCGGTGGTTCTGTTCCCTGATGTCCTCATTGTAAAACCACCAGTCACGTTTATATGACCCTCCGCCTGTAATCTTAGGTATTGCTGCCTCAGCTGCACATGTGAAGGCCACCTGCAAGCTTTGAGCCGCCTCATCTGGGTCTTCTGGAAGGGGAGACTCCGCCCACCAACGCTCAATGACCTCCTGGAAGCACTGCCAGTCGGCCTTTTTTAGATTCCATCTGGGGGTAGGTGTGGGGAGCGGGCACCGCTGGACCATCAGCGTAGTGACCACTGCAAAGTGATCACTGGTGAGACGGGGGTGGACCTCCCATCTCGCGCTCGAGAGCAACCGCCTAGAGATGAGTGTGACATCCAAGCGGCCACCATAGTGATGGGTTGGCTCACCATTATTGAGGAGGGCGATCTCAGGGACCTCCTCCAGCACAGCCGCAAGGTGCCTCCCAGCTGCGTTGGTAGGAGAGACAGAAGAAAGTATTGGGTGGTGGGCATTGACATCCCCAGCCACAACAAGACCCTCCCGTGGGGCGAGTGCTGCCACCTCTGAAATGTCAAGGGTGTACCGAGAGCTTCTGTAAATATTGTAAACCACGAGAGGTCCATCCGCCAGGTGTAGGGTGACAGCCTGAACCTCTACGCCCTCCCCACAGTCGATGGGGTCAGTGGAGATTGAATGAGGGATAGTGGTCCTGACGTAGATCGCCGTGCCCCTGCCAGTCCCTTCCAGGCGCTGAAGGTAGGCAGAGAATCCCGGAATACGTGGCTGCATTTGACGTGACAAATCGGTGAGTGTCTCCTGAAACAGGAAGACATCAACCTCATCCTGAACTGCAGCTTCAATCACTAAGTGAATTTTCCGCTGCAGCCCACAAATGTTCCACTGGAGGATCTTCAAGGGCCGCAGAGGTGGCTCACTGATTCCATCTCTGCCTGGGACTCGTCGTCCGTTGTTGGCGACTCCGGGGCCTCCTCCATCACAGACTGGAAGGACTCCTGGATGATGGCTTGAAGTTCCATTGAGTCTTTCCTGTCCAGTAGGACCACGCCCAGCATCCATGACAGGAGCTGCCTGCAGGCGCCCCTGTCCTCTGCCGACGGCAGCAGGCGACAGAGGAGCGCTGAGATGACCCCGATGGTTTTCTTCAGTCGATCCGGAAAGGATTCGACCATTACCTCTGCAGGCATTGAGCTGGACGACCCGTCGAGGCGGGGCTGGGTCACTGGGTATGTCTGGGTGGCTGTCGACACTGCAGCAGCATAAGCTGGGTGCACCCTGGGCCCGGCATGAGTGGCCATGGGCTTCCAAGTCCCCTGGCGGGGAACCTCTGCCTGACTCTGGCCGCTCACAGTAGGGGCCTGTCCTTGGGAAGAGGCCTGCTGGCCGTATGGCAAGGAATGTTGGTGCCCAGCTGGGACCTGCTGGGCAGTGTGCCTGGCCTGTGGCTGTTTTTCCCAATGATTCTGCCTTCTTGGCCACCTTGCCATCTGACGCCGCAGTTGACCGCGCTGCTGCAAACCAGTGTCTGCCCTCTGATGCCCCCGCTGGGAGCCCAGTGCTGGGAACTCGCTGGTATTGCCCTCCTGCGGTATCCGGGGAACCGTGATTGGAGCCCATGCTGACTGTTGCTGGGCAGTTCCAAGGCTGGGTGGCGTCGGGGCTGTCGGGTCGTTCCGATGACGAACCTGCTGCCAGTGCTGCACCATCACAGGACAGCTCCGGTTCCAGGCATGGTGCCTCTTTGAGCAGTTGGCACACTTGGGCGCTGGCCGAAGGGCTTCGCCAGGTGGATGTTTGAGGATTGCAATGCAGTCCTTCGAGTCGTGTGCCTTGCTGCACACACCACACTTCTTCTCTCGCTGGCAGGTGGCTGCAATATGATTGAACCCCTGGCAGTTGAAGCATTGTACTGGGCCTGACAGGTATGGTCGGGTCTTGAATCTTCCCCAGACCCCAAGGTCCAGGTGCGTGGGAAGTGGACCTTTGTGGTGGATCAGCACCTGGCGGGTGGGCACCTTGTTCACCGTTGCAGTGAGTCGCTCCGCCTTGACAATATTGGGCACTTCCAAAATGGGGTCCAGTGGGAGGGGCACAGGGACGTGTAAAAGCACCCCCTTGTACACCTTCTCCGAAGCAAGCAGTTCCACCATGCTGGGATGGGTCACAACCAGCCCCTTCAACTCCTCGTAAGAGTCTTCGTCCCGAGGAATGACCAGAACCTCGTTCCTGAGAGTGAACTCGCAGCGGAACTTGAGGTGGGGGAGACCTTCCAGATACCTTACAAACCCGTAGTTGGGAACCTTGAATTTGTTGAAGGCCCTGGTTGCTTGTGCCCGAGCTGAGCGGGAACTCCTCCTTCCACGTGGAGTCAACCAGTCCCCGTCCACTGTGGAGGCCAACGCAACTGGTGTAGGGACCTGGGATGGCTCCATCCTTGCCACTTGAGGAGCTACATCCTCCTGGCTTCCTTCCACGACCCCTATGGCCATCTGGGGGTGCAAGTCTTCTTGGGTAGGGGCTGCCGACGGACCTAGTGGCAGATTGGTAGATACTGCATCCTTGGCCTTCTTGGTGGGGGCTCCCACCTGCCCCACGTCGTCCTCCAACTCGTCCCCGCATTCCAAGGAACGTTTAGGCCGCTCTCCTGGATCTGTCATGGTGACTGTAGGTGTGGGGACAGAGCCAGCAGCAGAGCTGCTGCCTGTGACCTCACAGCCGCCCACACTGGGTGCAGAGCTGTGAGGCTCAGAGCCCCAGTCGGGGCCCGTAGCCACCCTCTCGTGGCTCACTGCTCTGAAGCACTGAACACAGTCCAAGGATCACCAGGAACGACGCTAATCTGTGCGTAAACTAACACAGATTTGCGAACACAATACACACTGTTTTTCAATCGTCGTCCAGTCGATAATCCTTATGAATTCTCCGATGTGTGTGATTTTCCTCCCGACTCACCGGTCCGTCTTACCCATCCTTCTTCCTTCCCCATCTTACCAAAGCTCTGGTCATTAGAAGCGAAGTGTCAGTCATACTATGTTAACTATACAAATCTGAAAGTTGTATATAGTTTATATTTTATATAGTTTATATATAGTTTATATTGTTTATCATAGTATGTTATATAGAAAATTTTGTGAGTGTATATGGGTAACCTCTTTTATGTCAATTACAATGTGTTGTTAATAATTGGTTAGTGTATGTTCTGTAGGATTGAGGATCCTACTGTACCCATTTTATATCTTTATTTAATATCAAGCTGTAAAGTATTTAAATAAAATATAAAAAAAAAAAAAAATTATATGGAAATAAGTTAGACAGTCCTGGAAGACACTGAGTTTCTTGGGTTATCCTGGATGGCTAACTCTCACGGGTCAAAAATTGGAAAGAAATCTTAATCTTAACTTAAACATCTCGGTCAATATAATAAAATATATTAGTTATACTTCAAAATATATTTCTTTAAACGTGCTACGTAAACATTAATATTTTTTTATTTTCTTAAAAATTTATATTAAGTTTTTTGTAAAAGTTTAAAAGCACCTAAAATATCTTTCTAAAAAAAAACATAACTTTTGGAACTTCAACAAATTTTTTAAAAAGTTTTTAAACTTTTACAAATTGCAAAAAACGTTTACATAATAATTTCAAGGTATTTTAGTGAAGCTCTTGATTGTCTTTATAAACATATTCATCAGTCGATTATTCCTTCAATAAAGGTAAAATGTTAATTTTTGAAACCTTCGGGTTATATGTTTCTATTATCTTCAATATTTCATTATCTATTATAAGAAGGATTGTTAATTATTATTATATGTCTGGAATAATGGATCATAGGCACTATAGTGGTGGCCTATGCTAACCTTCCTATGGTGTATAAATATACCTAGTTGGACGAATGTTATTGTGGCAGCTGGTCCAGTGGTTAACTCGATGGTCTGGAGTATAGTGACTCTGACCGTGGGTTCTATCCCCACCTGTGAAGGCTTACTCAGCCCTGTAACAACTTCAGACAGTATTACCAAGGCTGGCTCCTCCTCAGGAAAATTAATGAATAGAAAAAGAAATAATAACTGACAAACATAAACACTTTATTATATAGAAAATATAAAATATAAAACACTTAAATATGAAATATTAATCCTACATTAAAGAAAATGAAAAATATAAATGATAACTGAATTCAACGTTAATTTAAAACTTGGGTGTCTGGTGTTGGTGACACTGTGTTGTTGAAATTGTAGCCATTGCTGATGATAGGGGGGGGGGCGTCGCAGGTGTTGGTTACAACCCGCCGGTTCGTTCTTCACAGTATAGCCGTGAGTATTATATCCCGATGAGAGGAAAGCAGGTTCTTTACCACTGCAATGATGAGGGGTTACTTCCTGCAATTTCATACAGGTGCACAGGTAATTAAATCCAAAAAGTGGAAGTCTCAGGACGTTACTCCATCTCCATCAGTTCTACTCATTGATTGGCAGGTGACCCTCTCTGTCATCCAAGCTGGAAAGATAGACAGGTTACCCACTGCTTATGAAATCACTCTCCATGATAAGTACAATACCTAAAAGATGTGGTGATTATTACAACAGTCAACTTAGAGCAAGACTGAACTGACTAATTTTGTTATTGGTCAAAAGTGAAGCTTTTAACCAATAAATCCACTAGAATACAAGGCAGGCATGTACTTACAGTAGTGCTGGGAGCTGTGAGTCTGGTGATTACTGTTTGGACCGGAGCCCCACATGTCACCTTTCGGGAGGGGGGGAAGAAGGAGGGGAAGGGATAGCGGGAGCTAGACTGACCCTACCTTAACAAGCAGCCGGCAGTCAAACTATCACTTTCGGAGTGAGGGAAAAAAGGCGGGAATAGCGGGAGCTTGACTTACCCTACCTTAACAAGTAGCCGGCAATGAAACTATTGTTACTATATACTAACTCGCTACTCCTATCTATTGAACTTTTCCCTCACACTCCCCCATTCCAAGACTTATAGTCAAGGAGTATAAGAAGAATAGGCGAGGAAAAAGTTCTAACATATGGAAGTCGCGTAAGGCAAGAAATCTTCTACTGACTGTCACGACTTAACCAGTCAGAGAAATAATTGGATGAACCAATGATATACACAATATGGAACTTAAAAGCCTGGAGGCGAATGTTGGTTCCCTTAAAAGCTTCTAGGTATATCAAAGGTTTGTGGTCCGTTTCTAAATTGAATTCTTTTCCTAGCAAATAAAATTTAGGTTTGGAGATACCCCAAACAAGAGCCAAACATTCCTTTTCTATGGTTGAGTATCTCGTTTCTGCGGGAAGGAGTTTCCGGCTTAGGAAGCATACAGGGAAGGGAGTACCATCATGGTATTGTAGTAGCACCACACCTAAGCCAGTATTGGAGGCATCAGTTCTTAAGCAAAATGTTTTATTAATATCTGGAATCTTAAGTATAGGGTCTTTCGAAAAGATACTTTTAATCTCATTAAACTTTTCCCGAGCTACGTCGGAAAGTTCAAGAGGTTCCTTCACAGACTTTTTAAGGAAGTCGGATAAGATGCCTGTAAGATCAGTAAGGTTCGGGATAAACCGTGCATAAAAATTTACAGAACCAAGAAAGCTACGCATGAGCTTCTTGGTTTTGTGGAATTTAAATTCTAATAAAGCTTTGATCTTACTGGGGAGAGGCTGCAGAGAGTTATTAGAAAATATCATTCCAAGATATCTAATCTTGTTATACCCAAGGAAGCATTTCTTCGGCTTGGCAGTGAGGCCATGTGAGCGTAACCTACGCAAAACTGATGTTAATGTTTGGATATGTTTGTCACACGTGGATGTCATTACGTAAATGTTATCAAAATAAACTGAAACATTTGGCATATTATCCAAGACCTTTCTCATCAGTCTCACGTAGGTAGCACAGGCAGTTACCAAACCGAAGGGCATAGTTCTATATTGCATCAGTCGTTGGTGTGTAGGAAAAGCGATGTACTGCTTAGAAGAAGGATCTAACATTACTTGATGATATGCCTGTGCAATATCAATCTCTGAAAAGAAGGAAGAGTCATAAAATTTGTGTAGATCGCTATCTATTTAGGGCATAGGCTCAGCATCCCACCGAGTTATATCATTAAGGCCTCTGAAGTCAATAGCAAGTCTATATGAATTATCCTCCTTCTTAACCATGACTACTGGTGAACAATATGAAGATACTGAAGGTTCAATGATCTTTAGTTTTAATAATTTGTCTACCTCTCGGTCAAATGCATCCCTAAGGTGAACTGGAACTGGGTATAATTTTCGTTTGATAGGATTGTCCGTCACTTAATCAATCTTATGGACTACCGTGCAGGTAACACCTTGACGTCTGAAAAGTTACTCACACATTGAAGTAGTTCATGTCTCTTATGGTCATCCAAAGATTCATTAATATTAATGTTGGTTGCGTCCGAGTGGTCAAGTCACCAAGTCATGCAGTTCTTTATCATAGTCTAAGTTAGAGGTGTCAATTACGCACACCTTACATTCTTCAGTTGTCTTATCAAGTTCGTGTGGAAAAACTAAGTCAAAGTTATTAAGGCAGTTAACCGAATTTCTTCGGTAATATTTCTTAAGGATGTTGATATGATAAAGCTTAGGTTTCCCTTGACTTTTATGAGGTAGTCAACTTTCCCACAAATTTTTAATACTTTATATGGACCTTTCCATGCAACTAATAATTTATTTGACTTGATAGGCAAAAGTACCAGAACTTCATCCCCTACTTTAAAACTTCTCCTCCGACTTTTGGAATCAAAATAGGTTTTGTACTGGTCCATTGACAAGCTTAGGTTTTTCGAAACTATGTCAGAGGTCTCCTCAAGTTTGGATCTAAGGTCAAGGAGAAACTGGTAAGAAGACTGAACCTCAGCACTCACCTCCTCATTAGTCCATAAGTGATGAAGGATGGACAATGGGCCTCTGGCCTGTCTACCATAGAGAAGTTCAAAAGGTGAAAACCCCAACGAGTCACTGTGAACTTCCCTCATGGCAAACAAAGCACAGGGTAGGTAACGATGCCACTCCTTAGGTTTAAGGGAGCAAAGTTTCCTTAAAATGGACTTGAGAATCAAATGCTGGCGCTCAATCCTCCCATTACAGCTGGGATGATAGGGTGTGGTGAAGAGAGGCTTCACTCCCAGAAGTTGGTATAGATGTTGCATTAAGTCAGATGTGAATTGTGTCCCACGGTCAGACAAAATTTCTCTAGGGATGCCCACTCTGGAGAAGATGGACAAAAGGCCTTCAGCCACCTCTGTAGTGGTTATGATCTTTAAGGGAACGGCTTCAGGGAAACTCGAAGCATAATCAACTAATGTTAATATATATCTATGACCCCAGATAAAAGTGGAGATAAAGGACCAACGATGTCAATAGCTACTCTTTTAAAAGGTACCCTAAAGACTGGCATTTTGACCAAAGGTACTCGCCTGGTACCTCGGGAGGATGACAGTTGGCAAACTTTACACGATCTACAATAGGTAGTGACATCTGAGGAGATTTTTGGCCAAAAATAGGTTTCCCTAATTTTATTTAAGGTTTTACGATGCGAGAAATGTGTGGCCACTGGCAGGTCATGAGCCATTTTAAGAAAAGTCTCTCTGCATTGACTTGGAACAACTAAGATGGAATAGTCTGTCTCATCTGAATTTAATTTGAATACTGACTTGTACAGGATACCTTTTATATATTCAAATTTATATGAAAAGTTTTTCCTTTGGATAACTTGATTTTGTTTAGCGGCATTATGGCAATTCTGAAGAGAAGGGCAATTACGTTGTAAATTGACAAAGGAGTCATTCGATATGTCTAAAGGCCTAAATTCAGGGAAAATCAAAGGATGGACAGTAGGAGAAGCCTGGGCTTTGGTCTGAACCCTAGTCAAGACATTTATAGTATCGGAGGTGATATCTTCACTTTCTTCTAATAAGTGAACCGGTGATCCTACTACCTCGCTTTCGAGAGTAGCATCACTGGTTTTTAATCCCACATGAATCTCACGAGACATTGTCTCATCTGAACTTTCGAGGGGCTTCTCTGACTCTACAGAAAGAGGATCTGAAACACCTATGTCCATCTTTGGTGATGAAAGGTCAACCTCAGAAGGAAGAATGGCACCTTTTACATTACCTATTAGTACGGAGCAAGAAGTGATGGGAACTAGTACGGCTTCAGACCAACCTGTGAACCATTTAGACCTAATGTAACAACGGATGGTAGGAAAAGTGTCCGTACGGCCCAAGTAGTCTGAAAGTATAGCAGAGGAATGAGTTTCTTTAAGGTTAGGGAACAGCTTATCAGAAATGACTATACATTTGCATTCAGTGTCTCGTAAATTGGTAGATGCATTAAGTCCATTAACTGTTCCTAAACAGAAGGGTGCTTGGTCATTACAGTCTTTAAAACATCTTCCAACTTTTTGGACCTTCTTAGAAGGACAATCTGTACGTTTATGTCCCTTAACACCACACAAATGACAAACAGGAATAAAAGAAGTCATTTTACTTTCCACTAGAGGCTTTGATTTCTTAAGGTCTGATGAACCCTTGCCCTTAGGGTTCGATCCCTTTAGGTCTTTATAGGAATTGTAAGCCTCAGCATACAGGTCAGCAGCCTCAGCAACTTCCTCAGCTTTAATCAGGTTACGTTCTCTGATGAATGTTCGTATCTGCTGCGGAAGAGCTGTCAGGAACTGGTCAGCAACCATGAAGTCTCTAAGAGATTCATAACTGTGACCAATTCCTGAACTCTCTATCCAAAAGTCGAACAAACGAAAGAGTGTAACCTGTAACTGCTGAAAGTTCTGGCCAGGCTGTAAGGTGGCATACCTGAATTATTATTATTATAATCAAAAAGAAGCGCTAAGCCACAAGGGCTATACAGCGGCATACCTGAAATCTTTCCTGTAAGAATTAGTGGTTTTTTGACATGCTTTAAGGATTGCCTTCTTCAGTAGGTTACAATTACATATGATATCCTGCGACAACGTTGCATAAATATTCAAGGCTGTACCAGAAAATAACATTCCTAACCTGGTAGCCCAGGTGTCAGCAGGCCATTCACAGAGGGTAGCGGTATTTTCAAACCTGATAATGTATGAAGTTATGTCTTCCCCCTCTGTGAAGGGAGGTAAATTAGGTGTTGGAATATGTGCACTAGTTGCATGATGTTCAATTACTCCTTCCTCTAATTGTTGTTGTGTAAGAGTTAACTTTTTATTCTCTAATTCAAGGCGAGATTTTTCGAGCTCGCGATCCTTTTCTCTCTCTATTAACTCAAGTTCTCTAGCTTTTTCCTCACGTATTTTAGCTTGTTCCTCACATATTTTAGCCTGTTCCTCACATATTTTAGCCTGTTCCTCACATATTTTAGCCTGTTCCTCACATATTTTAGCCTGTTCCTAACGTTCTCTAGCTCTTTCTTCACGATCAAGTCTATCACACTCCTTTTTGTCTTCTCTTTCTCTTTTTAACTGTCTTTCTTGGATTTCTCTCTCAATTCTTTCTCTCTCCTTTTTCTCCTGTCTTTCAAGGTTCTCTTTCTCCTTTTTCTCTTCTCTTTCGATTCTCTCTCTCTCCTTTTTCTCTTCTCTTTCGATTCTCTCTCTCTCCTTTTTCTCTTCTCTCTCAATTCTCTCTCTTTCAAGTCTTTCCTGGATCTTAGCACTAATGAAAGATTCTAAATTTTTCCCTGTTATTCCTAACTTACTTCCAGCGTTCATCCAAAACTGGTATTCCTCCATGCTTCCAAGAATAACTTAAACTATCAGGGGAAATGAAACGGGTATTAAAGAAAACGAAGGGTTCAATTCCTGCTCCGCTCAAACTGTAAATAAACCAGAGGGCTCGATCCCTGCTTCAATTAAACAATATGTATTAATTAAAACGAAGGGTTCTATGCTGGCTCCGAGCAAACAGTAAGTAGAATGGGGTCACTTGACCATCCAATCTTCACACCAACAAATCAAGAGTGTCCTATGACAGTTCCCTTGATATAATAAAGAGCTCAATGAAACAAATTGTCACTGGAAAATCTCGGGTCCCTAGAGTCTAATCCTCCAAAGTGTTTCAAGCTCACACAAAAATAGATGGCAGAATTAACTGGTATTCCTGCCTTGACTTGACTTACAATAAATTGAGACCATAACAATCACCAAATCTTTTAAATACCTGTACTGTAGTCCTACCATAGAGAATGATTACTCATGGCTGGTGGTAACTGTCAGTGGTATGCGGCGTTGAAGTTCCAATGGTAGATTCGAGATGGAGTTGAATCATGATTCAGTAGAGTTGATCCTGGCGAGGTCGTTACTTGTGAAGGCTTACTCAGCCCTGTAACAACTTCAGACAGTATTACCCAGGCTGGCTCCTCCTCAGGAAAATTAATGAATAGAAAAAGAAATAATAACAGACAAACATAAACACTTTATTATATAGAAAATATAAAATGTAAAACACTTAAATATGAAATATTAATCCTACATTAAAGAAAATGAAAAATGAAAAATGTAAATTATAACTGAATTCAACGCTAATTTAAAACTTGGGTGTCTGGTGTTGGTGACATTGTGTTGTTGAAATTGTAGCCATTGCTGATGACAGGGGGGGGGCGTTGCAGGTGTTGGTTACAACCCACCGGTTCGTTCTTCACAGTATAGCCGTGAGTATTATATTCCGATGACAGGAAAGCAGGTTCTTTACCACTGCAATGATGAGGGGTTACGTCCTGCAATTTCATACAGGTGCACAGGTAATTAAATCCAAAAATGGGAAGTCTCAGGACGTTACTCCATCTCCATCAGTTCTACTCATTGATTGGCAGGTGACCCTCTCTGTCATCCAAGCTGGAAAGATAGACAGGTTACTCACTGCTTAAGAAATCACTCTCCATGATAAGAACAATACCTAAAAGATGTGGTGATTATTACAACAGTCAACTTAGAGCAAGACTGAAAGGACTAAGTTTATTATTGGTCAAAAGTGAAGCTTTTAACCAACAAATCCACTAGAATACAAGGCAGGCATGTACTTACAGTAGTGCTGGGAGCTGTGAGTCTAGTGATTACTGTTTGGACCGGAGCCCCACATGTCACCTTTCAGGGGGGGGGAAGAAGGAGGGGAAGGGATAGCGGGAGCTAGACTGACCCTACCTTAACAAGCAGCCGGCAGTCAAACTATCACTTTCGGGGTGGGGGGAAAAAGGCGGGAATAGCGGGCGCTTGATTTACCCTACCTTAACTAGTAGCCAGCAATGAAACTATCACTGTCAGGGAGGGGGAAAAAAGGCGGGAATAGCGGGAGCTTGACTTACCCTACCTTAACAAGTAGCCGGCAATGAAACTATTGTTACTATATACTCCCTCGCTACTCCTATCTATTGAACTTTTCCCTCACACCACCCATGGTATGGTTTGTTTGCAATCGTGTCATTACGATTTCGTGAGTCAAGTACAAGTACTTCCTCATCTTCTATGTCTACCATGGGAGGAGGTACAAGTACCTCCTCATCTTCTATGTCTACCATGGGAGGAGGTACAAGTACCTCCTCATCATCTATGTCTACCATGGGAGGAGGTACAAGTACCTCCTCATCTTCTATGTCTACCATGGGAGGAGGTACAAGTACCCCCACATCTTCTATGTCTACCATGGGAGGAGGTACAAGTACCTCCTCATCTTCTGTCTACCATAGGAGGAGGTACAAGTACCTCCACATCTTCTATGTTTACCATTGGAGGAGGAACAAGTACCTCCTCATCTTCTATGTCTACCATGGGAGGAGGAACAAGTACCTCCTCAGATAGGCCTCTCCTCTGCCATCTTCCCCACCATAAGAGGGCTCGTGGAAGTGGTGTGGCCTTCTTATCTTATTTTATATATATATATGTATATATATATATATATATATATATATATATATATATATATATATATATATATATATATATGCAATAAGATCACAGTAAACAGGTGATTTCAGAATATGCAAAACAACCACTCTGAAAGAATAGAGCAATTCCAAGCGCTTTCGTGACTACTCACATTATCAAGGAACTATGATAATGTGAGTAGTCACGAAAGCGCTTGGAATTTCTCTATTCTTTCAGAGTGGTTGTTTTGCATATATATATATATATATATATATATATATATATATATATATATATATATATATATATATATATATATATATATATATATATATATATATATATATATATGTATATATATATATATATATATATATATATATATATATATATATATATATATATATATATATATATATATATATATATATATATATATATATATATATATATATATATATATATTATATTATATATTATATATATATTATATTATAGTAGTAGGTTGGTAGACAGCAACCACCCAGGGAAGTACTACCGTCCTGCCAGATGACTGTGAAACAAAAACCTGTAACTGTTTTGCATGATGGTAGGATTGCTGGTTTTCTTTTTCTGTCTCATAAACACGCTAAGATAACAGGGATATCTTGCTACTCCTACTTACACTTTGGTCACACTTCACAGACACGCACATGCATATATATATATACATACATCTAGGTTTTCCTCCTTTTTCTAAATAGCTCTTGTTCTTTTTTATTTCTTCTATTGTCCATGGGGAAGTGGAAAAGAATCTTTCCTCCGTAAGCCATGCGTGTCGTATGAGGCGACTAAAATGCCGGGAGCAATGGGCTAGTAACCCCTTCTCCTGTATACAATTACTAAAAAAGAGAAGAAGAAAAACTTTATAAAACTGGGTTGCTTAAATGTGCGTGGATGTAGTGCGGATGACAAGAAACAGATGATTGCTGATGTTATGAATGAAAAGAAGTTGGATGTCCTGGCCCTAAGCGAAACAAAGCTGAAGGGGGTAGGAGAGTTTCAGTGGGGGGAAATAAATGGGATTAAATCTGGAGTATCTGAGAGAGTTAGAGCAAAGGAAGGGGTAGCAGTAATGTTAAATGATCAGTTATGGAAGGAGAAAAGAGAATATGAATGTGTAAATTCAAGAATTATGTGGATTAAAGTAAAGGTTGGATGCGAGAAGTGGGTCATAATAAGCGTGTATGCACCTGGAGAAGAGAGGAATGCAGAGGAGAGAGAGAGATTTTGGGAGATGTTAAGTGAATGTATAGGAGCCTTTGAACCAAGTGAGAGAGTAATTGTGGTAGGGGACTTGAATGCTAAAGTAGGAGAAACTTTTAGAGAGGGTGTGGTAGGTAAATTTGGGGTGCCAGGTGTAAATGATAATGGGAGCCCTTTGATTGAACTTTGTATAGAAAGGGGTTTAGTTATAGGTAATACATATTTTAAGAAAAAGAGGATAAATAAGTATACACGATATGATGTAGGGCGAAATGACAGTAGTTTGTTGGATTATGTATTGGTAGATAAAAGACTGTTGAGTAGACTTCAGGATGTACATGTTTATAGAGGGGCCACAGATATATCAGATCACTTTCTAGTTGTAGCTACACTGAGAGTAAAAGGTAGATGGGATACAAGGAGAATAGAAGCATCAGGGAAGAGAGAGGTGAAGGTTTATAAACTAAAAGAGGAGGCAGTTAGGGTAAGATATAAACAGCTATTGGAGGATAGATGGGCTAATGAGAGCATAGGCAATGGGGTCGAAGAGGTATGGGGTAGGTTTAAAAATGTAGTGTTAGAGTGTTCAGCAGAAGTTTGTGGTTACAGGAAAGTGGGTGCAGGAGGGAAGAGGAGCGATTGGTGGAATGATGATGTAAAGAGAGTAGTAAGGGAGAAAAAGTTAGCATATGAGAAGTTTTTACAAAGTAGAAGTGATGCAAGGAGGGAAGAGTATATGGAGAAAAAGAGAGAAGTTAAGAGAGTGGTGAAGCAATGTAAAAAGAGAGCAAATGAGAGAGTGGGTGAGATGTTATCAACAAATTTTGTTGAAAATAAGAAAAAGTTTTGGAGTGAGATAAACAAGTTAAGAAAGCCTAGAGAACAAATGGATTTGTCAGTTAAAAATAGGAGAGGAGAGTTATTAAATGGAGAGTTAGAGGTATTGGGAAGATGGAGGGAATATTTTGAGGAATTGTTAAATGTTGATGAAGATAGGGAAGCTGTGATTTCGTGTATAGGGCAAGGAGGAATAACATCTTGTAGGAGTGAGGAAGAGCCAGTTGTGAGTGTGGGGGAAGTTCGTGAGGCAGTAGGTAAAATGAAAGGGGGCAAGGCAGCCGGGATTGATGGGATAAAGATAGAAATGTTAAAAGCAGGTGGGGATATAGTTTTGGAGTGGTTGGTGCAATTATTTAATAAATGTATGGAAGAGGGTAAGGTACCTAGGGATTGGCAGAGAGCATGCATAGTTCCTTTGTATAAAGGCAAAGGGGATAAAAGAGAGTGCAAAAATTATAGGGGGATAAGTCTGTTGAGTGTACCTGGTAAAGTGTATGGTAGAGTTATAATTGAAAGAATTAAGAGTAAGACGGAGAATAGGATAGCAGATGAACAAGGAGGCTTTAGGAAAGGTAGGGGGTGTGTGGACCAGGTGTTTACAGTGAAACATATAAGTGAACAGTATTTAGATAAGGCTAAAGAGGTCTTTGTGGCATTTATGGATTTGGAAAAGGCGTATGACAGGGTGGATAGGGGGGCAATGTGGCAGATGTTGCAAGTGTATGGTGTAGGAGGTAGGTTACTGAAAGCAGTGAAGAGTTTTTACGAGGATAGTGAGGCTCAAGTTAGAGTATGTAGGAAAGAGGGAAATTTTTTCCCAGTAAAAGTAGGCCTTAGACAAGGATGTGTGATGTCACCGTGGTTGTTTAATATATTTATAGATGGGGTTGTAAGAGAAGTAAATGCGAGGGTCTTGGCAAGAGGCATGGAGTTAAAAGATAAAGAATCACACACAAAGTGGGAGTTGTCACAGCTGCTCTTTGCTGATGACACTGTGCTCTTGGGAGATTCTGAAGAGAAGTTGCAGAGATTGGTGGATGAATTTGGTAGGGTGTGCAAAAGAAGAAAATTAAAGGTGAATACAGGAAAGAGTAAGGTTATGAGGATAACAAAAAGATTAGGTGATGAAAGATTGAATATCAGATTGGAGGGAGAGAGTATGGAGGAGGTGAACGTATTCAGATATTTGGGAGTGGACGTGTCAGCGGATGGGTCTATGAAAGATGAGGTGAATCATAGAATTGATGAGGGAAAAAGAGTGAGTGGTGCACTTAGGAGTCTGTGGAGACAAAGAACTTTGTCCTTGGAGGCAAAGAGGGGAATGTATGAGAGTATAGTTTTACCAACGCTCTTATATGGGTATGAAGCGTGGGTGATGAATGTTGCAGCGAGGAGAAGGCTGGAGGCAGTGGAGATGTCGTGTCTGAGGGCAATGTGTGGTGTGAATATAATGCAGAGAATTCGTAGTTTGGAAGTTAGGAGGAGGTGCGGGATTACCAAAACTGTTGTCCAGAGGGCGGAGGAAGGGTTGTTGAGGTGGTTCGGGCATGTAGAGAGAATGGAGCGATACAGAATGACTTCAAGAGTGTATCAGTCTGTAGTGGAAGGAAGGCGGGGTAGGGGTCGGCCTAGGAAGGGTTGGAGGGAGGGGGTAAAGGAGGTTTTGTGTGCGAGGGGCTTGGACTTCCAGCAGGCATGCGTGAGCGTGTTTGATAGGAGTGAATGGAGACAAATGGTTTTTAATACTTGACGTGCTGTTGGAGTGTGAGCAAAGTAACATTTATGAAGGGATTCAGGGAAACCGGCAGGCCGGACTTGAGTCCTGGAGATGGGAAGTACAGTGCCTGCACTCTGAAGGAGGGGTGTTAATGTTGCAGTTTAAAAACTGTAGTGTAAAGCACCCTTCTGGCAAGACAGTGATGGAGTGAATGATGGTGAAAGTTTTTCTTTTTCGGGCCACCCTGCCTTGGTGGGAATCGGCCAGTGTGATAATAAAAAAAAAAAAATAAATAATATATATATATATATGTATATATTTGTACAAAATACTGTATATTTTCCAAACATTCAGTGTATTTTGTATATAAATTTATGGAATATATTGTAGGTAATAAAAATTAATTTGTAAATAATGAAGAACTGGCGAGATGGGTGAGCATCGTTGGGGAGGAGTCGCCATTGTTTTGAATTGACCGAGACAAACGTTAGTGAAAATCGGAAGAATTTTCATCACGCTATGGGTTATACTGGGCTTAAAACCTCACAAATAGGAGCCAATATTGTTGGATTTGCAGTACTGCATAATGTGAGCATTAGGAGAGTGGACAGGACAGTCCAGGAACCCCAGCTGAGTCATGTCTATTCATGTTTGAATTCTGGCCAGTATTTTCTTCATATTTAGGCAGGGGTTTGTGTATGATACACCAAGTAATCTCCAGACAAATTGGTGAATGTTATGATTATAAATTCTCCTTCTGTTACATAAATGTGTATATGTAATCATTTATTAATTTTAATATACAGTCCACATATTTATATTAATGTTTTACCAGAATTTCTGGTGATGTATATTTCATTTGAAATTAATATAGTTCCAGAGTGACTTGTAGATATGACAGTAGTAGGTATCGAAGGAGGACATTTTTTGCAATGTAGGCGTCTTAAAATTCCTACTTGTCTCTGTATGGATGAAGAATAATGATCTTAGTTACCATTTACTGGTATGTATCTTATGAGATTCATCCAAGTAAATTTAATTTTCCACATAGTAGCCCGTTGGTCCTTGGTCGAACTGGATGTAGTAAGTGGTCATTAATTACTGAATTAATTACTTAATAATTATATGTTAAATTACAGGAGGTGGATTTTAGGTCCACAAATTTATTTAATGTGTAGTGGATTATAATTACTACAGTAATAATTTTGTTAAGCTCAAGTGTAGCTAGAATTTATATTAATGTACTTAAAATTTATATTATAATTTTCTTACATGTGTAACTGCTAAGCTCATGTATAGCTAGGATTCAAAGGTAAGTTGTAATATTTACCCTTATAAAGTGCATAATTAAGTACATAATCAGTGTTATTAATTAAGTTGAATTTAATACATTGTACCATGGGTGAAAATGAGGAAATTAATGTAGATGACGAACACATGGAAATTAGAGCAAAAAAATGCATCACTGCAAGCTAGAAAGGGTCATGTAACAAAGGCATACAATAAATGTGGGGAGTTAAAACACCTCAATTACTGGGAGCGCTTGAGGTTTCTAAACCTGTATTCCCTGGAACGCAGGAGGGAGAGATACATGATTATATACACCTGGAAAATCCTAGAGGGACTAGTACCGAACTTGCACACGAAAATCACTCACTACGAAAGCAAAAGACTTGGCAGACGATGCACCATCCCCCCAATGAAAAGCAGGGGTGTCACTAGCACGTTAAGAGACCATACAATAAGTGTCAGGGGCCCGAGACTGTTCAACTGCCTCCCAGCACACATAAGGGGGATTACCAACAGACCCCTGGCAGTCTTCAAGCTGGCACTGGACAAGCACCTAAAGTCAGTTCCTGATCAGCCGGGCTGTGGCTCGTACGTTGGTTTGCGTGCAGCCAGCAGCAACAGCCTGGTTGATCAGGCGCTGATCCACCAGGAGGCCTGGTCACAGACCGGGCCGCGGGGGCGTTGACCCCCGAAACTCTCTCCAGGTAAACTCCAGTTAATGAATCAAGAAACTGTGAATACTGATGATTTAAAATTGTTTTTAGATGTTTTAGGGAATAGATACGATTCATACAAATTATTTTATAAAAATATGAAGGAGATTTGCTAGTAAATTGTACAGATCTTATCATTAACCAGTATTATGAGTTAGAAGAAAAACTTGGTTGGATCTAGTGACTATCATTGTTAATCTAAAAACTCCAGATCACACTTACAAAGGTTTACAGCAGTTTAAAGTTAAACTGGAGAGCACTCTCAAAACTTTAAGTAATAAATATAATCTGAAGGAATCAGACTGGTTATTGAGTGCCATGGTACAGAATAAATTAAGCTGTAAAACACTTGAATGACTCTCGAACAAGTATCACAAAGGTTATTTTGGTCTGGAGGAAATAAGACTAGGTCTGCAAGAATTAATTGTTCAGTTGCAGACCAGCCAACTAACTCATTTTAAAGATGCAACACATAATAACTCTGAGGTATCTGTCAAGTTTCACAAGGGGAAAAATTATCCCAATGTTAATAATCAAAATTCATTTCCTAAAAAGAGTTGCATAGGTGCATATCAAATAGCAGGAATCAGAAATAATGATTCTCCCCAAGATAAGAAGAATAAGTACCCTCCTAAGAGCAGCCCAGTTAATAAGAAACCAGTCAAAGAAAAGAGAGATTGTCTCTTCTGCAAGGGTACTTATTTTTCTAAGAACTGCAATGCATACAATTCATGGAATGATAAAGTTGATAGATTGGAAGAACTTGACAGATCAGATGTGTAGGTAATCACAATGTTAAGCATTGTCATGCCAAATTAAACAACTGTTATCAATGTCACAAAGGAAGACACCATATAGTCATATGTAAGGGTCTATATGATAATGTTGATAATAATGATAATGTTGACAATCCTGACACTACAGTGTATAACGTAAAAGTTGCTGCTAATGTTAATAATGATGGTTTTGCTGAAGTAGCCTTACCTGTGTTACAGGTAAAAATTGATAATAAAAGGACTAAATCAAAAAATGTCACTGCATTATTAGACCTGGGATCACAGAATACTTTCATCAAACGTAAATGTCTTGATGGTATGAAAGTACAGATGGGAGATCCTACAATTCTAAAATTATCTGGTTTCCTCTAGGATAAAAGGGCTCAATTGTATGACACTGTTTATGTAACTGTCAGTTTGGGCAATGAGAAAAAACTTGTTAATGCAGTAATTGTAGATAGACTCCATGAGAAAATATCTACAATAGGGCTTAGTAAAGCTACAGAAAGACTTTCACATAATGAAAATTTAACACCTTCTGGTGTAAATGATTATTGTGTAGGCCCAATAAATATTTTGATAGTGACTATTATGACTCCATTGTAAAGGGTATAGTAAAGAAATGTTGTGTCACCCTTTTAAAGACTGCAGGAGGCCATATAATGTATGGTAGGATTCCTCATAATAATAATGCATGACTAGAGGAAACTATAAATACTATAACTGTGTGTCTTACTCATGAAATCGTGCCCCAATATAATTCCTCCATAGAGGATGGTGTTGAGCCAGTGCATAAATTGTGGGAATTAGATAGCATTGGAATTAATGTGAATGAAGAAAGTCCAGACGATTCTTTTACTCAGGAGCAGTACATGAGAGATGTAAAATTTGAATCTGGACAATACTGGGTACGACTTCCGTGGAGACTGAGCCATCCAGAAATGCCAACTAATTACAGAATGGCATATGGACAGTTAAAAGCTCAGCTCCGCGAACTGAGTAAGACACCAGAATTGTTGACTGCCTATAATGATATAATTGCTGAGCCGTTAATTAATAAATTTATAGAAGAGGTACCTCCTGAGCAAGCCAAAATTTATGGTCACTATTTGCCACATCACGGAGTGAAGAAGGATTCTAAGACCACTCCTCTGAGGATTGTGTTTAATTGTAGTGCCGGGAGTAACAAAAATGTACCTAGTTTAAATGACTGATGACAGGTCCGTCGTTGACGGAAAAATTAGGAGATGTCTTATTAAATTTCAGGGTGAAGAATTATGCCTTTACGGCTGACATAAGTAAAGCTTTCCTAAGAGTGGGTTTACAAGAGGCTGACCGGGATTGTACCCGCTTCTCATGGCCTGAGAATCCTAGTGACCCATTTAGCCCTCTGAAAGCCTTTTGCTTTAGGAGTGTATTATTTGATGCTACATCCAGTCCGTTCCTACTTCAAGCAACGATAAATGCACTCCTTAAATGTACTGGAAGTCCATTCAGTAAAGTAATGAGAAAACAATATTATGTGGACAATTTCCTGGGTGTGACGTCAACTGAAGAGGAACTGTTAATGACTTATGGAGAGGCTAATAAAATAATGCAAAGTGTAAATATGCCTCTGAGGGAATGGAATAGCAATTCGTCCAAATTAAAGAACACAATAAGTAAAGATTACCCTGGAGATGAAGTACCAAAATGTAGTAATGTATTGGGATTAACTTGGGATACTGAAAGAGATTTGTTAATGATAAAACCTAATAATTACAGTATGCCCAATAAATTAACTAAGAGAGTTTTGCTTGCTGACGTTTCCAAATGTTTTGATCCACTAGGTTTAGTGTCACCCATTGCTATAAGAGGGAAATTATTAATACAAGAAGCATTAAAGCTTAAATGTGCTTGGGATGAAACTTGGGAAGAATTCATTAACAGGTGGGATGAATTAATTGGTGATTATGAAAAAATTCCAATGTTGGAGTTCCCACACCAGGTGGCCAATCCAGATGGGAAAAAATATTCTCCACATTTTTTTGTGATGCTTCAAAATTGGCATATGGAGCAGTTGCTTACCTTCAATGTAATGGTGTTACTTCTCTTGTAATTCGCTGCCTGGATTAGGTAGAGTGCAGTCGTGCTTTGCACCCGTCTACTGTTTACCCAGACAAGCTGCTCAGAAAACTATATGGCGCTAGGTGTGTGCCGGAGAATGAATACTGTGGGCATTGAACTCATAACTTGGGCTTTAATGCCTATGTCAGCCGAGGTGTTATTGCCCAAAATTATAAGAGAAACATAGGGTATCAGAGACGAGGATTTATATGGAGTGGCACTAAATGGTGTTTATAGAATATTCGTGAAAGTGCTAACTGCTCAAGTGTACGAGGCGTTGGTTGATCGTTATCAAGAAGTCAGCATTAACGTGACACTGGCAGTGAGGGTCAGGTTGACGTATGTATCAAGACATTATTCGTGGGTCAAGCTCTGCAATGTGCCTTTTGAGGCTGATGAAGCAGATATTAGAAGTGTTTTTGAAGGATATGGGACTGTACATCTAGCCCAATCTGGAAAACAGGTAAAAAGAGCTTACGCTGGATTTCCTGAGGGCACTTTCAATCTTAAGATGATGGTGAGACATTCTATACCCTCGTATATATATCTCAAGGACTTTAAAACCCAGGTAATGGTGGCGTATGCCGGGCAGAGGCGTACATGCCGACTGTGTGGTGAATATGGCCATATGGCGACAGATTATGGCAAGTGGAATTGGGCTACTGGGAAGAGAAGGGCATGGTTGCACGAGGAGTGAAGAGGTGGTGGCTCCTCCTGTGGAATCGGAAGGAGGAGTGGGTGTGTTGATCAGGGAGGCGAGCCCATTTGCATTGCACAGGAAAGAGGAGGGGAGGGGGAAAGTATTACATGTGGATGGATGGTGGATGGGAGAGAGAGTGGCGTTTGTGTGTGTATATGCCCCAGCAGAAAGTGAAGTGAAAGTGAAGGCAGATTTTGTGCGGGAGGAACTTGTGTACTTCCTACGCACGTTATCGTCTCTGGCAATTGTGGGGGAGGATTGGAATTGTGTAGTTAAGAGGGCAGACGTGGAACCCAGAGGAGCAGGATATTTTTCCTCAGTCTTAGGGGGCCTGCTTAGAGAATAGTGGAATAGTGTGGCTAAGGTAAGAATGCGTGTCAATTTTATGTGAGGGAGGGCAAACTCATTAATCAATTGTGGTATGGTTTGTCAAATTATTTAGAATCTAGATTATGTGATTGTTATGCAGGGGGGCAGTGGTGGGGGTTTACCCCATGGAGGATATACAAATGTTGAAGAACAGGATAAGGAATTTGCAAGAAGAGCTTTTTGCAGCGGTACGGGTTATGGGGTGGGAGGACAGAAGGTACGACAGCAAACAACTACAATACCGGGATTGCAAGTCATTTCTTCGGTTGGGGGGGTTTAGAGAGTGTCAAGTATTATGGGAAACAACTGGGATGAGTGCATATGCAGATAGATGGTTTGAGGAGTACAGGAAATGTAGTGGGGTGGATAGCGAGGTTCTTGGGCAGGTATGTGAGTATGTGCCACGCAAACTGAGGAGGAGTGGGAGGCACTGGGTGGGGTCATTGAGGAGGAGGAAATATGGAGAGCCCTTGTGGACATGAGGAAGGGAAAGGCTCCTGGGATAGATGGTTTACCAAGCAAATTTGATGTACAACACTGGGGTCTGTTAAGTGGTTTCCTAGTAAGGTTAATGAATGCTATGAAAGATGGAGGTAAGATGGGAGAATCGCAGGCAACAGCGGTGGTGGTGTTGGTACCGAAGGGTTAAAAGCAGAGTACCCTTCGGGATTACTGAGCCATTTCATTGCTTTGTGCTGATTATTAACAGTACGCAAAAATTCTTGGGAATAGACTTAAATGAATTTTGGGAAGGGTGGTGTTTGAATCTCAATTTGGGTTGCCAGGTATGTCAATGGTGGAGGGCCACGGGATCATAAAGGGGTTCCTGGAGGACATGGAAAGGGGAGGAGGGGCATTGTTGGCATTAGATTGGCAAGGGGCTTATGACAGGGTGGAAAGAAGGGCTTTGAGGAATATTCTCTTCAGACAAGGGTTTGGCGAAGAAATAGTGGGGTGGGTGGATACCTTGCACTCAGGAGCGAAGGTAAGGGTGCAAATCAATGGGTGTGTGGGGGAGGGAGTCAACATGGAGTGGGGTCTTCGGCAGGAATGTCCATTATCACAACTATTGTTTGCATATGTTCAGGATCCTTTTTATAGGTTGGTGGAAGATCGTCTAAGGACTGGGGGGGAAGGGGATGGTGAGCAGAAGCCTTGGCCTGGTTTGGTGGGCTATGTTGACGATGCAACTATTATGGTGTCTGAGGAGACACGGTGAGGACTTTTGAGTGAAATTGTACACATGTTTAGGAGAGCTACTGGGTTAAAGGTAAATCTGGAGAAGCCAATGATAATGGGGCTGGGAGAATGAGCAGGGAGATTAGAATGGGGATATGATGTCATGCAGTGTCAGACTGGGAGTCCGAAAATCTCTGGTGTCATATATGAGGCTGACCTGAGTGCTGCAAGGGTCAATAATTCGAATGGGATGGTGGAACAAGTGCAGTGACGTTTGGGAATGCTGCGACCTCACCATTTAACCCTTAGGCAACCAGAAATTGTCATCAGCGTATTGCTATATAGTAAAGTCTGGTTTGTTTCGGAAGTGTTGCCATTAACAGGAACGGCAATCACGAGTATTCTTAGAAAGGTATTCAAATGCTTGTGTGGTACAGGGTGCAACTGGTTGCGAAGTGCGGTAGTAACATTGCCAGTATGTAAGGGAGGGTTGAGTTTGTTGGACTTGAGAAAGCGCATAAAATGTATGTTCATTAAGAAAGAAGTGATGCGTGCATGTGGATGGACAGGGGCAGCTAGATAAGATACATGATCATGAAGGAATGTGAAAAAGTGTTGCGTGCCTTAGTGTTAGCCAGGGAACCGGGAAAAGTAAAGGTGGGAACTTTGTGTAAATTGTTAGAGGGACATGTAGTGGCACCGGTTGAAGGGATCTACCCCATGTATGCATGGGATGTAATTAGGCAAAGATTTAGTAAATTAAGGATATAACCTAGTGCGCGTGAGGTTATGTATCATTTCCTAAATGGTACTTTGCCAACGGGAGCGATGTTCCGAGATAGGAGGGTCATCGAGGGTGGGGGTGTAGCAGATGCAGTGGGAAAGAGACTGCATATCATGTTGTCTATTTTTGTGAAGGTTTGGAGTGTGTGAAAATTTGTCTGGACTGCCTCCAAGTGAGTTGCCTACCCTGGCAAGCTCTGTTGACACCGAGCTCTGAGGTGGGTACCTCAGCCTCACAAGTGGCTTATAGGACAGATTTTCATAAATGACTGATGTTGCAAGAAATCTCGCCTGCATGCACGTTTAAAGGACTAACTTACTTGGTGATGTGGAGTCTATTCTGGTCTTCAACCTCCATAAGCTTAGCCCCTTTGGCCTTCCCCTCATAAACCATGTGCAACCAGGAGCCTTAGTTCCTGCAATATTCAATCGATATTAGTGACCTGCCTGCACCTCAGAAATTCCTGTATCCAAGAGGGTGTGTATCCCCTAGTATAACTATGCAGAAACGGACACTAGCTTCTAGGTAGACAAGAGACAAAATCACGTTCTGGTCATGAACTGCCGGCAGCACAAAGGCCACAGCTCAACTCACTCGTAATTATCCCCAGACGCTGGCCAGGATCCTAAGAAAAAAGGGAGGTTTGTCATACTGTATGTGCCTGACGGAGGAGGTCATCTACTGTACATCGAGGTGCCTCCACCAGATTTCCCCAGGTCTCATATGTGAAGACACGTGGGGGGCGTCGCCTGCTGATCATGGCATGTGTTGCTCAGATTGTGTCTAGTCTAAGAAGAAAGGTCTGGTGTCTTCAAGACCCGTGCCTCGTCGTTCAAACTTGGGCTGCCAGTTCTCCCTAGGTAACTTAACCTAGTGTTTGCCTACATTTGGCCTAATACTACCTATGTTAAAGTCTTAGGTCTACATTATTATCTACAGTTGCCTCAATAATCCTAATATTAGTGTACTAACAGTATAAACTACCTACTTCTTCCCTGAAGGGTAAATCTATAAATTAAGTTCCTTCCAACCACCTTCCCCAACCCGGGTGAGTGCGTTTGTGTTTTGGGTGGGTTTAAGGGCCCTCGAACGGTGTGTTTTTCCCCGTTGGGACTTCTCGGACCGAATAAGTTCCAACATCCTCCTGCCGGCGAAGGTAGGTACTAAGTCTAGATCAAGTCTGCCTCCTGCAGGCCCGACGGGTCGTCTGGCCGCTCAGTTTGGTCAGCCTCTGGTCTAACTTCTCATATCCCAGTCCCACCGTGTGGACCTCGAGAGGCAAAAGCCTGTTGGTGGGTCTTATAGTCTAGACGCCATTCATTCTCACCTTCACCATTCTCAACCGCCCAGCCTTATCTGGGTGGGTCGACACCACCAGGACAAGAGGCCAGTATGCCCTGGGCGCCTCGGATTCTACTAGCACCAGGTCCCCTTCACTTAGCATCATCTTATTTGCCTCAGGGTCTGCACCATAGAAATGTTCCTGCAGGGCTGTCAAGTAATCCCTGTGCCACACCTGGTTCCATTTGTCCAGGATGTTCACCAGTCTGTTGTGACTCCTGTGCAGTTCTTCATTGATGGGGGGACCATCTGGGCCATAATAATCCAACTCCTTGGAAGACTGGCTCAAAATTGCAGGGTAGGGCTCAATCCTCCTTCCAAACAGCATGTGATTGGGGGTGAGAGCTTCCTGTTCGTCAATCCCATTTTGCACGTAGGTCAGGGGCCTGTTATTGACTCTTGCCTCTATCTCAGCTAACACTGTCCTCAGTTCATCGAAGCTCACTCTCCTGCCGTGCAAGACCTTCTGAATGCACCTTTTGACTGTGTCCACCATGCGTTCATAGAATCCCCCTTGCCAAGGCACTCTGGGAACTATGAACCTCCACTTGCACTCTATTCTCTTTAGATATTCTCGTACTTCTCCGTTGTCCCTAAGACTCCTGAAAACTTTATCGGCCACTCTGAAGCTCGTGCCATTGTCCGAGATAATCAATTGCAGGCACGAGAATCTGGCTGTAAACCTCCTGAACAACTTCACGAAAGTCTGTCGACATAGCTTCTGCCAACTCCAAATGCACGGCTCGAGCAGTGGCACAAGTAAACAGGCAGACATATACTTTCTGAGGGCCCACCCTATCGTCTCCTGGGTTCGTCAATGTGATAGCCCCAATATAGTCTATTCCCACAGTCTCAAAGGGCCTGTCACTATGTACTCGCTCCTGAGGCAGCGGTGGTGGACCTGGATACGGTAGGGTCCTCCCATCGTACCACCAGCAGACTGGGCAACTCTTTAGCACCCTTTTGATGGCAGCTCGGCCCTTCAGTACCCAGTAATTCTGATGCAGGCAGGTGAGGGTATCTCCAAACCCCCCATGTAAAGTCCTCTGATGGGCATCGCATATCAATAGCTCTGACGCCCATCCCTCCTTTCCCAGTAACACGGGATGTTTGGCCCCATAGCTGAGCTCAGAGTTTTGTATTCTTCCCCTGCATCTTATTAGCCCAGCATGAACTAGGAACAATCCCAATGAGTGGACCAATTTACTGTTCCCTGAGTCGTCGTTGCACACATCCCGACATCATAACCTGCTGCCCTGTCACCAGTACTTCCAGCACTCCAGGAAACCTCTCCCTTTGGTACTGTCTTATCCAATATTCTCTGGGACCCACGAGAGACATCTGTCGACCTTGGCTTACCTTGTCATGCAGCTTCCTCACAAATCGAAATACCATTTCTGTGACTCCTATAAGTTTCCTCCAAGAGGAGTAGCGTCTGGGGTCGAATAATTCAGTGTCGGGTTCCCCCACAAAGTGTACTATGCTGCTGGTTGTCTCCCCGAATTTCTGCTCCGGCCAGCAATCCTTTACTGGTAACCAGTCTGGGCCTTTGAACCAAATCTCGCTTTTACTCAGCTTTTTGTGTGTCACCCTTACGGCTTATCAGGTCGGCTGGGTTTTGATCTGTAGGCACGTACAAAATTGTTGACGTTGACTGTAGCTCCCGTATCTCCTTTACCCAATTCCTGACATAAGGGAGCTTAGACCTGTCGTTCTGGACCCACTATAAGGCCACCTCCGAGTCTGTCCATACATAGGTGTGTGTCACCCTCACGTTACTCAACACCTTCTCTACATACTTCCCCAGTCTTGCTCCCAGCAACATCGCCATGAGCTCTAGCTTTGGGATCAAGCAATCCTTCAGGGGTGTCACCCGTGCACGACTGGTGGCCAGATTGACCTGGTCCCCGGCCAGCAAATATGCTACTGCCCCATAGGCCCTGGAGGAGGCATCACAGAAGACATGCAAGTCATAATCCCGCCCGGTGCACCCAATGGACCTGGGGAATGTGAACTCATGCAATTCTGCTAGACCTTTCCTAACCAGATCCCACTCCTGGCAGACTGTTTCTGGCAGTGGGTCGTCCCAACCTAGGTTCAGCTCCCAGTTGCACTAGCATCCTCCCTCGAATGGTGATGGGTGTCAACAAACCCAAAGGATCGAAGGCAGTCTGCACTTTACTCAGCAAGGACCTCCTGGTCAGCTTCCCTTCCCCATCAGGTTTCCTCTTTAGCCTAAGTCTGTCTTCCTTGACTTTCCACTCCAGTCCCAACACAGATGTTACCTCAGGTACTGAGTAGCCAGCATAGTCACGTTCCACCATGCCTCGCAACGTTGGATTGTTTGTCACCCATTCTCTCAATGGCATGTTAGCCGAGAGCATCTCCTGATTAGACTCTAGGTAAATGTCCATCAACAGCCTTTCATCTGAGGTGGTACCTTGCATGTTGTCTACATAAAATAGGGTCTTCAGTAATTCTTTAAGCGGGCTGTTACAGTTCGCAAGGTGGTAGTCTATGGTAGCCTGTAATAGGAATGGTGAACTAGTGGCGCCAAACAACACCACCCTTAATCTGTAGGTATCATACCCTTGCTTGGGCACCTCCCTGCTAGCCAACCACAAGAAGCTTGTGTAGTCCCTGTCTTGTGGCTGCAACCCAATACGTAGGAAGGCTTTGCTGATATCTGCCACATAGGCATACTGTTATGTCCTGAATCTCAACACATCTGCTAATTTCTGCGTCAGGGAGGGCCCTGTGAGCACGCAGTCGTTCAACGATGGCTCTCGGGGACTCGCCTGTGAGCTGCAGTTGAAGACCACTCTGATGGGAGTTTACCTGGAGTTTACCTGGAGAGAGTTCCGGGGGTCAACGCCCCCCCCGGCCCGGTCTGTGACCAGGCCTCCTGGTGGATCAGAGCCTGATCAACCAGGCTGTTGCTGCAGGCTGAACGCAAACCAACATACGAGCCACAGCCCGGCTGGTCAGGAACCGACTTTAGGTGCTTGTCCAGTGCCAGCTTGAAGACTGCCAGGGGTCTGTTGGTAATCCCCCTTATGTATGCTGGGAGGCAGTTGAACAGTCTTGGGCCCCTGACACTTACTGTATTGTCTCTTAACGTGCTAGTGACACCCCTGCTTTTCATTTGGGGGATGTTGCATCGTCTGCCAAGTCTTTTGCTTTCGTAGTGAGTGATTTTCGTGTGCAAGTTCGGTACTAGTCCCTCTAGGATTTTCCAGGTGTATATAATCATGTATCTCTCCCGCCTGCGTTCCAGGGAATACAGGTTTAGGAACCTCAAGTGCTCCCAGTAATTGAGGTGTTTTATCTCCGTTATGCGCGCCGTGAAGGTTCTCTGTACATTTTCTAGGTCAGCAATTTCACCTGCCTTGAAAGGTGCTGTTAGTGTGCAGCAATATTCCAGCCTAGATAGAACAAGTGACCTGAAGAGTGTCATCATGGGCTTGGCCTCCCTAGTTTTGAAGGTTATCATTATCCATCCTGTCATTTTTCTAGCAGATGCGATTGATACAATGTTATGGTCCTTGAAGGTGAGATCCTCCGACATGATCACTCCCAGGTCTTTGACGTTGGTGTTTCGCTCTATTTTGTGGCCAGAATTTGTTTTGTACTCTGATGAAGATTTAATTTCCTCGTATTTACCATATCTGAGTAATTGAAATTTCTCATCGTTGAACTTCATATTGTTTTCTGCAGCTCACTGAAAGATTTGGTTGATGTCCACCTGGAGCCTTGCAGTGTCTGCAATGGAAGACACTGTCATGCAGATTCGGGTGTCATCTGCAAAGGAAGACACGGTGCTGTGGCTGACATCCTTGTCTATGTCGGATATGAGGGTGAGGAACAAGATGGGAGCGAGTACTGTGCCTTGTGGAACAGAGCTTTTCACCGTAGCTGCCTCGGACTTTACTCTGTTGACGACTACTCTCTGTGTTCTGTTAGTGAGGAAATTATAGATCCATCGACCGACTTTTCCTGTTATTCCTTTAGCACGCATTTTGTGCGCTATTACGCCATGGTCACACTTGTCGAAGGCTTTTGCAAAGTCTGTATATATTACATCTGCATTCTTTTTGTCTTCTAGTGGTTACTGACTCCTAGGTGACTGCCATGTGTGGAAGATAATGGGTGTTTTCCCCAGGGCTGGCAATGGGCACTTTCTCAGTGAACCCAAGGGCCAACTGTTCCTTAATAATATCATCATATTTCCCCACCAGACCATTCTTGGTCAGGCTGCTCACCAATGAATTCAATTGACCCCGTGCCTTCTTGAAATTAGTGGGCAGCGTTGGGTGTGCCGGTTTCTATAGGAGTCGCACCCAGTACTGTCCGTCCCTGAACTGCATATGGTTCAAGTAATCTTGATAAGTCTCTTCGTGTTCAGGGGGTGGCTGGTCACCCTTAATCCCTACTCCATCCAGGTCCCATAGTTTATGGACCGGCTCACTGTCGGATATGCCAGCTTGCGTCTCTGACAGATCTTCGTGCACACCAATCCGCATCACCAGTACAGCCTCAGTCGCTGTAATACCGGAGCCCTCCTTTCCCGGGGTCACAGGGAAGTGAGCTGGTACCCTGCCTCCTACGATGTACCCCGCTTGAGTCCTGTACAGGCCAACACCCTCCTTGATAACCCTCCTCGTGGACACCAACTCGTCTATGTAATCTCCTCCTAACAAGATTCCTACATTACTAACGTTGTCTGTAGCAATGTCTGGTTCCGCTAGCTTCACACCCAACTCCCTCAAACGTTTGACTGCTGCGGCCAGTCCCTTAATGGTAATGATATTGGGCAGCCTCTTCACTATCAAGGCTGAAATTTCCCATCGATGCCCGGCTAACCTGACCGTCACATTGACTACTGAATAAGACCTGCGTGGGACTTCCCCACCAAACCCTTCCACCTTCATGTCAACTTTACCACCTGTCTTCAGCTTCAACCAAGTTGCTAGACTCTTTGTTATGGAGGATCTCTGTGCCCCACTGTCGAAGAACCAATGGATCTTTTCAGACTTCTTCAAATTCGTAACCACCGTCATTATGGTGGGCAAGGCCACTGAACCTTGAAACTGCTCACCGGAACAAATTTCCGGTGCCGCACTCACCACACTCATCACTACTTCAGACTTGTTCTTGCTCTCCTCAGCTTGTACTGATCTTGTGTCATTAGGACACAGTACTCTGTGGTGCTTACACGCTAGTTCAGGGTGTTCGAGCTTCACCACCTATAGCATAGACTCACCTTTAGCATAGGCATCTGTCTCATAAAGGATAAATGATCTCTCAAAGGCCTCCAGCCTTTGCTCCAAGTTCCTCCTAGTTCCTCACAGTCTACATCCTGATCTTGCCTGGCCATATGACACTCCTCACATGCTTTGCTCAGGCGTCCCTTATAGGCTCCCATAGACCACTTTAATTGACTTAGAGCTGGAACAGCTGAGACTTCATCTTCACCTACCATAGTTGCGGTTTAGTTAAGATCACGGTACTAATTTGTACTTCAATTAGCCCACCCCACAGCACGAACGGTATTAGGCAAGAATGAATGAGTCTCAAGGCTTCTCAACAAGCTTAACAACTCCCTTTATTATATTGACTCTACTCTGAATCAAAAATGTACACTGTTAGCTCTCAAATCCCAATCGAAATGTGTATCGATGTGAAAGCTTAACCTAGCAATTTCCTGTACAATGTCAGCAAATAATTACAGGACTTAACCTAGTCTCAGGTACAATTCACAAATCTCACATTAAAATGAGTCAAAGACAATGAAAATCACACAATAAAAAAAATGCGGTATACAAATTAAAAAATCACTTGGTAAGCACAAATAAATTCAACAATTCAGCTTGTGAAACAGTAAATGAATAATGTATGTAAACAGTTTGGCCTAACTGCCCAGCTTACTCAGTCTAGCGTGGATGGTTGGATAAGGTAAATCCTAACCTAACTAGTGTGCTATAGCTTAAACCTGGCTTTAGATCTCCCTGTAAATAATAACTAAGTTAAATCTATCCTAGCTACTAAAACTGTTGTAAGTATTGCACAAGCCTAGCCTAACTGTGGCTACCTTGCAAATCCACTGTAAGTAATTAACACACAAGTCTCCTACTCTGGATTACTTGTAATCACTGTAAATAATTAAATTCACAAGCTTATCTACCCTACCTGGCCTGCCTGCAAATTACTGCAAATAACTTCTGTGTATAGTCAGCTTGCCCTAGCCTCTGTGTAACTCTGGGCCTAGGTGTACTAACTTAACCTAACTCTGTTAAACTGGTTCCTAACTGTGGCCTAGCTATGTTAATTTTAACCTAGCTATTCCACATCACGATTACGAAGGACCACTTGTGAAAATTTGTTTGGACTGCCTCCAAGTGAGTCTCCTACCCTGGCAAGCTCTGTTGACACCGAGCTCTGAGGTGGGTACCTCAGCTTCACAAGTGGCTTATAGAACAGAATTTCATAAATGACTGATGTTGCAAGAAATCTCGCCTGCATGCACGTTTAAAGGACTAACTTACTTGGTGATGTGGAGTATATTCTGGTCTTCAACATCCCTAAGCTTAGCCCCTTTGGACTTCCCCTCAGACACCACGTGCAACCAGGAGCCTTAGTTCCTACAATATTCAATCGATATTAGTGACCTGCCTGCACCTCAGAAATTCCTGTATCCAAGAGGGTGTGTATCCCCTAGTATAACTATGCAGAAATGGACACTAGCTTCTAGGTAGACAAGAGACAAAATCACGTACTGGTCATGAACTGCCGGCTGCACAAAGGCCACAGCTCAACTCACTCACAATTTTCCCCAGACGCTGGCCAGGATCCTAAGAAAAAAGGGAGGTCTTGTCTTACTGTATGTGCCTGATGGAGGAGGTCATCTACGGTACATCGAGGTGCCTCTACCAGATTTCCCCAGGTCTCATATGCTGATCACAGCATGTGTTGCTCAGATGGTGTCTAGTCTAAGAAGAAAGGTCTGGTGTCTTCGAGACCCGTGCCTCGTCGTTCAAACTTGGGCTGCCAGTTCTCCCTAGCTAACTTAACCTAGTGTTTGCCTACATTTGGCCTAATACAACCTATGTTAAGGTCTTAGGTCTACATTATTATTATCTACAGTTGCCTCAATAATCCTAATATTAGTGTACTAACAGTATAAATTACCTACTTCTTCCCTGACGGGTAAATCTATAAATTAAGTACCTTCCAACCACCCTCGCCAACCCGGGTGAGTGCGTTTGTGTTTTGGGTGGGTTTAAGGGCCCTCAAATGGTGTGTTTTTCCCCGTTGGGACTTCTCGGACCGAATAAGTTCCAACAGAGTGCATCAGGGTATGGATGAGTAAGGTAGTGGCAAAGGTAGGGGTTCATGGTGTGTTGGTATTGCAAGCATTGAGTCTTGATATGAGTGGGTTAGATGAGGGTGTAGCAAGGGGTTTAGCATACATAATCGTGGACTGCATATATGTTTTGTGGGGTATGAGGGGAAAGGAGGGTGAGGAAGTGCTGAGAAGGATTTTGGCAGCGACGGGTTTTTAATTGCCGGGGTGAGTATGTTGGTAAAAGGGGAGAGTCAGGGGTATTCAACGGGCTGACCTCCTTGGGCGTGAAGTGATGGGTGGATGGGTGTGACTGGAGGTACACATGTGGAACTGGATGTGAAGGTGTGAAAGATCTGTTTTGTTTAGTTCCCTTGTTGGGGAAGGTATAAATGACAGTTTAAATATATAAAATTTATTATTATATAACCTAAAAAATATATAACATGAATATTTTCTTTGATAGCGAATTATGTCTCGTTTGTACTGGTCTTGCAAGTGAATTTTAACTTTTCTTGAGAGGGTATTCCTTTCACTATGTTCCTTGAAACATTGAGGTTTTTTGCAATTTTTGTAACGTGTTCCTGCATCAGTTTTGAAATAATTACCTATTATGTGCTCATGTGTGAATAAGGATTAGTAACCTAACTTAATATTCATTGTATATTTGTTTCTATGTAATACTAGTTAGGCACGTGCTAGAAGGCACAGCGAAAGTCTAGTCTGCTGGAATGTGTGTTAAGTTTTGATATGTTTGTATATGGTGTGTTAGATGTTATAAGGAGTTTGGTATGGTTTTGTTATCTTACTAAAATCAAGATAAAACATTTGGATAATCTTATTCATGTCCTTGTCCTGGATTCTTTTAAAATATTTACATATCCCAGTGTTTTACCGATAATGTAGCATGTTGTGAAGGATTACTCAACCCTGTAACAACTTCAGACAGTATTACCCAGGCTGGCTCCTCCTCAGGAAAATTAATGAATAGAAAAAGAAATAATAACAAGCAAACATAAACACTTTATTATATAGAAAATATAAAATATAAAACACTTAAATATGAAATATTAATCCTACATTAAAGAAAATGAAAAATTAAAAATATAAATGATAACTGAATTCAACGCTAATATGTATATATAAAACTTGGGTGTCTGGTGTTGGTGACACTGCTTGTTGAAATCGTAGCCGTTGCCGATGATGGAGGGGGGGTCGCAGGTGTTGGTTACAACCCACTGGCTAGTTCTTCACAGGATAGCCTTGAGTATTCTATCCCGATGACAGGAAAGCAGGTTCTTCACCGCTGCAATGATGAGGGGTTACATCCTGCAATTTCATACAGGTGCACAGGTAATTAAATCCAAAAAGGGAAAGTCTCAGGACGTTAGCCCATCTCCATCAGTTCTCCTCGTTGATTGGCAGGTGACCCTCTCTGTCATCCAAGCTGGAAAGATAGACAGGTTACCCACTGCTTAAGAAATCACTCTCCATGATAAGTACAATATCTAAAAGATGTTGTGACTATTACAACAGTCAACCTAGAGCAAGACTGAAAGGACTAAGTTTATTATTGGTCAAAAGTGAAGCTTTCAACCAATAAATCCACTAGAATACAAGGCAGGCATGTACTTACAGTAGTGCTGGGAGCTGTGAGTCTAGGGATTACTGTTTGGACCGGAGCCCCACACGTCACCTTTCGGGGGGGGGGAAGAAGGAGGGGAAGGGAAAGCGGGAGCTAGACTGACCCTACCTTAACAAGCAGCTGGCATTCGAACTATCACTTTCGGGGTGAGGAAAAAAATAGCGGGAATAGTGGGAGCTTGATTTACCCTACCTTAACAAGTAGCCGGCAATGAAACTATCACTTTCGGGGACGGGGAAAAAAGGCGGGAATAGCGGGAGCTTAACTTACCCTACCTTAACAAGTAGCCGGCAATGAAACTATTGTTACTATATACTCCATTGCTACTCCTATCTATTGAACTTTTCCCTCACACTCCCCCATACCAAGACATATAGTCAGGGAGTATAAGAAGAATAGGCGAGGAAAAAGTTCAAACACGTGGAAGTCGCGTAAGGCAACAAATCTTCTACTGACTGTCATGACTTAACCAGTTAGAGAAATAACTGGATTAACCATTGATATACACAACATGGAATGTAAAAGCCTGGAGTGCCAATGTCCACCTCAAGAGGCGACTGTTGGTTCCCTTAAAAGTTTCTAGGTATATCAAAGGTGTGTGGTCCGTTTCTAAAATGAATTCTTTTCCCAGCAAATAAAATTTAACTTTGGAGATACCCCACACAAGGGCTAAACATTCCTTTTCCATGGTGGAGTATCTCAGTTCTGCGGGAAGGAAGCATACAGGGAAGGGAGTACCATCATGGTAATGTGGTAACACTTCACCTAAGCCAGTATTGGAGGCATCAGTTCTCAAACAAAATGTTTTATTAATATCTGGAATCTTAAGTATAGGGTCTTTCAAAAAGATACTTTTAATCTCATTAAACTTTTCCCGAGCTACGTCGGAAAGTTCAAGAGGTTCGTTCACAGACTTTTTAAGGAAGTCGGATAAGATGCCTGTAAGATCAGTAAGGTTCGGGATAAACCATGCATAAAAATTTACAGAACCAAGAAAGCTACGCATGTGCTTCTTGGTTTTGGAGAATTTAAATTCTAATAAAGCTTTGATCTTACTGGGGAGAGGCTGCAGAGAGTTATTAGAAAGTATCAGTCCAAGATATCTAATCTTGTTATACCCAAGGAAGCATTTCTTCGGCTTGCAGTGAGGCCATGTGAGCGTAACCTACGCAAAACTGATGTTAATGTTTGGATATGTTCGCCCCACGTGGATGTCATTACATAAATGTTATCAAAATAAACTGAAACATTTGACATATTACCCAAGACCTTTCTCATCAGTCTCACGTAGGTAGCACAGGCAGTTACCAAACCGAAGGGCATAGTTCTATATTGCATCAGTCCTTGGTGTGTAGGAAAAGCGGTGTACTGCTTAGAAGAAGGATCTAACATTACTTGATGATATACCTGCACAATATCAATCTCTAAAAAGAAGGAAGCGTCATAAAATTTGTGTAGATCGCTATCTATTAAGGGCATAGGCTCAGCATCCCACCGAGTTATAGCATTAAGGCCTCTGAAGTCAATAGCAAGTCTATATGAATTATCCTCCTTCTTAACCATGACTACTGGTGAGCAATATGCAGATACTGAAGGTTCAATGATCTTTCGTTTTAATAATTTGTCTACCTCTCGGTCAAATGCATCCCTAAGGTGAACTGGAACTGGGTATAATTTTCATTTGATAGGATTGTCCGTCACTAAGTCAATCTTATGGACTACCGTGGAGGTAACACCTGGAATATCAGTAAAGACGTCTGAAAAGTAACTCACACATTGAAGTAGTTCATGTCTCTTATGGTCATCCAAAGATTCATTAATATTAATGTTGGTTGAGTCCGAGTGGTCAAAAGTCACCAAGTCATGTAGTTCTTTATCATAGTCTAAGTTAGAGGTGTCAATTACGCACACCTTACATTCTTCAGTTGTCATATCAAGTTCGTGTGGAAAAACTAAATCAAAGTTATTAAGGCAGTTAACCGAATTTCTTCGGTAATATTTCTTAAGGATGTTGATATGATAAAGTTTAGGTTTCCCCATGACTTCTATGAGGTAGTCAACTTTCCCACAAATTTTTAATACTTTATATGGACCTTTCAATGCTACTAATAATTTATTTGACTTGATAGGCAAAAGTACAAGAACTTCATCTCCTACTTTAAAACTTCTCCTCTGACTTTAGAAATCAAAATAGGTTTTGTACTGGTCCATTGACAAGCTTAGGTTTTTCGAAACTATGTCAGAGGTCTCCTCAAGTTTGGATCTAAGGTCAAGGAGAAACTGGTAAGAAGACTGAACCTCAGCACTCATCTCCTCATTAGTCCATAAGTCATGTAGGATGGACAATGGGCCTCTGGCCTGTCTACCATAGAGAAGTTCAAAAGGTGAAAACCCCAAAGAGTCACTAGGAACTTCCCTCATGGCAGACACAGTACAGGGTAGGTAACGATGCCACTCCTTAGGTTTAAGGGAGCAAAGTTTCCTTAAAATGGACTTGAGAATCGAATGCTGGCGCTCAATCCTCCCATTGCAGCTGGGATGATAGGGTGTGGTGAAGAGAGGCTTCACTCTCAGAAGTTGGTATAGATGTTTCATTAAGTCAGATGTGAATTGTGTCCCACGGTCAGACAAAATTTCTCTAGGGATGCCCACTCTGGGGAAGATGGACAAAAGGGCTTCAGCCACCTCTGTAGTAGTTATGGTCTTTAAGGGTATGGCTTCAGGGAAACTCGAAGCATAATCAACTAATGTTAATATATATCTATGTCCCCCAGATGAAAGTGGAGATATAGGACCAACGATGTCAACAGCTACTCTTTCAAAAGGTACAGTAAAGACTGGCATTCCTGGAGTGGAACCACAGTCGATGGCCTCCACTCCAAACCAACAGATACAGATACAAATGCCGGAAAAAAAAATCGCCCCCCAGCACCAACAATACCACCAGTCAGATAACATTCTTCTTGGCAAATATACAGGGTCTAAAGCCAGCAACAAACAACAAAATACCTTTCATCCATGGACTGCTTGCAGAGGCAAAGGCAATGTTCGCAGCTTTCACTGAGACCCACATAAAGGATCACTTGGACAATGAAATATGGATCCCAGGTTACAACCTATACAGATGTGACAGAGTGAACAGGCAAAAGGGGGGGGTTGGCCTGTACATTGCAGAGTCACTTGTTTGCACAGAACTGCTAAATGCCTCAAATGATGTAGTGGAAGTTTTAGCAGTAAAGGTCGAGAACCAAAACCTAGTCATTGTGGTAGTCTACAAGCCTCCGCATGCAACATCCCAGCAATTCCAGGAACAGCTGTTAAAAATTGACCACTGTCTGGAAAATCTTCCAGCTCCTGCACCCAACATCTTGCTCCTGGGGGATTTCAACTTAAGGCACCTAAAATGGAGGAATATAGCAAATAATATTGTTGCAGTAATAACACCAGGAGGCAGCTCTGATGAAAACGCACACTCACGCGAGCTTTTAAATCTCTGCACAAAATTCAATTTAAACCAGCAAATAATAGAGCCTACTAGACTGGAGAATACACTAGACCTCATCTTCACTAACAATGATGATCTGATAAGAAATGTCACCATATCAAAAACAATATACTCAGATCACAACATAATTGAGGTTCAGTCATGTATGCGCGGAGCCCCAGACCGACATAATGAGATTAGTCACGAGGGAGCATTCACCAAATTCAGCTTCAATAACAAAAACATAAAGTGGGACCAAGTAAACCAAGTCCTAACCGATATAAGCTGGGAAGATATACTAAGCAACACAGACCCCAACTTATGCCTAGAACAGATTAACTCGGTGGCACTCGATGTATGCACAAGGCTTATTCCTCTAAGAAAAAGGAGGAGTAGATGTAAAATAGAAAGAGACAGGCGCTCCCTTTACAGGCGACGGAAAAGAATAACAGAGCGGCTAAAAGAGGTCAATATATCTGAAATGCGTAGGGAGACACTGGTCAGAGAAATAGCAAGCATGGAACTTAAGCTAAAAGAATCCTTTAGGAGTCAGGAATCGCGGGAAGAACTAAAAGCCATAAATGAAATCGAAAGAAACCCAAAGTATTTCTTCTCCTATGCCAAATCAAAATCGAGAACAACGTCCCGTATTGGGCCCCTACTTAAACAAGATGGGTCCTACACAGATGACAGCAAGGAAATGAGTGAGCTACTCAAGTCCCAATATGACTCAGTTTTTAGCAAGCCGCTAACCAGACTGAGAGTCGAAGATCAAAATGAATTTTTTATGAGAGAGCCACAAAATTTGATTAACACAAGCTTATCCGATGTTATCCTGACGCCAAATGACTTCAAACAGGCGATAAATGACATGCCCATGCACTCTGCCCCAGGGCCAGACTCATGGAACTCTGTGTTCATCAAGAACTGCAAGAAGGCCCTATCACAAGCCTTTTCCATCCTATGGAGAGGGAGCATGGACACGGGGGTCGTCCCACAGTTACTAAAAACAACAGACATAGCCCCACTCCACAAAGGGGGCAGTAAAGCAACAGCAAAGAACTACAGACCAATAGCACTGACATCCCATATCATAAAAATCTTTGAAAGGGTCCTAAGAAGCAAGATCACCACCCATCTAGAAACCCATCAGTTACACAACCCAGGGCAACATGGGTTTAGAACAGGTCGCTCCTGTCTGTCTCAGCTATTGGATCACTACGACAAGGTCCTAAATGCACTAGAAGACAAAAAGAATGCAGATGTAATATATACAGACTTTGCAAAAGCCTTCGACAAGTGTGACCATGGCGTAATAGCGCACAAAATGCGTGCTAAAGGAATAACAGGAAAAGTCGGTCGATGGATCTATAATTTCCTCACTAACAGAACACAGAGAGTAGTCGTCAACAGAGTAAAGTCCGAGGCAGCTACGGTAAAAAGCTCTGTTGCACAAGGCACAGTACTCGCTCCCATCTTGTTCCTCATCCTCATATCCGACATAGACAAGGATGTCAGCCACAGCACCGTGTCTTCCTTTGCAGATGACACCCGAATCTGCATGACAGTGTCTTCCATTGCAGACACTGCAAAGCTCCAGGCGGACATCAACCAAATCTTTCAGTGGGCTGCAGAAAACAATATGAAGGGAGCAGTCAGGTTCACGCGCGCGGTGCAAAAAAAAATCGAAAAAATATGAAAGTGGAGTTATTGTTACCAAAAAATAGCTGAACTTTCTGGCTACACTCTGGTATAATTATTATCCTTGTACGATGTTTCTAAAAGGAATTACAGCCATTTATAACAGGCATGGTGACAGCGCTGACGCGACATAGTGCGCAAGAAGCGGTGACTCGGATTGTTGACGTTTTTGTTACGTTTTTCCCCGTGTTATTTTTATCGTTTTCTTATATCTTTATGTCTAATATAATACAAATTCACCATCTGAGATCATGCCAGAGTGGGTGGAGGTAATATGATCAAGTAACCAATCAAGGTACCCTGGGTATATTGCATAAAATGGCCGACACCTCCAGCCAACAAAATATTCCATACCCACGCTAATATCAATTATAAGGCTTATTTATCTATCACAATTGATCTATTATGACATAATGCAATATAATAACAGCATATAAACATAAAAAGTACACCTTAAAAAAAAATATTTACCATAATATGACGCCCCAAGGAAAAAATTTCTATCGATATTTCCCCTGAAGGTGAAGAGAGGGTCCGACCTCTCTCATCAGTGATGATAGAAAATGGATTTACAATGGTTAACTGTAATAAACACTCGTAGGTCGCGGAAAAAGTGTAAAATAAGGCGAATTTTTCGGGGAAAAAAATTATTTCCCGGGCAGCGGGGGTGCCGCGCGCTTCGGCCTATATCTCGAAAGTAACTTATTTACCTATTTAGGGTGAATGCATCCTTATTTATGAATGAATTGACTTGATTTTCACAACAAACATAGGAGAATGATTGATTTACACGAACATACGTACCTTTCTGAACTATCCCAAATATTTTTAGATTTATGTGGGAAACAAGACCGACATCTTCCAGTATGACAAAAAAATTATGAAACTTATTTTTTTTTAGCATGAAGATAAGATTTATTTTAGAAAAGGTACGTACCTCATGATGGAATTAGAGGTGTTCTATCAGCAGCAAGTGTCAAAACCACTTTTCCAAGTACCGCTGAGAAGGACTCACCTGCCAAATGCAATTTTTCGTAAATTTTGCATATTTCATTTACTTTTTGGCCGATATGATTGAAACTTCAGCACAGGATGTTTTATATAAGCTTCTAATAGTACACCAAAAATGAACGTAATCGGTTGAAAAATAAAGAAGTCGATATGTTACACCTGACTTCCCCCATCCTCATATCCGACATAGTCAAGGATGTCAGCCACAGCACCGTGTCTTCCTTTGCAGATGACACCCGAATCTGCATGACAGTGTCTTCCATTGCAGACACTGCAAAGCTCCAAGCGGACATCAACCAAATCTTTCAGTGGGCTGCAGAAAACAATATGAAGTTCAACGATGAGAAATTTCAATTACTCAGATATGGTAAACATGAGGAAATTAAATCTTCATCAGAGTACAAAACAAATTCTGGCCACAAAATAGAGCGAAACACCAACGTCAAAGACCTGGGAGTGATCATGTCGGAGGATCTCACCTTCAAGGACCATAACATTGTATCAATCGCATCTGCTAGAAAAATGACAGGATGGATAATGAGAACCTTCAAAACTAGGGAGGCCAAGCCCATGATGACACTCTTCAGGTCACTTGTTCTATCTAGGCTGGAATATTGCTGCACACTAACAGCACCTTTCAAGGCAGGTGAAATTGCCGACCTAGAAAATGTACAGAGAACTTTCACGGCGCACATAACGGAGATAAAACACCTCAATTATTGGGAGCGCTTGAGGTTCCTAAACCTGTATTCCCTGGAACGCAGGAGGGAGAGATACATGATTATATACACCTGGAAAATCCTAGAGGGACTAGTACCGAACTTGCACACGAAAATCACTCACTACGAAAGCAAAAGACTTGGCAGACGATGCACCATCCCCCCAATGAAAAGCAGGGGTGTCACTAGCACGTTAAGAGACCATACAATAAGTGTCAGGGGCCCGAGACTGTTCAGCTGCCTCCCAGCACACATAAGGGGGATTACCAACAGACCCCTGGCAGTCTTCAAGCTGGCACTGGACAAGCACTTAAAGTCAGTTCCTGATCAGCCGGGCTGTGACTCGTACGTTGGTTTGCATGCAGCCAGCAGCAACAGCCAGGTTGATCAGGCTCTGATCCACCAGGAGGCCTGGTCACAGACCGGGCCACGGGGGCGTTAACTCCCGGAACTCTCTCCAGGTAAACTCCAGGTACTCGCCTTGTACCTCGGGAGGATGACAGTTGGCAAACTTTACATGATCTACAATAGGTAGTGATATCCGAGGACATTTTTTGCCAAAAATAGGTTTCATTAATTTCATTTAAGGTTATACGATGCGAGAAATGTCCGGCCACTGGCAGGTCATGAGCCATTTTAAGAACAGTCTCTCTGCATTGACTTGGAACAACTAAGATGGAATAGTCTGTCTCATCTGAATTTAATTTGAATACTGACTTATACAAGATACCTTTTATATATTCAAATTTATATGAAAATTTTTTCCTTTGGATACCTTGATTTTGTTTATCGGCATTATGGCAATTTTGAAGAGAAGGGCAATTACGTTGTAAATTGACAAAAGAGTCCTTTGATATATCTAAAGGCTTAAAGTCAGGAAAAACCAAAGGATGGATAGTAGGAGAAGCCTGGGCTTTGGTCTGAGCCCTAGTCGAGACATTTATGGTATCGGAGGTGATATCTTCACTTTCATCTAATAAGTGAACCGGTGATCCTACTACCTCGCTTTCGAGAGTAGCATCACTGGTTTTTAATCCCACATGAATCTCACGAGACATTGTCTCATCTGAACTTTCGAGGGGCTTCTCTGACTCTACAGGAAGAGGATCTGAAACACTTATGTCCATCTTTGGTGATGAAAGGTCAACATTACCTATTAGTACGGAGAAAGAAGTGATGAGAGCTAGTACGGCTTCAGACCAACCTGTGAACCATTTAGACCTTATGTAACAACGGATGGTAGGAAAAGTGTCCGTACGGCCCAAGTAGTCTGAAAGTATAGCAGAGGAATGAGTTTCTTTAAGGTTAGGGAACAGTTTATCAGAAATGACTATACATGTGCATCCAGTGTATCGTAAAATGGTAGATACATTAAGTCCATTAACTGTTCCTGAACAGAAGGGTGCTTGGTCATTACAGTCTTTAAAACATCTTCCAACTTTCTGGACCTTCTTAGAAGGACAATCTGGACGTGTATGTCCCTTAACACCACACAAATGACAAACAGGAATAAAAGTAGTCATTTTACTTTCCACTAGAGGCTTTGATTTCTTAAGGTCTGATGAACCCTTGTCCTTAGGGTTCGATCGCTTTAGGTCTTTATAGGAATTGTGAGCCTCAGCGTACAGGTCAGCAGCCTCAGCAACTTCCTCAGCTTTAATCAGGTTATGTTCTCTGATGAATGTTCGCATCTGGTGAGGAAGAGCTGTCAGGAACTGGTCAGCAACCATGAAGTCTCTAAGAGATTCATAACTGGTGGCCTGGTGGTTAACGCTCTCGCTTCACACGGTGAGGGCCTGGGTTCGATTCCCAGCCAGAGTAGAAACATTGGACGTGTTTCTTTCCACCTGTTGCCTATGTTCCCCATCAGTAAAATGGGTACCTGGGTGTTAGTCGACTGGTGTGGGTCGCATCCTGGGACACTGACCTAAGGAGGCCTGGTCACAGACCGGGCCGCGGGGGCGTTGACCCCCGGAACTCTCTCCAGATAAACAAACTCCAGAATTCCTGAACTCTCTATCCAAAAGTCGAACAAACGAAAGAGTGTTACCTGTAACTGCTGAAAGTTCTGGCCAGGCTGTAAGGTGGCATACCTGAAATCTTTCCTGTTAGAATTAGTGGTTTTTTGATATGCTTTAAGGGTTGCCTTCTTCAGTAGGTTATAATTACATATGATATCCTGTGACAAAGTTGCATAGATATTCAAAGCTGTACCAGAAAATAACATTCCTAACCTTGTAGCCCAGGTGTCAGCAGGCCATTCACAGTGGGTAGCGGTATTTTCAAACCTGATAATGTATGAAGTTATGTCTTCCCCCTCTATGAAGGGAGGTAAATTAGGTGTTGGAATATGTGCACTAGCTGCATGATATTCAATTACTCCTTCCTCTAATTGTTGTTGTGTAAGAGTTAACTTTCTATTCTCTAATTCAAGGCGAGATTTTTCGAGCTCGCAATCCTTTTCTCTCTCTATTAACTCAAGTTCTCTAGCTTTTTCCTCACGTTCTCTAGCTTTTTCCTCACGTTCTCTAGCTTTTTCCTCACGTTCTCTAGCTTTTTCCTCAACTTCTCTATCCTTTGCTCTTTCCTCGAGTTCTCTTAATTTAACCTGTTCCTCACATATCTTAGCTTGTTCCTCACGTATTTTAGCTTGTTCCTCACGTTCCCTATCCTTTGCTCTTTCCTCAAGTTCTCTTAATTTAACTTGTTCTTCACGTACTCTAGCTCTCTCCTCACGATCAAGTCTATCCCGCTCCTCTTTGTCTTCTCTCTCTCTTTCTAACTGTCTTTCTTGGATTTCTCTCTCAATTCTCTCTCTCTCCTTTTTCTCTTCTCTTTCGATTCTCTCTCTCTCCTTTTCTTCTTCTCTTTCCCTTTCTAACTGTCTTTCTTCTCTCTCAATTCTCTCTCTTTCAAGTCTTTCCTGGATCTTAGCACTCATGAAAGATTCTAAATTTTTCCCTGTTATTCCTAACTTCCAGCATTCATCCAAAATTGGTATTCATCCATACTTGCAAGAATAACTTAAACTATCAGGGGAAATGAAACGGGTATTAAAGAAAATGGAGGGTTCAATTCCTGCTCCGCTCAAACTGTAAATAAACCAGAGGTCTCGATCCCTACTTCAATTAAACAATATGTATTAATTAAAACGAAGGGTTCTATGCCGGCTCAGAGCAAACAGTAAGTAGAATGGGGTCACTTGACCATCCAGTCTTCTCACCAACAAATCAAGAGTACCCTATGACAGTTCCCTTGATATAATAAAGAGCTCAATGAAACAAATTGTCACTGGAAAATCTCGGGTCCCTAGAGTCTAATCCTCCAAAGTGTTTCAAGCTCACACAAAAAGGTGGCAGAATTAAATATTATATCCTGCCTGACTTGACTTACAATAAATTGAGACTATAACAATCACCAAATCTTTTAAATACCTGTACTGTAGTCCTACCATAGAGAATGATTACTCATGGCTGGTGGTAACCGTCTGTGGTATGCGGCGTTGAAGTTCCAATGGTAGATTAGAGATGGAATTGAATCTTGATTCAGTAGAGTTGATCCTGGCAAGGTCGCCACTTGTGAAGGCTTACTCAGCCCTGTAACAACTTCAGTCAGTATTACCCAGGCTGGCTCCTCCTCAGGAAAATTAATGAATAGAAAAAGAAATAATAACAGACAATCATAAACACTTTATTATATAGAAAATATAAAATATAAAACACTTAAATATGAAATATTAATCCTACATTAAAGAAAATGAAAAATGAAAAATATAAATGTTAACTGAATTCAACGCTAATATGTGTATATAAAACTTGGGTGTCTGGTGTTGGTGACACTGCTTGTTGAAATCGTAGCCGTTGCCGATGATGGGGATGGGGGGGTCGCAGGTGTTGGTTACAACCCACTGGCTAGTTCTTCACAGGATAGCCTTGAGTATTCTATCCCGATGACAGGAAAGCAGGTTCTTTACCGCTGCAATGATGAGGGGTTACGTCCTGCAATTTCATACAGGTGCACAGGTAATTAAATCCAAAAAGGGGAAGTCTCAGGACGTTAGTCCATCTCCATCAGTTCTGCTCATTGATTGGCAGGTGACCCTCTCTGTCATCCAAGCTGGAAAGATAGACAGGTTACCCACTGCTTAAGAAATCACTCTCCATGATAAGTACAATACCTAAAAGATGTGGTGATTATTACAACAATCAACTTAGAACAAGACTGAAAGGACTAAGTTTATTATTGGTCAAAAGTGAAGCTTTCAACCAATAAATCCACTAGAATACAAGGCAGGCATGTACTTAGAGTAGTGCTGGGAGCTGTGAGTCTAGTGATTACTGTTTGGACCGGAGCCCCACACGTCACCTTTTGGGGGGGACAAGAAGGAGGGGAAGGGATAGCGGGAGCTAGACTGACCCTAACTTAACAAGCAGCCGGCAGTCAAACTATCACTTTCGGGGTGGGGGAAAAAGGCAGAAATAGCGGGAGCTTGATTTACCCTACCTTAACAAGTAGCCAGCAATGAAACTATCACTTTCGGTGAGGGGGAAAAAAGGCGGGAATAGCGGGAGCTTGACTTACCCTACCTTAACAAGTAGCCGGCAATGAAACTATTGTTACTATGTACTCCATCGCTACTCCTATCTATTGAACTTTTCCCTCACACATGTGGTGTATTTTCTTGCATTTTAAGCGTGAACTTCACGTTATGCAATGTTGTTATAAAAGTTTTGATTTTCATGGTTGTTACATTAATATTGATATTATATATTGTCGGTGTACATTCTTCTGCTTATAAAGGTGTATGTGTATAGGAATGTTAAGTTCATATCTGTTTTAGTCTGTAATTTTATGTTATTGTGTTTTGTTGTTCATGCATCACCAACTTTTGGTAAATGCTCATTAAGTTTTTGATGAGGTCAAGGAATGATGCTAAATATATTAGGAATATCTCAAATATTTTTTATTTTGTGAGGTTAAAAGGCAGATATTTTGGTGAATGCCAAAAAGTCTATCAAATGTATTTTTTTTACCATGATAATAAGATATATTCCATGAAATGGCTATTGTGAAAAGTCGTGTTAGACGTATTCGGAAGTGCCACTCATAGTGCTAATTTGTTGTTGAAAAATGGCATTACCAGCTAAGTTTAAATATAGGGAAACTTAACTTAGAAAGACAGCTCATCGCCTGCACAGCCTCCCCTGCAGACGAGGTCTTGAGATGCTGTCGAAGGCATTCCTCAACGGGCTGAAATGAGTTATAATTTGTAAACAATAAATTACCCCTAGGGGGTGTTATGTCAGCATATTTCATTCACTGATGGCTGACAAACTTACTTGTGTTTGGACCCAAAAGTCCGCACCTTACTGCTGACTATAGGTTGATTACAAACTCCTTGCGACTCAAGAACTGCGCAGTCCCCCGTACTACAAGAAATTCGTAACCTACCTTGCTCTTGTAGCGTGAGCTATGGTGTTCTTCACACCTTCGACAGATATCGGGGACTTGATAGAAGCTGAAGTGTTCTTGGAAGTCCACGTCTTCCATAGTCTAGGAATACGCACACTGGTACACTATGTTCCACAAGATTTGTCTTTATTGTTCACAATCTTATCACTAAAGAAGCTGATCACACTTCTCTTAAGTGTTTATTGTGTTTTATGAGACACTTTGTTCACACTAACGCACAGATCAGTGTTCTTTGTTGGTTATCCTGGCTTCAGTGTCACTTTCAGTAGAATCAAAAGTAATCTGAAGACGCCACAGTGCCCCACGCCATCACTGCCCCCAGCACAAAGGAAAAGCTGACCTAGTTCTTTTTGCTTCCTTGCCACTTCCTCCATGAAGTTAGTTAGTTAGTTTAATATGTTTATTATGCACCCCATACCCATCCTGTGGGCGGTAGTCAAAAGATTACAGAGGTACATAATGTGTCAAGGGACTGGGCCTCAAAGTTTTGATGGCTGAGCAAGTTACAGAGGTAATGAATTCACAATTTACAAAGGTAATGAACTCCAGGTAGGTCTAGTCACAATCATGACAAGTTACAAAGGTATTAACAGATTATAGAGGTACACAATGGGTCCAGGGACTGGGCCCCAAAGTTTTGATGGCTGAACTAGGTAAAAGGTAATGAACTCACAAGTTACAAAGGTAATGAATACTGTAAGAATGGTTACTTGCGTTTATTCATGGCTACAATCATGAACAAATTTTAGAAGAAACAAAGCAGAATGTTTGATTCTTGCTGTCTTAAGCATAGACAACAATATACGCTATCTTTACCATGATAATAAAGTGGGAGCAGGATTTTCCTTAATTGTCCTGCTAAGGTAAGAGATGGACTGTCTCTTATTAAACTACACTTAGCAACACTGGACGGCACAGAGCGGCAGTCGCTTGACCACAGGTCGTATACTGGTACTGCATCTGGGATCAATTACTCGCTGTAGCAGTAAACAAGATATTTGCCCCTTTTGAGAGGGCTGGGCCCCTCAGGGCTGAAAGGGGCTGAAGGGGCTGAAGGGGGCTGATACTCCCCTCTTGGAGAAAATTTCTCCACATTTGTCAAGCCATGCTGCCATATACAAAAAGTCAGTAAATATTTCTTTTCTCTGTTGTTGTTGGCCAATCATACTGAAACTTTGTCACATTCTGCTACATATGCACCTCTAAACGTACACCAAAAATAAAAGAAATCGGTTTAAATGAGGTATTGATTTGTTTAGTCACTTGACAGTGGACATAGTTTCACATATTTGGAGTTTGACGGGTATTTAGTATTGTATTTTCATTGTTCTTTCAAGTCCGCTTAGTTGGAAACTGTGTTTCCTCTTTCATGGTTGAAGTTCAGTGTATATGTATAATATATATATATATATATATATATATATATATATATATATATATATATATATATATATATATATATATATATATATATATATATATATATATATATATATATATATATATATTATATATATAATATATATATATATATATTATATATAATATATATATATATAAGTAGTGAAGTTTTCTACAGAGCAAGGAACTTCCGGTTTAGGCTTTCCACGGAGCGAGGAACTTCCGGTTTAGGCCTTCTACAGAGCGAGGAACTTCCGGTCTAGGACCAGCGGCTGGAGGGTCACCTTTTCACACCTAGGTGTTACTTCCGGTTTTGACCATGACCTCGCCCTCGAGACTACCTCACCCTTGACCCCCCAACCAATTCCCCCACCCACGACCCCCCCCCTTCGCGACCCCGCCGTCGCGCCGCGCGCCCGCCCCGCGCCCTTCACGACCCCCCGCCCGCGCGCCCGCCCGCGCGCCCGCGCGCCCGCCCGCGCCTTCTGCTGCGCCTTCTGCAGCGTCATCCGGATCGCCCCCGCGCCTCGAATTTTTTTTTTCTTATGATCTCCTTGGATCAAGGTTTTTGGATTCTCCCCTATGGGGTTTTGAATTTTTTTTGAATTTCATTTTCTTGTGCTCTCCATCTCCTTGGATCAAGGTTTTTTTTTTGGATTGTCCCTCCTTCCACCCCCCCCCAACCCCAAAAATTTCTCAATATTACAAGTTTTTGCATTCCCCCCTATGGGGGTTTTCGAAATTCTCCATCTCCTTGGATCAAGTTTTTTGGATTCCCCCCTATGGGGGTTTTCGAAATTCTTATGATCTCCTCGGATCCCCCCATCCCACTTTCACCCCCCCCCCCACCAACCCCAAAATTTCTCGATAATACAAGTTTTGGATTCCCCCCTATGGGGGTTTCGAAATTCTTATGATCTCCTCGGATCAAGTTTTTCTCGAAATCAAATTCTCCATCTCCTTGGATCAAGTTTTTTTTGGATTCCCCCCTATGGGGTTTTCGAAATTCCTCGGATCAAGTTTTTGGAATCCCCCCTCTGGGTATAAGCATTCAAAATAGACTCCTCCTATGGGGGCATGCTTACTACAGGTCTAAACATCTTCCCCTTATTATTTTAAAATGAACTAAAAGTTTCCTCTCATTAAGTTAAATGAACTAAGAACGGTGTTTACTCGACGGTCAGTGACGTCACGTGATGACCCAGCACACAGGCTGAATCATGACGACCCTTTTAGTTCATTAAAGTTAATAAGGGGATATAGTACCTACATCATAGGGAAAACATTTTCATCATCAGAAAGTCACATTTTTGTTTCGTTAATACCCACAACAATCCAACAATTTCTTTACAACACAAGTCTAGACATTTTTTTAACTATTTCATCTCAGGTCACTCCCCCACGAAGTAACCTCCTCCCCACCCTCCCGAACCCTCACACTCCAACCAACACCTCACAATTTTCACTCATAACCCCAATTTTTCTCGTTTTAACCCTTTTAGTTCATTAAAGTTAATAAGGGGATACAGTACATCAGAAAGTCACCACAACACTTATAACCACTTTTCGATAAATTCACTAGTCACAATTTTACATATTACGAAGTTAAATACGCACTTTTACTTTGAACACCTTCAAAACACTCTCTTAAATCATTTGAATACTCACAAAAATACCTTTATACATTTCCAAACAACACTGAAATACTCCAAAACATCATTCGAACACCCCCAAAATCACCTCTGAATACTCCCAGAACACCTTCATAAGTACTCTTGCACATCATTTGAACACCTTCATAAGTACTCTCATAATCATTTGTACACCTTCAAAAAACACCTTTGAATACTCACATAAACACCCTTGAACACCTTCAAAACACCTTTGAATAACCTCAAAACACCTTTGAACACCTTCAAAACACCCTTGAACACCCTTGATCACCTTCAAAAAAACAACATTTGAACACACTCAAAACACCTTTGAACACCTTTGAACATTTCCAAACAACACTGAAATACTCCAAAACATCATTCGAACACCCCCAAAATCACCTCTGAATACTCCCAGATCACCTTCATAAGTACTCTTGCACATCATTTGAACACCTTCATAAGTACTCTCATAATCATTTGTACACCTTCAAAAAACACCTTTGAATACTCACATAAACACCCTTGAACACCTTCAAAACACATTTGAATAACCTCAAAACACCTTTGAACACCTTCAAAACACCCTTGAACACCCTTGATCACCTTCAAAAAAACAACATTTGAACACACTCAAAACACCTTTGAACACCTTTGAACATTTCCAAACAACACTGAAACACTTCCAAAAACACCATTTGAGTACTCCCAAATACACCACTGAATACTAAAACACCACTGAATACACTCAAAACACCACCAAAATCACCATGAAACACTTCCAAAAAACACAATTTGAGTACTCCCAATTACACCACTGAATACTACTAAAACACCGCTGAATTCAATCAAAACACCCTTCAACACCTTCAAAACACCTTTGAACACCTTTGAACATTTCCAAAAACACTATTTGAGTACTCCCAATTACACCACTGATTACTACTAAAACACCGCTGAATTCAATCAAAACACCCTTCAAGCACACCTTCAAACACATGAACACCTTCAAAACACTCTTGAACACCTTCATTTCCTTTGAACATTTCCAAACTATTTGAGTACTCCCAATTACACCACACTGATTACTGCTAAAACACCGCTGAATTCAATCAAAACGCCCTTCAACACCTTCAAACACCCACCAAGACACCCTTCAAACACTCTTGAATACCTTCAAAACACCTTTGAACATTTCAATCAACACTGAAACACTTCAAAAAAAAACACAATTGAGTACTCCAATTGCACCACAAGATACTACTAAAACACATTAGATTCAATCAAAACACCTTCAACACATTCAAAACACCTTTGAACACCTTCAAAACACCCTTGAACACCCTTGATCACAGCCCCAAAAAAAAACAACATTTGAACACACTCAAAACACCTTTGAATACTTCCAAAAACACAATTTAGTGTTCTGTTACACCACTGAGATACTGCTAAAACACCACTGAATTCAATCAAAACACCTTAACACCTTCAAACACCCTTAGACACCTTGAAACACTCTTGAACACCTTCAAAACACCTTTGAATTATTTCCAAAACTACTATTTGAGTACTCACAATTACACCACAGTTACTACTAAAAACACACATGAATTCAATCAAACACCCTTATAACACATTAAACACCCTTGGAACATAAAACCTGCCCCTTCATCACCTTCAAAAACACCTTTGAACACCTTCAAACACATTTGATCACATTCAAAACCTCTCATAATCATTTGAACACACTCAAAACACCTTTGAATAACACTCAAGAACACCTTTAGACACCTTCAAATCACCCTTGAACACCCTTGATCACCTTCAAAAAAACAACATTTAGACACCTCAACACCTTTGAACACCTTTGAACATTTCAATAACACTGAAACACTTCCAAAAACACCATTTGAGTACTCCCAAATACACCCCACTGAATACTAAAACACCACTGAATACACTCAAAACACCAGCAAAATCACCATAAACTAAGATCAACATCCCCAACACCACAACCCTAACACCACAATTTTTTCTCGTTTTATCTAATTTCATCAGAAAGTCACAACCCACACCTCCCATTTTTTCTCATTTAACCCTTTTAGTTCATTAAAGTTAATAGGGGACACACTACATCAGAAAAGTCACAAAACAACCCACTTATAACGTCTTTCGGGTATCTCTAGTTCGACAACAACACCCCATCCCTAGCACACCCACATCCCACATCACACACACACACACACACACACATACACACACATCCTAACCTAGCCTAACCTAACCTAACCTAACCTAACCTAACATAACCTAGCCTAACGTAACCTAACTTATCCTAACCTAGTCTAACCTAACTTCTTCTAACCTTACCTAACTTATCCTAACCTAACCTAACCTATTTAACCTAACCTAACCTTCAACCTAACCTAACAGACCTGCCTAACCTAACCTTACCTAACATAACCTAACCTAGCCTAACCTATCTAACCTAACCTAAAATATATTGGAACACTTCCAGGAAATACATTAGAGTGCTCAGAATTACTTTGAACGACTCCATTTTTTTGGATATTTCCAAATTAGTTTTGAAAACTTTATCGTCGTCGAGCGTTATTTTCTTGTTGGTAAACACACTCCAATGGTAGAAATATTTACTCGATTTCCGAATAGAAACACTTTCCTCGCTCTGAGAGACTCATTGTAGGTCACCTTCCCCCCCAACACCACTGGGTAATCACGGTTCACACCCAAGGTAGATTTAAGATAATCACTTGAACACCTCACGTCAACTCAGGACAGACGGGCCTTAATGATGCGGGTAACATCCAAAGGTGAGAAAATCATCTCTTTCCAGACCAACTGTCTATCTAACCTAACCCTAACTAACCTAACCTAATTCTAACCTAACCTAACCTCCTAACCAGACTAACCTAACTCCATCAATCACCTCTATCTAACCTAACCTAACCCTAACCCAACCTAACTCCATCAAACACCTCTATCCTAACCTAACTTCTAACCTATCCTAACCTAACCTAACTCCATCAAACACCTCGAATGCTACCTAACCAACCTAACCTAACCTTACCTAACCTACCAGACCTAACTAACCTAACCTAGCCTATCCTAACCTGTCCTAACCTAAACCTATCCCTAAACCTAACCTAAAGCCTAACCTAACCTATTTATCCTAAGCCAGCCCTAACCTAATATCCTAACCCTAACCTATCCTAACCTAACCCTAACCTAAAGATAGCAGACCCTAACTAACTTATCCTAATCTAGTCTAACCTAACCTGTATCCTAACCTAACCTAACTTATCCTAACCCTAACCTAGCCTAACCTAAAGATAACCTAACCTAACTTGTCTAACCTACTCCTTTGCTTTGGACACCTTCAAAACACTCTCATACATCATTTAGAGACCCCCTTTTCTCAATATCTCTGTCAACCTTTATCATCTCACTACAAGAACAACCCCAAGATTCTTGAACACTCTCATAAAGCATTTGAGTACTCACATAAACACTTTTGAACATTTCAAACAACTTGCTGAAGCACTTCCAAAATATCATTTTGATTACTCCCAAATAAGATTTGGCTGCTCTAATTTATCTACATACACATTTCATTAAATTACATCTCATCCCCCCAAGCTCCTCCCTCATTCTCCAGACTTTACAACAGTGGCACCAAAGAAACTAATATACACTTATGACATGAGACATTACCAACCTCCCCAACACACTGACTAAGTTTAGACCAACTCCTGAACACCACTGATCTTCTTCAAAATGCTCTGCACATCATTTGAACACCTTCAAAAAAACACCATCAAACACCTCCGAATACTCAAAAACACTACTGATTACTACCAAATCACCACTGAATACTACCAATCACCCGTCAAAATCACCAGAAACTAAGTTTTAACATCACCATCCTAACATCCTTTTATAGAAATCCCCTCAAATCACTATAACCAAGAAGTCCCTCCCCATTTGTGCATGAAAAAAAAAAAAAAGCATGAACACAAACCTAATAAATGAAACACTTGAGTACATGATCTCTCATCCAACTGAAAAACATATCTTGTACACACACATAATATAAGACAATCACCAACTACAATCACCCATGTTCACTGCCTCAAAATCACTAATATCACATGAAAACAATCATTTTATAAACATTTCACACACACACAAAAAAAAAAAATCTTATTGACAATATCTAAGCGCACTCACCTCCTACCACCAACACACTATGTCTCACCTCACAGGACCGACAGGCTCACCTCAGTGACGTCACCTCCCCATTGTGTTACTTGGTGGTTGATGACATCACTAACCCCCTTGTTTCAACCTGTTGTACCCTACATTATCTAAGAACACTATATCAGACTGATTACCAGATTTTATGATCCCCCATCACCAAGATCACAGAAAACACACATTTTATAATTATTCAAATCACGATCACAGTCCATATCATCTTTACCGTCATCTATCAACACTAATCACCAAGATCACCAAAATCTAAGATCACATCTCAAAACTACTATGATCACCAGAAAACACTTATTTTAAACATTCCCTTTCAAAAATAAGACATACACAAAAATCACTACAACATACACCAGCTTTTGTCTATAACATAACATGAGCACTATAAAATATACTATCACAAAAAAATAATACACAGACACCACATATTATACATTTCAATTGCAAATTTAAGACATGAGACATACACACAAATCTAGACATTCACCTCCAACTAAGACATACACATCACCCCTAAAACTTCCTTCCTTATTCATTCACATTATATCTCCTAGAGCTGTTTTAGCAAACGGACCCATCCGACGTAGGAGCCAGAGGAACCATCACCACTCCAACACCACCACACTACTACACTCCCAAAACTCACCGTCGTGATGGGTCCGTCGGGGTTCTCTAGAGAATATCTGAATGAGTGAGGAAGGAGACTGAGAGTATGTGAATTGGAGTGATATTGGGCCCAGTGTGTATGTCTCATGTCTTAAATTTGCAATTATGTATAATATGTGAATGTCTGTTATTTTTTGTGATAGTATTATTTATAATTGCTCATGTTATATTATAGATGTTTGTGAAATGTTGTGTCTTTTTGTGCGAACCTATTTAAATGTTTTCGGTGTCATAGTAATTTTGAATGCATGATCTGGAAACACAGTGATGTGGCCAGTATTGATAAATGACTTGTGCTTATGATATGAAGCCAATGATGTATTTGTAATTATTATGGCGTTTTCTGCGATAACGGCGATGAGATCGCCATCTGTATCATCGCTTGAATATAGTGAACTAGCGAAATTTGCTGAGACCAGGCCGTGTGACAACCACCAGAAAGTAACTGCAGCAAGTGTGGCGAGGTAACCGGCTCCCTGTAGTGAGCATATTGTTGTGTGGATAATGCATGCTGCAACAATAAATATATTTTGTAACAGCTGTGTGTATCATTCAACAATAATATTTACTTAAAAATCAATTATTTTTCTGTGATAATGTGATTTTAGTAAGCTACTTTATGGTAATTGCTGAATAATGTCTGTATGTGTGTACAGATATATTTCAATTGTGTAATCATGTACTAAATGTTGCATGTCATTGTGATCATCTTTTTTTCATGCATAATGGAAAATTTGCAGTATAGCTGTTGAAGATTTCTAAAAAGATGTTAAATAATGTCTTCAATTTCTAGTATTTATTTGTGTATGTATGTCATGTGTTCTTCTCGTAATAATATTTTAAATATTCAGTGTTGTGGTATTTTGAAATCTTCAAACGATATTGGCTGCCCACGAGAAATCGAAAATGATGTTCGAAGGCAATTTCAAGCACAATCAGTGTGTTGAATATGTAATGTATCTCATGTCATAATGAGGTCATTTTATAACTAATGTTAAATCTGAAATGAGGAGAATGATTTGTAATTGTGTAGTAAATAAATGAAACAGTCAAATATGACTTTAGGAAGTAATCAAATATTATTTTGAAATATTGTTCAGAAGAAATGTTAAAATGTTTAAGTACTCAAATACTGTAAATATTAGTAATCTTGAGATTTATTCTTTGTGAATGACCAAAATTGTGAATAATGTGAAAGGAATCTCCAAATGATAACTGTAGTGTTTTAGTATTTGCTTCAAAAGTAGTAGGCAGAACAAGTGGGGCCAAGTATTTAGGTAGAGCAGGTGAGGCCAGACTAAGACCAGAACCCAGGGTAGGAGTAAGACAAATTAGAACCAAATTAGATAAGACAAATTAGGGCCAAATTCGACAATACAAATTGAGACAAAATAGAATAAACAGAACCAAGACAAGACAAATTAAGTGCTAGAATAGAGATAGAATAGGTAAATTAAAGTAGAATAAACAAATTAGGTCAAGTTCCAGAACAAGATAGAATTAAATTAGAATTAAATTATTAAGTTATTAGAACAAACTGGAAATAAATTAGAATTAAGATATGCTGTCAGTGTTTAAATGGAAATTAGAGAGTAGAATTAGAATATAGAGCCAAATTAGGGTAAGATAAGTATTTAAATATGAAGCAAGAATTAAGTAGAACAGAATAAGATAAGTGACCAATATGGAAATTAGAGCCAAATTCGACAAATGAACAAACAAATTAAGAGAACAGAACCCAGAACAGAACCAGAATTAAATTAGAGATGAACAGTTGATCTGGAAAGAAGATGATTTTACGCTAGATGTTACCCGCGACTATGGCGTCTGTCTGTCTGATTGACCTGAGTGTTATCTGAAATCTACCTTGAGTGTTCCTGGCTCCACCAGTGATGTTAGAAGAGATGGTATGGGATTGCATAATAAACATAGTAAACTAACTAACCAGTGGTGTTGGGGAAGGGTGACACAATGGGTCTCTCAGGAGCGAGGGAAGTCATTTTCTATTCGGAAATCGAGTAAATATTTCTACCATTGAGTGTGTTTACCAGCAAAGAAAATAATGTTCGATTTTTTGCGATAAAGTTTCAAAACTAATTTGGAAATATCAAAAAAATGGAGTCGTTCAAGTAATTCTGGAGTGCTGTGTATTTTTGGAAGTGTTTCCCAGTATATTTTAGGTTAAGGTTGGGATAGGACCAAACTAGGAGTGGGATTATGTTAAGTGGAGTTGGAGTTAGGAAGTAGAATCGAGTTGGAATTAGATTGGGTTAAGTTAAGTTAGGTTAAACTGAGTTAAGGATGGAATGAGATAAGTTAGGCTAAAGGTTGGAGTTAGGTTAGGTTAGACTAGGTTAGGATAGAATTAGGTTACGTTAGAGTTGGGATTATGTTGTTAGGTTAGGTTAGGTTGAGTTAGGATTAGGTTAGGCTGATTTAGGGATGTGTGTGCATCTGTGTGTGTGTGTGTGTGTGTGTGGGATGTGGGATGTGGAGAAGCGTGAATGTGGGAGTGTTGTTGTCGAACTAGAGATACCGAAAAGACGTTATAAATTAGGTTGTTTTGTGACTTTCTGATGTAAGTGTATCCCCTTATTAACTTTAATGAGCTAAAAGGGTTAAAACGAGAAAAAAAATGGGAGAGTGGGTATTTGTGACTTTCTGATGAAATTAGTAAAACGAGAAAGAAATTGTGGGTGTTGTGGGTTGTAGGTGTTGTGGGATGTAGGTGTTGATCTTAGTTTATGGTGATTTGCTGGTGTTTTGAGTGTATTCAGTGGTGTTTTGAAGTATTCAGTGGGTGTATTTGGGAGTACTCAAATGGTGTTTTTAGGTACTTTCAGTGTTGTTGGAAATGTTCAAAAGGTGTTCAAGTGTTTTAGTGTGTTCAAATATTTGTTTTGAGGTGATCAAAAAAGTGTTCAAGAGTGTGATTGAAGGTCTAAGGTGTTTGAGAGTTATTCAAAAAGGTGTTTGAGTGTGTTCAAATGATTGTAGAGAGTGTTTTGAGATGTGATCAAATGTGTTTTGATTATTCAAAGGTGTTTTTTGAAGGTGATGAAGGGTGTTTGAGTGTGTTCAGAGTGTTTGAGAAAATTATTGAAAGGAATTATTTTAGTTGAATTCAGCCCAGTGTTTAGTAGTAATCAGTGGTGTATTGGGAGTACTCAAATAGTGTTTTGGAAATGTTCAAAGGTGTTTTTTTAGAAGGTGTTCAGAAGTGTTTGAAGGTGTTCAAGAAGTGTTTGAAGGTGTTGAAGGTGTTTTGATTGAATTCAGTAGTGTTTTAGTAGTATTCAGTGGTGTAAATGGGAATACTCAATTGTGTTTTTGGAAGTGTTCAAGTGTTTTGAGTGTGTTCAAATGTTGTTTTTTTGAAGGTGATCAAGAGGGTGTTCCAAGGGTGTTTGAAGGTGTTCAAAGGTGTTTTGAATGTATTTGAAGAAGTGTTTTGATTGAATTCGTGATGTTTTAGTAGTATTCAGTGGTGTAGTGGAGCACTCAAATTGTGTTTTTGGAAGTGTTTCAGTGTTGATTGGAAATATTCAAAGGTGTTTTGAAGGTATTCAAAGTGTTTTGAAAGGTGTTCAAGGGTATTTGAAGGTGTTGAAGGAGTGTTTTGATTGAATTCAGCAGTGTTTTAGTAGTAATCAGTGAGGTGTAATTGGGAGTACTCAAATAGTGTTTGGAAATGTTCAAGGTGTTTTTGAGGTGTTCCAGAAGTGTTTTGGTGTTCAAGGGTGTTTGAAGGTGTTGAAGGGTGTTTTGATTGAATTCAGCGGTACTGTAGTAATCAGTGGTGTAATTAGAATTACTCCAAATGAGTGTTTTGGAAATGTTCCAAAGGTGTTCAAGGTGTTTTGAAGTGTTGAAGGTGTTTGATTGAATTCAGCGGTGTTTTAGTAGTATTCAGTGGTGTAATTGGGAGTACTCAAATTGTGTTTTTGGAGTGTTTCATGTTGATTTTGGTGGTATTTTGAGTGTATTCAGTAGTGTTTTGCGAAGTATTCAGTGGTGTATTTGGGAATTACTCAAATGGTGTTTTTGGAAGTGTTTCAGTGATGTTTGGAAATGTTCAAAGGTGTTCAAAGGTGTTTTGAGTGTGTTCAAATGTTGTTTTGAAGGTGATCAAGGGTGTTCAAGGGTGTTTTGAAGGTGTTCAAAAGGTGTTTTGAGTTATTCAAGGTGTTTTGAAAGGTGTTCAAGGGTGTTTGTAGTATTCAGTTGTTTTTGAAGGTGTACAAATGATTATGAGAGTACTTATGAAGGTGTTCAAATGATGTGCAAGAGTACTTATGAAGGTGATCTGGGAGTATTCAGAAATTGATTTTGGGGGTGTTCGAATGATGTTTTGGAGTATTTCAGTGTTGTTTGGAAATGTTCAAAGGTGTTCAAAGGTGTTTTGAGTGTGTTCAAATGTTTTTTGAAGGTGATCAAAGGGTGTTCAAGGGTGTTTGAAAGGTGTTCAAAGGTGTTTTGAGGTTATTCAAGGTGTTTTGAAGGTGTTCAGGGTGTTTATGTGAGTATTCAAAGGTGTTTTTGAAGGTGTACAAATGATTGTAAGTACTTATGAAGGTGTTCAAATGATGTGCAAGAGTACTTATGAAGGTGTTCTGGGAGTATTCAGGAGTGATTTTGGGATTGTTCGAAGATGATGTTTTGGAGTATTTCAGTGTTGTTTGGAAATGTATAAAAGGTATTTTGTGAGTATTCCAAATGATTTAAGAGTGTTTTGAGAAGGTGTTCTGAAAGTAAAGTGCGTATTTAACTTCATGTGTAAAATTGTGACTAGTGAATTTGCTCCGAAGGAAGTGGTTATAAGTGTGGTGACTTTCTGATGTACTGCTTATCCCCTTATTAACTAATGAACTAAAAGAGGTTAAAACGAAAAATTGGGGTTATAAGGTAGAAAATTGAGGTGTTGGTTGGAGTGTGAGGTTCAGGAGGGTGGGGAGAGAGTTACTTCGTGGGGAGTGACCTGAAGGATGGAAATAGTTAAAATGTCTAGACTTGTGTTGTAAAGAAATTGTTGGATTATTTGTAGGTATTAACAGAAACAAATGTGACTTTCTGATGATAAAATATTTCCCTATGATGTAGGTACTATATCCTTATTAACTTTAATGAACTAAAGAGTGCGTCATGATTCAGCCTGTGTGCTGGGTCATGGCGTCGCGTCATGACCGTCAGTAAACACCCTTCTTGGATTCCATTTAACTTAATGAGGAGAAGCTTTTAGTTCATTTTAAAATAATAAGGGGAAGATGTTTAGACCTGTAGTAAGCATGCCCCATAGGAGGAGTCTATTTTGAATGCTTATACCCAGAGGGATTCAAAAACTTGATCAGAATTTAGAAAACCCATAGGGGAATCCAAAAAACTTGATCAAGGAGATGGAGAATTTGATTTCGAGAAAAACTTGATCGAGGAGATCATAAAATTTCGAAACCCCATAGGGAAGTCCAAAACTTGTATTATCGAGAGATTTTGGGGTTGGTGAGGGTGAAAGTGGGATGGGGATCGAGGAGATCATAAAATTTCGAAAACCCCATGAGAGATCAAAAACTTGATCAAGGAGATGGAGAATTTGAAAACCCCCATAGAGGAATGCAAAAACTTGCCAATATTGAGAAATTTTTGGGGTTGGGGGTGGAAGGAGGGACAATCAAAAAACAGTCAGGAGATGGAAGCACAAAATGAAATTAAAATTCAAAACCCCATGGGAGAATCCAAAACCTTGATCCAAAGGAGATCATAAGAAAAAAAAATTCAAAGGCCTTGAGGGGCGTCGGATGACGCTGCAGAAGGCGCAGCAGAAGGCGCGGGCGGGCGCGCGGGCATGCGAGGCAACGCGGGCGGGGGTCGCCTTGAAGAAGGGCGCGGGGCGGGCGCGCGGCGCGACGGCGGGGTCGCGAAGGGGGGGGGGGTCGTGGGTGGGGGTATTGGTTGGGGGGTCAAGGGTGAGGTAAGTCTCGAGGGCGAGGTCATGGTCAAAACCGGAAGTAACACCTAGGTGTGAAAAGGTGACCCTCCAGCCGCTGGTCCTAGACCGGAAGTTCCTCGCTCTGTAGAAGGCCTAAACCGGAAGTTCCTCGCTCCGTGGAAAGCCTAAACCGGAAGTTCCTTGCTCTGTAGAAAACTTCACTACTTATATATTTTATTATTTTTTTATTATCACACCGGCCGATTCCCACCAAGGCAGGGTGGCCCGAAAAAGAAAAACTTTCACCATCATTCACTCCATCACTGTCTTGCCAGAAGGGTGCTTTACACTACAGTTTTTAAACTGCAACATTAACACCCCTCCTTCAGAGTGCAGGCACTGTACTTCCCATCTCCAGGACTCAAGTCCGGCCTGCCGGTTTCCCTGAATCCCTTCATAAATGTTACTTTGCTCACACTCCAACAGCACGTCAAGTATTAAAAACCATTTGTCTCCATTCACTCCTATCAAACACGCTCACGCATGCCTGCTGGAAGTCCAAGCCCCTCGCACACAAAACCTCCTTTACCCCCTCCCTCCAACCCTTCCTAGGCCGACCCCTACCCCGCCTTCCTTCCACTACAGACTGATACACTCTTGAAGTCATTCTGTTTCGCTCCATTCTCTCTACATGTCCGAACCACCTCAACAACCCTTCCTCAGCCCTCTGGACAACAGTTTTGGTAATCCCGCACCTCCTCCTAACTTCCAAACTACGAATTCTCTGCATTATATTCACACCACACATTGCCCTCAGACATGACATCTCCACTGCCTCCAGCCTTCTCCTCGCTGCAACATTCATCACCCACGCTTCACACCCATATAAGAGCGTTGGTAAAACTATACTCTCATACATTCCCCTCTTTGCCTCCAAGGACAAAGTTCTTTGTCTCCACAGACTCCTAAGTGCACCACTCACTCTTTTTCCCTCATCAATTCTATGATTCACCTCATCTTTCATAGACCCATCCGCTGACACGTCCACTCCCAAATATCTGAATACGTTCACCTCCTCCATACTCTCTCCCTCCAATCTGATATTCAATCTTTCATCACCTAATCTTTTTGTTATCCTCATAACCTTACTCTTTCCTGTATTCACCTTTAATTTTCTTCTTTTGCACACCCTACCAAATTCATCAACCAATCTCTGCAACTTCTCTTCAGAATCTCCCAAGAGCACAGTGTCATCGGCAAAGAGCAGCTGTGACAACTCCCACTTTGTGTGTGATTCTTTATCTTTTAACTCCACGCCTCTTGCCAAGACCCTCGCATTTACTTCTCTTACAACCCCATCTATAAATATATTAAACAACCACGGTGACATCACACATCCTTGTCTAAGGCCTACTTTTACTGGGAAAAAATTTCCCTCTTTCCTACATACTCTAACTTGAGCCTCACTATCCTCGTAAAAACTCTTCACTGCTTTCAGTAACCTACCTCCTACACCATACACTTGCAACATCTGCCACATTGCCCCCCTATCCACCCTGTCATACGCCTTTTCCAAATCCATAAATGCCACAAAGACCTCTTTAGCCTTATCTAAATACTGTTCACTTATATGTTTCACTGTAAACACCTGGTCCACACACCCCCTACCTTTCCTAAAGCCTCCTTGTTCATCTGCTATCCTATTCTCCGTCTTACTCTTAATTCTTTCAATTATAACTCTACCATACACTTTACCAGGTACACTCAACAGACTTATCCCCCTATAATTTTTGCACTCTCTTTTATCCCCTTTGCCTTTATACAAAGGAACTATGCATGCTCTCTGCCAATCCCTAGGTACCTTACCCTCTTCCATACATTTATTAAATAATTGCACCAACCACTCCAAAACTATATCCCCACCTGCTTTTAACATTTCTATCTTTATCCCATCAATCCCGGCTGCCTTACCCCCTTTCATTTTACCTACTGCCTCACGAACTTCCCCCACACTCACAACTGGCTCTTCCTCACTCCTACAAGATGTTATTCCTCCTTGCCCTATACACGAAATCACAGCTTCCCTATCTTCATCAACATTTAACAATTCCTCAAAATATTCCTTCCATCTTCCCAATACCTCTACCTCTCCATTTAATAACTCTCCTCTCCTATTTTTAACTGACAAATCCATTTGTTCTCTAGGCTTTCTTAACTTGTTAATCTCACTCCAAAACTTTTTCTTATTTTCAACAAAATTTGTTGATAACATCTCACCCACTCTCTCATTTGCTCTCTTTTTACATTGCTTCACCACTCTCTTAACTTCTCTCTTTTTCTCCATATACTCTTCCCTCCTTGCATCACTTCTACTTTGTAAAAACTTCTCATATGCTAACTTTTTCTCCCTTACTACTCTCTTTACATCATCATTCCACCAATCGCTCCTCTTCCCTCCTGCACCCACTTTCCTGTAACCACAAACTTCTGCTGAACACTCTAACACTACATTTTTAAACCTACCCCATACCTCTTCGACCCCATTGCCTATGCTCTCATTAGCCCATCTATCCTCCAATAGCTGTTTATATCTTACCCTAACTGCCTCCTCTTTTAGTTTATAAACCTTCACCTCTCTCTTCCCTGATGCTTCTATTCTCCTTGTATCCCATCTACCTTTTACTCTCAGTGTAGCTACAACTAGAAAGTGATCTGATATATCTGTGGCCCCTCTATAAACATGTACATCCTGAAGTCTACTCAACAGTCTTTTATCTACCAATACATAATCCAACAAACTACTGTCATTTCGCCCTACATCATATCGTGTATACTTATTTATCCTCTTTTTCTTAAAATATGTATTACCTATAACTAAACCCCTTTCTATACAAAGTTCAATCAAAGGGCTCCCATTATCATTTACACCTGGCACCCCAAACTTACCTACCACACCCTCTCTAAAAGTTTCTCCTACTTTAGCATTCAAATCCCCTACCACAATTACTCTCTCACTTGGTTCAAAGGCTCCTATACATTCACTTAACATCTCCCAAAATCTCTCTCTCTCCTCTGCATTCCTCTCTTCTCCAGGTGCATACACGCTTATTATGACCCACTTCTCGCATCCAACCTTTACTTTAATCCACATAATTCTTGAATTTACACATTCATATTCTCTTTTCTCCTTCCATAACTGATCATTTAACATTACTGCTACCCCTTCCTTTGCTCTAACTCTCTCAGATACTCCAGATTTAATCCCATTTATTTCCCCCCACTGAAACTCTCCTACCCCCTTCAGCTTTGTTTCGCTTAGGGCCAGGACATCCAACTTCTTTTCATTCATAACATCAGCAATCATCTGTTTCTTGTCATCCGCACTACATCCACTTATATATATATATATATATATATATATATATATATATATATATATATATATATATATATATATATATATATATATATGTGTGTGTGTGGGTGTGTGTGTGTGTGTATGTGTATGTATTCTATTCTATTCTATTTGATTTGCCGGTATGGTATCCCGGCCCGGGTCTCTTCCAGTTTGGTGACCCGGCATTGCCTCCCCGGGTAGAGAAGTGTCATTTATCTTTTCTTGCACATGCGTGGCAGTTCTTCAGCGGGAAGGGTGGGTGGTACCTCACCGGCTCTATGGCCAGATGACGTACCAAACGTTAGTATGCACTAATGGCGGCTGGTGTGCTGTGCAATGGAGGCCCAAAGCAAGCCCTCAGAGTGACTTCAGCAGGGGGGCCGGAGATGGACAATGACTGGAAGTAAGATTTCCAAGTCCCTGACAGCTAAGTACACAAGATGTGCTGCCTCATCCTCTTGGGCCTGCCCCACTGGGGTCATTGGGAAGTGTCTACGGCAAAGGGGCATCGTAGCTGGGCAGTCTAACAGGTAGTGCACCAAGGGCTTCAGAACCATTTGGTCACAATGGCCACAGAGCTCCTCCTCTCTTTCCCGTTCGACAATCCACGCAGTGGTGGGATACCCTAAGTATAGGCGGTGGATATGCACCCTCAGTTCTCTGGACTGTTTCCGAATACTTGGAGGGGGCACCCTGTGGGTCGCCCTGACAAACCAGCGGAGGCTCCGTTAATCCCTAGGGTCAGGGAGTGGGTGCCTGGCTGCACCGACAGTCCACAGTGCAATCTGGCTGAGGCTGATGGAGTTTGCAGCATGTGGCTGTGCCTCGAGGGTTGCAGTCCTAGCAGCCTCATCTGCAACATCATTGACAGGGATACTCACATGGCTCAGGATCCAGTTGATGGTGGCCCTGTGACCCTGAGCCATGAGTGTCTGCAGGTCACCCCGGATGGATGTGATTACTTGTGTGTTGTCCTTTGGCTCTCTGAACTGCACCTTCAATCAATAAGTGAATTTTCCGCTGCAGCGCGCAAATGCTCCACTGGAGGATCTTCAACAGCCGCAGAGGTGGCCCTCTGATTCTATCTCTGCCTGGGACTCGTCGTCCGTTGTTGGCAACTCCAAGGCCTCCTCCATCATGGACTGGAAGGACTCCTGGATGATGGCCTGAAGTTCCATTGGGTTCTTCCTGTCCAGTAGGACCACACCCAGCATCCAAGACAGGAGCTGTCTGCAGGCGCCCCTGTCCTCTGCCGACAGCAGCAGGCGACAGAGGAGTGCTGAGATGACCCCGATGGTTTTCTTCAGTCGATCAGGAAATGATTTGGCCATTACCTCCACAAACATTGAGCTGGACGACCCGTCATGTCGGTACTGGGTCACTGGGTATGTCTGAGTGGCTGTTGACACTGCAGCAGCATAAGCTGGGTGCACCCTGGGCCCGGCCTGAGTGGCCATGGGTTTATGGGTCCCCTGGCAGGGAACCTCTGCATGACTCTGGCCACTCACAGTAGGGGCCTGCCCTTGGGAAGAGACCTGCTGGAAGTATGGCAAGGAATGTTGGTGCCCAGCTGGGACCTGCTGGGCAGTGTGCTTGGCCTGTGGCTGTTTTTCCCATTGATTCTGTCTTCATGGCCACCTTACCATCTGACCTCGTAGTTGACCGTGCTGCTGCAAGCCAGTGCGTGGTCCCTGATGCAACTGCCGGGAACCCAGTGCCGGGAACTCACTGGTATTGCCCTCCTGCAGTTTCTGGGGAACCGCGGTCGGAGCCCATACTGACTGTTGTTGGGTGGTTCCAACGCTGAGTGGCGTCAGGGCTGTCAGGACGTTCCAATGACGAACCTGCTGCTAGTGCTGTACCATCACAGGACAGCTCCAGTTCCAGGCATGGTGCCTCTTTGAGCAGTTGGCACACTTGCGCTCCGGCCGAAGGGCTTTGCCGGTTGGCTGTTTGAGGATGGCAATGCAGTCCTTCGAGTCGTGTGCCTTGCTGCACACACCACACTTCTTCACTCGCTGGTAGGTGGTTGCAATGTGATTGAACCCCTGACAGTTGTAGCATTGTACTGGGCCCGACAGGTATGGTCGGGTCTTGAATCTTCCCCAGACCCCAAGGTCCAGATGCGTGGGAACTGGATCTTTGTGTTGGATCAGCACCTGGCTGGTGGGCACCTTGTTCACTGTTGCAGTGAGTTGCTCCGCCTTGACTATAAGAGCACCCCCTTGTACATCTCCGAAGCAACCAGTTCCACCATGCTGGGACGGGTCAGAACCAGCCCCTTCGATTCCTTGTAAGAATCCTCGTCCCGAGGAATGACCAAAACCTCGTTCCTGAGAGTGAACTCACAGTGGAACTTGAGGTGGGGTAGACCTTCCAGATACCTTACAAACCCGTAATCTGGAGCCTTGAATTTGTTGAAGGCCCTGGTTGCTTGTGCCCGAGCTGAGCAAGAATTCCTCCATCCACGTGGAGTCAGCCAGTCCCCGTCCACTGTGGAGGCCAGTGCAACTGGTGTAAGGACCTAGGATGGCTCTATCCTTGCCAGTTGTGGAGCTACAGCCTCCTGGCTTCCTTCCACAATGCTTTTGGCCATCTGGGGGTGCAAGTCTCCTTGGGTAGCGGCTGCCGACGGATCTAGTGGCAAATTGGCAGATACAATAGTCTCTACTGCATCCTTGGCCTTCTTGGTGGGGGCTCCCACCTGCCCCACGTCGTCCTCCAACTCGTCCCCGCATTCCAAAAAATGTTTAGGCCGCTCTCCTGGGTCTGTCATGGTGACTGTAGGTGTGGAGACAGTGCCAGCAGCAGAGCTGCTGCCTGTGACCTCACAGCCGCCCACACTGGGTGCAGAGCTGTGAGGCTCAGTGCCCCAGTCAGGGCGCGTAGCCACCAGCACGTGGCTCACTGCCCTGAAACACTGAACACAGTCCAAGGACCACTAGAAATGTCGCCAATTTGTGCGTAAACTAACACAGATATATATTCCAAGCGAACACAACACACTCTGTCCTACGATCGGGGGGAGTGTAAGTAATAATGAGTAGTGTCCAACTAAACCTTTACAAAAATTCAATGTATGTCAAAGGCCCTAAAATCTGGAACACCCTACCTGAGAACTCTAGAACTGCAGACACATTCATCACCTTCAAAACTACCATTAGAAAACATCTTATCTCCCTGATACACCCTGTCAACTAACTACACGAATACCACCTGGTGGTTCACACTTACACTCACTCACTCATTTGACCATAAACAGAAATATTAATCTCAATCTTAAAATAATGAATCCTGTGATACTCCAATACTGAAACTATGTACTGTGCCAAAACAAAAGCATTCACATTGCTAAACTCACAAACTAGTATTTAGTCACTTAGCCATAATACCAACTTACCTCATAATTTGTAATATTTTACAATTAAGAATAAAACTGAGTCTGCCCGAAATGCCTAGCCATGCTAGGTGTTCTAGTGGTACACTCTGTAATACCTAGCCATGCTAGGTGTTCTAGTGGTACACTCTGTAATACCTAGCCATGCTAGGTGTTCTAGTGGTACACTCTGTAATACCTAGCCATGCTAAGCGTTCTAGTGGTACACTCTGTAATCACTATTTTACTACATGTAAACCACACAACAACCAAATTCCTGTAAACTCAGCATTGTAATCCTTATAGAGAATAAACTTTGAATTTGAATTTGAATTTGAATCTATGAACCTTGTGTACTTGTGTACCTGTGAAACAACGTAGTAGAAGTAGTCTGTAGGTTGTGTTAAGTTTATTTTAATGTCTTTATGTATGTGCTTATTCAGCAGATTGTGTAGTGAATGTTTATTGGTCATCACCAGTGTCAATGTTACATATTTGTACATGAAGTTTTAAATAAAATATAAAAAAATAGACGGTATTTATTATTATTAAAGGAGTAGATGTAAAACAGAAAGAGACAGGCGCTCCCTTTACAGGCGACGGAAAAGAATAACAGAGCGGCTAAAAGAGGTCAATATATCTGAAATGCGTAGGGAGACACTGGTCAGAGAAATAGCAAGCATCGAACTTAAGCTAAAAGAATCCTTTAGGAGTCAGGAATCGCGGGAAGAACTAAAAGCCATAAATGAAATCGAAAGAAACCCAAAGTATTTCTTCTCCTATGCCAAATTAAAATCGAGAACAACGTCCAGTATTGGGCCCCTACTTAAACAAGATGGGTCCTACACAGATGACAACAAGGAAATGAGTGAGCTACTCAAGTCCCAATATGACTCAGTTTTTAGCAAGCCGCTAACCAGACTGAGAGTCGAAGATCAAAATGAATTTTTTATGAGAGAGCCACAAAATTTGATTAACACAAGCCTATCCGATGTTATCCTGACGCCAAATGACTTCGAACAGGCGATAAATGACATGCCCATGCACTCTGCCCCAGGGCCAGACTCATGGAACTCTGTGTTCATCAAGAACTGCAAGAAGCCCCTATCACGAGCCTTTTCCATCCTATGGAGAGGGAGCATGGACACGGGGGTCGTCCCACAGTTACTAAAAACAACAGACATAGCCCCACTCCACAAAGGGGGCAGTAAAGCAACAGCAAAGAACTACAGACCAATAGCACTAACATCCCATATCATAAAAATCTTTGAAAGGGTCCTAAGAAGCAAGATCACCACGCATCTAGAAACCCATCAGTTACACAACCCAGGGCAACATGGGTTTAGAACAGGTCGCTCCTGTCTGTCTCAACTATTGGACCACTACGACAAGGTCCTAAATGCACTAGAAGACAAAAAGAATGCAGATGTAATATATACAGACTTTGCAAAAGCCTTCGACAAGTGTGACCATGGCGTAATAGCGCACAAAATGTGTGCTAAAGGAATAACAGGAAAAGTCGGTCGATGGATCTAAAATTTCCTCACTAACAGAACACAGAGAGTAGTCGTCAACAGAGTAAAGTCCGAGGCAGCTACGGTGAAAAGCTCTGTTCCACAAGGCACAGTACTCGCTCCCATCTTGTTCCTCATCCTTATATCCGACATAGACAAGGATGTCAGCCACAGCACCGTGTCTTCCTTTGCAGATGACACCCGAATCTGCATGACAGTGTCTTCCATTGCAGACACTGCAAAGCTCCAGGCAGACATCAAGCAAATCTTTCAGTGGGCTGCAGAAAACAATATGAAGTTCAACGATGAGAAATTTCAATTACTCAGATATGGTAAACATGAGGAAATTAAATCTTCATCAGAGTACAAAACAAATTCTGGCCACAAAATAGAGCGAAACACCAACGTCAAAGACCTGGGAGTGATCATGTCGGAGGATCTCACCTTCAAGGACCATAACATTGTATCAATCGCATCTGCTAGAAAAATGACAGGATGGATAATGAGAACCTTCAAAACTAGGGAGGCCAAGCCCATGATGACACTCTTCAGGTCACTTGTTCTATCTAGGCTGGAATATTGCTGCACACTAACAGCACCTTTCAAGGCAGGTGAAATTGCCGACCTAGAAAATGTACAGAGAACTTTCACGGCGCGCATAACGGAGATAAAACACCTCAATTATTGGGAGCGCTTGAGGTTCCTAAACCTGTATTCCCTGGAATGCAGGAGGGAGAGATACATGATTATATACACCTGGAAAATCCTAGAGGGACTAGTACCGAACTTGCACACGAAAATCACCCACTACGAAAGCAAAAGACTTGGCAGACGATGCACCATCCCCCCAATGAAAAGCAGGGGTGTCACTAGCACGTTAAGAGACCATACAATAAGTGTCAGGGGCCCGAGACTGTTCAACTGCCTCCCAGCACACATAAGGGGGATTACCAACAGACCCCTGGCAGTCTTCAAGCTGGCACTGGACAAGCACCTAAAGTCAGTTCCGGATCAGCCGGGCTGTGGCTCGTATGTTGGTTTGCGTGCAGCCAGCAGCAACAGCCTGGTTGATCAGGCTCTGATCCACCAGGAGGCCTGGTCTCAGACCGGGCCGCGGGGGCGTTGACCCCCGGAACTCTCTCCAGGTAAACTCCAGGTAGCCGGTATTCTCCCGGCCCGGGCCTTTTCCAAGTGGTAGCCCGGCCTTGGCTCCCTCTCTAGGGAGTATCTGAGACCTAAGTCTCCCATGGGAGGAGGCACAAGCACCTCCTCATCTTTGGGACCAACTGTCCCCAGGCCTAGCCACAAGCTAGGCCTCTCTGGTCTGCCATCCCCGCCACAAGGGGGCAAATGGGAATGACAGTCTTATGAGCTAAAGGCTCGGGCTCAGGCACCTACCCTGCCCTAGAAGGGTTAGGCATGGTGTCGATGAATAGACGGTAGTTCTCCTGGTTTGACAGCAGAGGTGTGATAAGCACCACCTCACACCACTGCAGTCAGGCAACTGAGGAGCGTTTGCACAGTAGGTCCAGTCAGCCTGGAAGCGAAAAAGACAATCGTGGGTGGCATCCTGGGTGGTAGTGGACTGGCGTGGGTGGCATCCTGGGTGGTAGTGGACTGGTGTGGGTGGCATCCTGGGTGTTAGTGGACTGGTGGGGGTGGCATCCTGGGTGTTAGTGGACTGTTGTGGGTGGCATCCTGGGTGTTAGTGGACTGGTGTGGGTGGCATCCTGGGTGTTAGTGGACTGGTGTGGGTCACATCCTGGGTGTTAGTGGACTGGTGTGGGTGGCATCCTGGGTGTTAGTGGACTGGCGTGGGTGGCATCCTGGGTGTTAGTGGACTGGTGTGGGTGGCATTCTGGGTGTTAGTGGACTGGCGTGGGTGGCATCCAGGGTGTTAGTGGACTGGTGTGGGTGGCATTCTGGGTGTTAGTGGACTGGTGTGGGTGGCATCCTGGGTGTTAGTGGACTGTTGTGGGTGGCATCCTGGGTGTTAGTGGACTGGTGTGGGTGGCATCCTGGGTGTTAGTGGACTGGTGTGGGTCACATCCTGGGAGTTAGTGGACTGGTGTGGGTGGCATCCTGGGTGTTAGTGGACTGGTGTGGGTGGCATCCTGGGTGTTAGTGGACTGGCGTGGGTGGCATCCAGGGTGTTAGTGGACTGGTGTGGGTGGCATCCTGGGTGTTAGTGGACTGGCGTGGGTGGCATCCAGGGTGTTAGTGGACTGGTGTGGGTGGCATCCTGGGTGTTAGTGGACTGGTGTGGGTGGCATCCTGGGTGTTAGTGGACTGGTGTGGCTGGCATCCTGGGTGTTAGTGGACTGGTGTGGGTGGCATTCTGGGTGGTAGTGGACTGGCGTGGGTGGCATCCAGGGTGTTAGTGGACTGGTGTGGGTGGCATCCTGGGTGTTAGTGGACTGGTGTGGGTGGCATCCTGGGTGTTAGTGGACTGGTGTGGGTGGCATTCTGGGTGTTAGTGGACTGGTGTGGGTGGCATCCAGGGTGTTAGTGGATTGGTGTGGGTGGCATCCTGGGTGTTAGTGGACTGGTGTGGGTGGCATCCTGGGTGTTAGTGGACTGGTGTGGGTGGCATCCTGGGTGTTAGTGGACTGGTGTGGGTGTCATCCTGGGTGTTAGTGGACTGGTGTGGGTGTCATCCAGGGTGTTAGTGGACTGGTGTGGGTGGCATCCAGGGTGTTAGTGGACTGGCGTGGGTGGCATCCTGGGTGTTAGTGGACTGGTGTGGGTGGCATCCAGGGTGTTAGTGGACTGGTGTGGGTGGCATCCTGGGTGTTAGTGGACTGGTGTGGGTGGCATCCTGGGTGTTAGTGGACTGGTGTGGGTGGCATTCTGGGTGTTAGTGGACTGGTGTGGGTGGCATCCAGGGTGTTAGTGGACTGGTGTGGGTGGCATCCTGGGTGTTAGTGGACTGGTGTGGGTGGCATCCTGGGTGTTAGTGGACTGGTGTGGGTGGCATCCTGGGTGTTAGTGGACTGGTGTGGGTGTCATCCTGGGTGTTAGTGGACTGGTGTGGGTGGCATCCTGGGTGTTAGTGGACTGGTGTGGGTGGCATCCAGGGTGTTAGTGGACTGGTGTGGGTGGCATCCAGGGTGTTAGTGGACTGGTGTGGGTGGCATCCAGGGTGTTAGTGGACTGGTGTGGGTGGCATCCTGGGTGTTAGTGGACTGGTGTGGGTGGCATCCAGGGTGTTAGTGGACTGGTGTGGGTGGCATCCAGGGTGTTAGTGGATTGGTGTGGGTGGCATCCAGGGTGTTAGTGGACTGGTGTGGGTGGCATCCTGGGTGTTAGTGGACTGGTGTGGGTGGCATCCAGGGTGTTAGTGGACTGGTGTGGGTGGCATCCAGGGTGTTAGTGGATTGGTGTGGGTGGCATCCTGGGGGACAAGATTGAGGATCACAATGGAAATAAGTTAGACAGTCCTCGATGACGCACTGACTTTCTTGTGTTATCCTGCCTGGCTAACACCTCCTGGGTTAAAAATCGGAAGGAATTCTTACTTAATCTTAAGGCGGGGTCGCTAAAAAAATATTCGACGTCTTTATTTATGAACCGATTACATTCATTTTTGGTGTACTATTAGAAGCTTATATCGAGTATGCTCTGCTGAAGTTTCAAAAATATCGGCCAAAAAGGAAATGAAATATGCAAAATTTACGAAAAATTACATTTGGCAGGGGACCTGTACTTAGTGGTACTTGGAAAAGTGGTTTTGACTCTTTCTGCTGATAGAACACTTCTAATTCCATCATTTTGCAGATTAAAATTATATAATAACTCTTATCTTCATGCTAAAAAAAAATAAAGTTTCATAACTTTTTTGACATTTTGGAAGATGTCGGTCTTGTTCCCCACACAAATCTGAAAATATTTGGAATAGTTCAGAAAGGTACCATAAAACTTGTAAAGCAATCATTCTTCTATGTTTGTTGTGAAAATCAAGTCAATTCATTCATAAATAAGGATGCAATCCCCCTAAATAGGTAAATAAGTTACTTTCGAGATATAGGCCCAAGCGCGCGGCACCCCCGCTGCCCGGGAAATAATTTTTTTCCCCGAAAAATTCGCTTTTTTTTACACTTTTTCCGCGGCCTACGAGTGTTTATTACAGTTAACCATTGTAAATTCGTTTTCTCTCATCACTGATGAGAGAGAACGGACCCTCTCTTCACCTTCAGGGGAAATATCGATAGAAATTTATTCCTTGGGGCGTCATATTATGCTATATATTTTTTTTGAGGTGTAATTTTTATGTTTATATGCTATTATTATATTGCATTATATCATAATAGATCAATTGTGATAGATAAATAAGCCTTATAATTGATATTAGCGTGGGTATGGAATATTTTGTTGGCTGGAGGTGTCGGCCATTTTATGCAATATACCCAGGGTACCTTGATTGTTACTTGAATCAATTCGCTGCCTGACCACGGTCGAGTGAGGTTGTGCGCTGCACCCCTCTGCTGTTCAGGCGAGCTACCTTGTATCAACATGGCGCTGAGTGTGAGGAGGCGCGTAAATACCATTGGTATTGAGCTGCTTCGTGGTGCGATTTCACCCTCTTCAGTGCAAGTCTTACTCCCAACAATCATTAGGGAGACCTATGGAATCCAGGACGATGAGGTGTATGGTGTAGCCCTGAATGGGGCTTATAGAATCTTCGTCAAACTGAATTCCACGTCCGTGTATGAGTCTTTGGTGACGAGGTTCCAAGACGTGAGTCTTGATGCTACTCCAGCTGTGAAGGTGCGTTTGATCGACGTATCTCGCCACTTTACGTGGGTTAAGATACGTAATGTCCCATTTGAGGCAGATGAGGCTGACATAAGGAGTGTTTTTGAGACATATGGAACCGTACATCTGGCACAAAAGGGCAAGTGGACAGCAGGTGCTTACATGGGACGTCCGGAGGGTACCTTTTCCCTGAAGATGACTCTGAGACATCCCATACCGTCTTACGTCGTGTTGGAGGACTTCAGGACGCAAGTTATGGTATCGTATGCCGGACAGAGACGTACGTGCAGAATATGTGGGGCGTACGACCATATGGCGGCAGAGTGCGTGAAGCTGAGGAGGGCGCCAGCGCAAACTGGTGAAGCACCAGTTACCAGCGTGATAGCTGTTGAGAGCCCAGTGCGCAAGCAAGGGCCTGGGCGCTTGTGGAGTGAAGAGGTGGAGGATTCCAAAGAGGAGAATGGCATGTGTGAGGTAAGCTGTGATGTAAAAGGATCTGTTACTACACAAAGGAAAAGTACAGAAGTGCAAGTGCAGGAGGAGGTGCAGGCTATAGAGGAAGAGCTTCAGGAAGTGTTAAGGACATTGACACCGCCTGCAGAGGATGTTGTTCCTGAGCTGGTGAGAGACACGGCGGTGCCTGTAGAGGAATGTAAGGATAAAAAACATAGCAGGGTTGACGGGCCAACTAGTAAGAGAGAGTTGTCGCCGTGTGCTGTGGAACGGGGCGTGGTGGAGGTAGAGGTTCATCGTGAGGGAACCTCTGAAGATAACATGGATGTGGAGGGCATCACGAGGAAGAGAGCGGCGGCGTCAGACTCAGATGATGTCCTGACGCCGGCGCAGAGGTCTGGGAGGAAGGAAGAGCAACGTCGAAGCAGTCACGATAAGAGGCATCGCAAAAAAGGGGGAGGGGTTGATGGTGTGAAGCCTTGTGCTGGCTCTGGGGCAGGAGGCCCTGGGATGAATGAAGAGAGGAGGAAGGGTTGGAAACTATAAAGAGGCCTTAGGTGTATGACTGTGAACGTAAATGGACTGTGTAATAGTGTGAAGAAGGAATGGTTTCGAATGTTTCTGTATAAATACAGGGTGGATGTAGTGTTCCTGCAAGAACACAATTTCAAGGAGGGAAGAGTGCTCGAGGTGGAGGGGTTTCAGGTCATGACTCTGCCATCTGCACGTCTGAAAGGTGGTGTGGGTATATTGATCAGGGAGGCAAGCCCGTTTGTGTTGCTAAGAAGTGAGGGGGGGGGAGGGGGAAGAGTATTGCGCGTGGATGGGTGGTGGATGGGACAGCGGGTATCTTTTGTATGTGTGTATGCACCAGCGGAAAATGATGTGAGGGTAAAAAGGGATTTTGTATGTGAAGAACTAGTTTTCTTCTTACGTGGTTTACCTGCAGTGGCCGTCGTTGGTGGCGACTGGAACTGCGTTATTAGGAGGGCTGACGTGGAACCAAAAGGGGCGGGGCACGTGTCGGCGGCCTTGCGAGATCTTTTGAGGGATATTCAGTTGCGGGATGCGGTTGGAGGAGGGGCGTGGGAGGTAGAGCACACTTTTGTAAGACGGGGTTACGCTGCTAGGTTGGATAGGCTGTATATATCTCAAGGGGTTGGGTTGACATTTTTCCGTACAATAGAAGTAGCTTATTCGGATCATCGGGCGGTAGTAGCAGAGGTGGTGTGGGAGTCACTAGCAGGTATATCTAGGGGATATTGGAAATTAAATACAAGTGTGTTAGGTGATGAGGAGGGGATAGAGGGATTTGCAACGCTGTGGGAGGGGTTACGTGCAGAGATAAAAGGGGTAGAGGATGTGGTGATGTGGTGGGATGGTGTGGCTAAAGAACGGATTAAGCACTATTACGTAAAGGAAGGGAAACGTATCAATTCTTTAAAATATGGGCTTGCTAACTATTTGGAGGATAGATTACGGGGTTGTTATGCGAGGGGGGCGGTGGCGGGCACTTATCCAATGGACGAAATTATGGCAATTAAAGGGAGGCTGCGTGAGGTACAGGATGAGAGGTTCCAAGCGGTGAGGGTACAGGCGGGGGTGGAAGAGGTGTTATGGGGCGATAGACCTTCATCGTGCGTATTGCGTAGGCAGAAACAAAGACAGCAGGCAATGACTATTCCATGGTTGGAGGTTCATGAATCGATAGGAGGGTACAGGGAGGGGCAGGTCATACAAGCTACGGAAGGAATGGGGGCGTTTGCTGACAAGTGGTATGAGAAGTACTGGCAACGAGAAGGGGTAGAGGATGGGGTTTTAGAACAGGTGTGTGGGAGTGTGGTATGTCAGTTGCGTAACAGTGATAGGGAAGCACTGGGTGGGGAAATAACTGAGGGGGAAATATGGAGGGCTTTAAGTGGAATGCGAAAGGGCAAAGCACCGGGAATTGATGGACTCCCGGCAGAGTTTTATCAGCAGCATTGGGAATTATTGAGGCATTTTCTGGTTAGGTTATTAAATTGCATGAAGGAGAGAGGTGAGCTGGGTGAGAAGCAGGCAACGGCTGTCGTTGTATTGGTACCGAAGGGTAAGGGGCAGCATACGCTTCGGGATTACCGGGCGATCTCGTTGTTATGCGCAGATTATAAATTGTTTGCAAAGATTTTGGGAAATCGGGTCAAGTGTGTGGTAGGGCGGGTAGTATCAAAAACTCAGTTTGGTTTGCCAGGGAGGTCCATGGTGGAGGGGCATGGGTTACTTAGGGATTTCGTGGAGGCAAAAGGGGGGGGAGGGAGGGAGGTTTGGTGGCGCTCGATTGGCAAGGGGCATACGATAGAGTGGATCGGAAAGCATTGAAAGCCATCCTCAGGGGTCAGGGGTTTGGGGAAGAAATAGTGGGCTGGGTTGAGGCGTTGTATGGAGGTGCAATGGCGAGGGTACAGATTAATGGTCGATTGGGTGGGAAGATTGTAATGGGTAGGGGACTTAGGCAGGGGTGTCCTATGTCACAATTATTGTTTGCGTGCATACAGGACCCCTTTTATAGATTGATGGAGCAGCGTATGTGTCACGTAGAGGGACCAGGGTGTGAGGTTGCGAGGGTTTGGCCAGTTTTAATTGGGTATGTGGATGATACAACTGTTCTGATCAGGGAGGGGATGTCAATGGACACATTAGACGGGGTAGTACAAATGTTCGCAGGGGCAACTGGTATGAGGGTAAATTCAGATAAATCCATGGTCATGGGGTTAGGAGCTTGGGCGGGTAGGGTTGATTGGGGTAGTGCAGTTGTGAGGAGGCAGGTGCATTCGTTAAAAATCTGCGGTCTTATTTATGCAGACGATCTACCTGTGGCACGCATGGAAAACTCGCTTAGGATGGTAGAAAGGATTCAGGGACGCTTGGGTGCATTGCGACCTTATCATTTGACCCTTGTGCAGCGTGCCATTGTTGTTAATATCTTACTGTATAGCAAAGTATGGCACGTGGCAGCCGTGTTCCCATTAACTGGGCCGGCAATAACGAACATACTTAGGAAGGTTTTTAAATTCTTGTGGGGTTCGAGCTGTGATTGGATTAAGAGGGATGTGGTAATGTTACCTGTAAGTAAGGGGGGGCTGGGATTGATGGACTTAAAGCGGAGGGTCAAATGTGTCTTCATTAAAAGGGAGGTGATGAGGGAAAGTGTGGGTGGGGGGGGTTTGGCCAGGATCCATAACAGATTGCAACGGATGTATACAGGAGTTGAGTTGCATGAGTGTGAAACTGTGTTGAGGGCTCTGGCGTGGGATCGAGAGCCAGCAAAGGTTAAAATAGGTAGGTTGTGTAGATTGTTAGCCGGGAGGGTTGTAGCGCCTGTAGAGGGAATTTTCCCCATGTATGCATGGGGAAGTATATGGAATAGGTTGAGTAGGATGAGGTTGCAACCTCGTGTTCGGGATGTAATGTATCGTTTTCTGCACGGCATTTTACCGTCGGGTGTGGTTCTACGGGATAGACGAGTCGTTGACGGGGGGGAGTGTGGGATATGTGGTGGGGAGGAGTCGGCTTTTCATGTAGTATATTTTTGTGATGGACTGAGGAGTGTCAAGGGGTGGTTAAATAGGGTGATAAATAGGATAGGAGGTAAAGGAATTTCTGTATTGAGAGCATTAAGTCTCGACGTGGGGGGTTGGGAGGAAAGTGTAATCAGAGCTGTGGGGTACATTATGGCAGATTATATCTATATAGTGTGGGGATTGCGGGGCAAACAGGTTACTGAGGTGAAGAGGAGGGTGTTAGCGTTAACGTTCTATAAAACGGTATGTAGAAATAAGGAAATTTATGGGAGGAGGTGGGTGAAGGATTTTTCAGAGGGATATAGGCAACTTACGTTACAGGTTTTATTAGACTTGTAATATACGAGGGAGGGGAGGGTATGATTGGAAAGTGTTGCTGGGGTAGGGAAGTCATGGGTGAAAACAGGGTCGCCTCCCTGGTAATGGATAACAAAAGTTTTGCGAGAGTGTTGGATGAGTGATGCATGAGTGAATAATATGTGGACCACGGGTGCTTGCACCTGTGGAGCTGGCCAGTTTTTGTGTGAATGGACTTTATACTTATTATACATATTGTGTGTGGTAATATTGATTTACGGTAATGACATTGTATTTTGGAGATTTGCTATAATAATTGCACGTATTTGCTCCAACTTGTTTTCTAGGTGCCGTGCACTGCATAGTGTTGATGCTGTGATCATGCACGGTGTCCAGAGATATGATGTGATATGTTTGTATTAATGTCTGTGCATAATTGTTCGTCACTGGTGTTCTGCAATTCAGTTTTGTTTTGAGAGTAAAGAGGTTAATGCACGTCAGATAGTGTAATAAAGTTGGGCAACAGTGGTGTTATAGGTTTTTGTGGTTAGGTGCGTGCTAGGCACAGTCTTTATGTGTTACTTATGTCATGGTTATATTTTGTTGTATTGTACTGTTGTCAGTAGTACTATGTCATGTCCATATAAGCTGTATAGAGCTTGAATGTCATAGTTGAAGCTGTGTTATTGTTTTAACACTGGAATTGCATGTTTAAATGTGTCAAGGCTTACATGTGTTGGATTTTGAGACTAAGTTTATTCTTATGGTTTTGTAGTAATTTTGTATGTCTTTGTGACTTTTCTATATCACCATTGTTATGTAATACATATTGTTATGTAACTGAACCATTAGGACAATTACATAAATTAATGTTGGATCATTGCTGTGTGACTTTCGATTAGGCAACATTCATTGTTTATAGTATGTTAGGTTGTAAATAGTGGGGTGGTTGGATAACCACGGAGGGGGGGGTAATATGTCTGTATAATATGTTCAGTGCAATGCATTGTATGGTCTGTAGTCGATTATTAAGTACCATTTCGAGGGATGTGTATATAAAAGTGTTGTTCATATCAGGTAATTCTGTTGGGTAGCTCCAACAGGTTTGGGTTAAGTGATAGGATGAGGGAGCATGGAGGGGGGGGGGTGTACCCACACGGAGTTGTAAGTGTGGTGTGTAATATTAGATGTAGGGAGGATTGTGTTAATTATCGACTTAAATGAGTTTTCCATATTATATTTTGTAATGTCATGTTTTAAATAAAATATAAAAAAAAAAAAAGATTGTTACTTGATCATATTACCTCCACCCACTCTGGCATGATCTCAGATGGTAAATTTGTATTATATTAAACATAAAGATATACGAAAACGATAAAAATAACACGGGGAAAAACGTAACAAAAACGTCAACAAAGTTGAGTCAGCGCTTCTTACGAAACATGTTGCGTCAGCACTGTCACCATGCCTGTTATAAATGGCTGTAATTCCTTTTAGAAACATCGTACAAGGATAATAATTATACCAGCGTGTAGCCAGAAAGTTCAGCTATTTTTTGGTAACAATAACTCAGTTTTCATATATTTTCGATTTTTTTTTTGCTCCACGCGCGGGACCTATCAACCCTATCTCCCTAAATATAATAAAATATATTAGTTATTCTTCAAAATATATTTTTTGAACGTCCTACGTAAACAATAATATTTTTTAGTCTTCTTAAATATTTATATTAAGTTTTATATAAACGTTTAAAAATATCTCAAATCCCATTCTAAAACTAAACTTAGTTTTTTAAACTTTATTAAATACTTGAAAATATTTTTAAATCTTTTAAAATTTTAAAAAGTGTTTACATAATAATTTGTTATCTTTTGAAATACCCTATTTATTAATTTTATAAAGACATTTATCAAGTGGACATTCCTTCAATAAAGGTGTAAAGTGTTCATTTTTGAAACCCTTCGGGTTATATAGTTACATTGTCTATTATAAGAGTGATTATTGTAATATACAGTGGACCCCCGGTTAACGAACTTTTTTCATTCCAGTAGTATGTTCAGGTGCCAGTACTGACCGAATTTTTTCCCATAAGGAATATTGTGTAGTAGATTAGTCCATTTCAGACCCCCAAACATACACGTACAAACGCACTCACATAAATACACTTACATAATAGGTCGCATTTGGAGGTGATCGTTAAGCGGGGGTCCACTAGTCCTCTTCGATTTTTGGCCGAGTGGACCTAATGTGAAGACGCTTCTCCGCTTGGCTGCACTGATGTCAGGTGTTGTCGCGCCTCTGCTGACAATATAGCAGTGGTGTCAGGAGGTGGTGTTGTCGCGCCTCTGCTGACAATATAGCAGTGGTGTCAGGAGGTGGTGTTGTCGCGCCTCTGCTGACAATATAGCAGTGGTGTCAGGAGGTGGTGTTGTCGCGCCTCTGCTGACAATATAGCAGTGGTGTCAGGAGGTGGTGTTGTCGCGCCTCTGCTGACAATATAGCAGTGGTGTCAGGAGCTGGTGTTGTCGCGCCTCTGCTGACAATATAGCAGTGGTGTCAGGAGGTGGTGTTGTCGCGCCTCTGCTGACAATATAGCAGTGGTGTCAGGAGGTGGTGTTGTCGCGCCTCTGCTGACAATATAGAAGTGGTATCAGGAGGTGGTGTTGTCGCGCCTCTGCTGACAATATAGCAGTGGTGTCAGGAGGTGGTGCTGTCGCGCCTCAGCTGACCATATAGCAGTGGTGTCAGGAGGTGGTGCTGTCGCGCCTCTGCTGACAATATAGCAGTGGTGTCAGGAGGTGGTGCTGTCGCGCCTCTGCTGACAATATAGCAGTGGTGTCAGGAGGTGGTGCTGTCGCGCCTCTGCTGACAATATAGCAGTGGTGTCAGGAGGTGGTGCTGTCGCGCCTCTGCTGACAATATAGCAGTGGTGTCAGGAGGTGGTGCTGTCGCGCCTCTGCTGACAATATAGCAGTGGTGTCAGGAGGTGGTGTTGTTGCGCCTCTGCTGACAATATAGCACTGGTGTCAGGAGGTGGTGTTGTCGCGCCTCTGCTGACAATATAGCAGTGGTGTCAGGAGGTGGTGCTGTCGCGCCTCTGCTGACAGTATAGGTAAACTGCTGTTGTCAAAATGGTGGTTAGTCTCAGACGCCGGATTTTTTTTTATTTTATTTTATTTAAAACAATACAATACATTAAATAGATAAAAGAACACAGTATCACTTCTTACCGAGAATTATAAGTTACATTGGCAATATACACACAGACGTTTAACTCCGTTCTGACACAAACTGTCCCTCATCCCCTATACATTATATCCCATGTACCTATGTTAAGCAAGATTTCACAAGACTACATTACAATAAGCATTATAAATATTATTAACAAGAAGCACCAAACCTACAATATGCATTTATTTTCCACTTTTTTATTTATATATTAAGACGCGGGATTAATACTGTTGGCATTCGAGGAACGATTACGCCTAGTTTTGCACAAATCTTATTACTCGGTAGGCCCGGTGGCCTGGTGGCTAAAGCTCCCGCTTCACACACGGAGGGCCCGGGTTCGATTCACGGCGGGTGGAAACATTCGACACGTTTCCTTACACCTGTTGTCCTGTTCACCTAGCAGCAAATAGGTACCTGGGTGTTAGTCAACTGGTGTGGGTCGCATCCTGGGGGACAAGATTAAGGACCCCAATGGAAATAAGTTAGACAGTCCTCGATGACGCACTGACTTTCTTGGGTTATCCTGGGTGGCTAACCCTCCGGGGTTAAAAATCCGAACGAAATCTTATCTTATCTTATCAGGGAGACCTACATGTATCAACATGGCGCTGAGTGTGAGGAGGCGCGTAAATATCATCGGTATTGAGCTGCTTCGTGGGGCGAACCCCTCATGGAAGGTTCCTTGATGTTGGTGAGGGGCTCTTGATTTAGGGAATTGAATCTGTGCTCCAGTTCCCCGAATTAAGCCTGAATGCCTTCCACATCCCCCCCTGGGCGCTGTATAATCCTACGGGTTTAGCGCTTCCCCCTTGATTATAATAATAATAATAATTCGTGGGGCGATTTCACCCTCTTCAGCGCAGGTATTACTCCCAACAATCATTAGGGAGACCTATGGTATCCAGGTCGATGAGGTGTATGGTGTTGCCCTGAATGGGGCGTACAGAATCTTCGTCAAACTGAATTCCACGTCCGTGTACGAGTCGTTGGTGACGAGATTCCAAGACGTGAGTCTTGACACTACTCCAGCTGTGAAGGTGCGTTTGATCGACGTATCTCGCCACTTTACGTGGGTTAAGATTCGTAATGTCCCATTTGAGGCAGATGAGGCTGACATCAGGAGTGTTTTTGAGGCATATGGGAACGTACATTTGGCACAACAGGGCAATTGGACGGCTGGTGCTTACATTGGCCGTCTGGAGGGAACCTTTTCCCTGAAGATGACTCTGAGACATCCCATACCGTCTTACGTCGTGTTGGAGGACTTCAGGACGCAAGTTATGGTATCGTACGCCGAACAGAGACGTATGTGCAGAATATGCGGGGCGTACGACCATATGGCGGCAGCGTGTGTGAAGCTGAGGAGGGCGCCTGCACAAACTGGTGAAGCACCAGTTACCAGCGTGGTAGCTGTTGTTGAGAGCCCCGCGCGAAAGCAAGGGCTTGGGCCCTTGTGGAGTGAAGAGGTGCAGGATTCCAAAGAAGAGACTGGCGTGTGTGAGGTAAGCTGTGACATAAAAGGATCTGTTACTAGGCAAGTTCAGGAGGAGGTGCAGGCTCTCGAGGAAGAGCTTCAGGAAGTGTTGAGGACATTGACGCCTGCAGAGGATGTTGTTCCTGAGCTGGTGAGAGGCACGGCGTTGCCTATAGAAGAATGTGATGATAAAAACCATAGCAGGGTTGAAGGGCCAACTAGTAAGCATGAGTTGTCGCCGTGTGCTGTGGAACGAGGCGTGGTGGAGGTTGAGGTACATCGTGAGGGAACCTCAGAAGATAACTTGGATGTGGAGAGCATCAAGAGGAAGACAACGGCGGCGTCAGACTCTGATGATGTCCTGACGCCGGCGTAGAGGTCTGGGAAGAAGGAAGAGCACTGTCGAGGTAGTCAAGATAAGACGCATCGCAAAAAAAGAGGGGGGGTTGATGGTGTGAAGCCTTGTGCTGGCTCTGGGGCAGGAGGCCCTGGGATGAATGAAGAGAGGAAGAATGGTTGGAAACTATAAAGAGGCCTTAGGTGTATGACTGTGAACGCAAATAGACTGTGTAATAGTGTGAAGAGGGAATGGTTTCGAATGTTTCTGTGTAAATATAGGGTGGATGTCGTGTTCCTGCAAGAACACAATTTCAAGGAGGGAAGAGAGCTCGAGGTGGAGGGGTTTCAGGTCATGACTCTGCCATCTGCACGTCTGAAAGGTGGTGTGGGTATATTGATCAGGGAGGCGAGTCCGTTTGTGTTGCTAATCAGATTGGCAAGTTGGTTTCAACAAACAAAAATTCCTTAGGTACAAGTATGTTCTTTTGGGACCGGCAAAATACAGCGGCCTTTATACTTACTAATTGTCTTGAATTATTTTTAACCTCTATTGTCTGCTGGAGGTTCTATGTGGTAAATTTTAAGTGTATGTATAGGTCTTGGTTCTATACCATTTTTTTTTTTTTTTTTTATTCACCGGTATTCTCCCGGTCCGGGTCTTTTCCAAGTAGTGGTGACCCGGCCTTGGCTCCCTGTCTGGGGAGTGTCTCGAGACTTAAGTCTCCCATGGGAGGAAGGACAAGTACCTCCTCATCTTTGGGACCAAGTGTCCCCAGGCCTAGCCACATTCCCCGCCCTCACGGGGCTCGTAGGGAGAAGCTAGGCCTCTGGTCTGCCATCTACCCCGCCTCAAAGGGGATCGTGGGGATGGCAGTCTTATGAGCTGCAGATGGTAGCAAGCTCAGGCTCTTTTCTATACCATGTTTATTACGGGGTTATACCAAAAAAGTCTTGCGGATAAGATTTTCGGTTAACATATGTGGGGGTTTAATTTATGTGTAGGGTTTGGGTTTAAACCCTTTTGATGTGCCGAGGATTTTTTTATAAAACCTTTTTGGGTTATTTTATTATAGTATGTTACACGTATGTTGTTCTGTTTCTTGTACCTGAATTATTGTAATTGAGGGTTTAACATATTAATATTTAAATACTGTTTCTCTATTGTTACAAATAACCACACGAGAGTGGATGTGATGTTAACTTGTTTATTGTTTAATATTGATAATGTGTTCAACCACATGATCGTTTACCTGGAGTTTACCTGGAGAGAGTTCCGGGGGTCAACGCCCCCGCGGCCCGGTCTGTGACCAGGCCTCCTGGTGGATTAGAGCCTGATCAACCAGGCTGTTGCTGCTGGCTGCACGCAAACCAACGTACGAGCCACAGCCCGGCTGGTCAGGAACCGACTTTAGGTGCTTGTCCAGTGCCAGCTTGAAGACTGCCAGGGGTCTGTTGGTAATCCCCCTTATGTGTGCTGGGAGGCAGTTGAACAGTCTCGGGCCCCTGACACTTATTCTATGGTCTCTTAACGTGCTAGTGACACCCCTGCTTTTCATTGGGGGGATGGTGCATCGTCTGCCAAGTCTTTTGCTTTCGTAGTGAGTGATTTTCGTGTGCAAGTTCGGTACTAGTCCCTCTAGGATTTTCCAGGTGTATATAATCATGTATCTCTCCCTCCTGCGTTCCAGGGAATACAGGTTTAGGAACCTCAAGCGCTCCCAGTAATTGAGGTGTTTTATCTCCGTTATGCGCGCCGTGAAAGTTCTCTGTACATTTTCTAGGTCAGCAATTTCACCTGCCTTGAAAGGTGCTGTTAGTGTGCAGCAATATTCCAGCCTAGATAGAACAAGTGACCTGAAGAGTGTCATCATGGGCTTGGCCTCCCTAGTTTTGAAGATTCTCATTATCCATCCTGTCATTTTTCTAGCAGATGCGATTGATACAATGTTATGGTCCTTGAAGGTGAGATCCTCCGACATGATCACTCCCAGGTCTTTGACGTTGGTGTTTCGCTCTATTTTGTGGCCAGAATTTGTTTTGTACTCTGATGAAGTTTTAATTTCCTCGTGTTTACCATATCTGAGTAATTGAAATTTCTCATCGTTGAACTTCATATTGTTTTCTGCAGCCCACTGAAAGATTTGGTTGATGTCTGCCTGGAGCTTTGCAGTGTCTGCAATGGAAGACACTGTCATGCAGATTCGGGTGTCATCTGCAAAGGAAGACACGGTGCTGTGGCTGACATCCTTGTCTATGTCGGATATGAGGATGAGGAACAAGATGGGAGCGAGTACTGTGCCTTGTGGAACAGAGCTTTTCACCGTAGCTGCCTCGGACTTTACTCTGTTGACTACTACTCTCTGTTCTGTTAGTGAGGAAATTATAGATCCATCGACCGACTTTTCCTGTTATTCCTTTAGCACGCATTTTGTGCGCCATTACGCCATGGTCACACTTGTCGAAGGCTTTTGCAAAGTCTGTATATATTACATCTCCTATGATAACTTTTTTAAATTTTAATATTGATAATGTGTTCAACCACATGAGTGGCTATAATATTAACTTGTTTAATGTTTAACATTGATAATGTGTTAAACAACGTGAGATTGGCAAGGTGTTAACTTTTAATATTACATATTGTTATCGTGTTTAACCTCGTGAGAGTGACTAGGGTTTCAACTTGTAGAGAGGGGGGTGGGGGTTGTGGAGGTGTTGGATGTCAGTGTTAGCATCAGAGTATTTTTTTTTTTTTTATTCGCCGGTATTCTCCCGGCCCGGCCAAGTAGTGGTGACCCGGCCTTGACTCCCTATCTGGGGAGTGTCTCGAGGCCTAAGGGGTGATCGGGTTGTAACATATCGACTTCTTTATTTTTCAACCGATTTCGTTCATTTTTGGTGTACAATTAGAAGCTTATATCGAGTATCCTGTGCTGAAGTTTCAAACATATCGGCCAAAAGGAAATGAAATATGCAAAATTTACGAGAAATTGCATTTGGCAGCGGAGCTGTACTCAGTGGTACTTGGAAAAGTGGTTTTGACACTTGCTGCTGATAGAACACCTCTAATTCCATCACTGTAAGTGTACCAATTCTAAAATAAACCTTACCTTCATGCTAAAAAAAAATAAAGTTTCATGACTTTTTTGACATATTGGAAGATGTCGATCTTGTTGCGCACATAAATCTAAAAATATTTGGGATAGTTCAGAAAGGAACACGTTACATTGTAAGGCAATCATTCTCCTATGTTTGTTGTGAAAATCAAGTCAATTCATTCATAAATAAAGATGGATTGGCCCTAAATAGGTAAATAACTTACTTTCGAGTTATATGCGGAAGCCCGCAGCACCCCAAGTGCCCGGGAAATTTTTTTTTCCCCGAAAAATTCGCTTTATTTTACACTTTTTTCCGTGACCTAAGTGTGTTTATTACAGTTAACCATTTTAAATACGTTTTCTTTCATTACATGTGAGAAAACGGACCCTTTCACCTTCAGGGAAAGCATCGATAGAAATTTTTTCCTCTTGGGCATCATATTATGCTATATATTATATATACTTTTTATGTTTATATGCTATTATTATATTGCATTATGTCATAATAGATCAATTGTGATAGGTAAATAAGCCTTATAATTGATATTAGCGTGGGTATGGAATATTTTGTTGACTGGAGGTGTCGGCCATTTTGGGTACTATACCCAGGGTACCTGATTGGTCCCTTGACCATATTATCTCCGCCCGCTCGGGCATGATCTCGGACAGTGAATTTGTATTATATTAGACATAAAGATGTAAGAAAAGGATAAAAATAACACGGGGGAAAAACATAAACAATGCCGCGTCAGCGCTTGTTACGCAATGTGAGGCAAGGCGCTGTCACCATGCCTGTTATAAATGGCTGTAATTTCTTTTAGAAACATCGTACAAGGATAATAATTATACCAGAGTGTAGCCAGAAAGTTCAGCTATTTTTTGGTAACAATAACTCAATTTTCATATTTTTTCGGTTTTTTTTTTTTTGCTCTGCGCGCCGGCTACTCCGCTCCCCCCTAAGTCTCCCATGGGAGGGAGGTACAAGTACCTCCTCATCTTTGGGACCAAGTGTCACCAGGCCTAGCCACATTCCCCGCCCTCACATGGCTCGTAGGGAGAGGCTAGGCCTCTGGTCTGCCATCTGCCCTGCCCCAAATGGGCTCGTGGAGATGGCAGTCTTATGAGCTGCAGATGGTAGCAAGCTCAGGCTCCATTTTCTCTCAGAGTCTATTATGAAGACCTTTGTGATTATGTAACACTGTGTTTCTGGGTAGATTGTTAGGTTATTAAGGTAACTTTGTATGTTCACTAAGTGAACCGTTGTAGTACGAGTGTTGAATGTTCTATCATAACATGTACCATTTCATGGTATCTTTATATTGCATCTTGTAACAGAGTTTTAAATAAAATATATAAAAAAAAAATTGAGCCCTTTTATCTGAGAGAAAACAAGATAATTTTAGAATTGCAGGATCTCCCATCTGTACTTTCATACCATCAAGACATTTACGTTTTATGCAAGTACGCTGTGATCCCTGGTCTAATAATGCAGTTACATTTTTTGATTTAGACCTTTAATCATCAATTTTTACCTGTAACACAGGTAAGGCTACTTCATCAAAACCATCATTATTAACATTAGCAGCAATTTTTACATTATCCACTGTTGTGTCAGGATTGTCAACATTATCATTATTATCAACATTATCATATAGACTCTTACATATGACTATATGGTCTTCCTTTGTGACATTGATAACAGTTGTTTAATTTGGCATGACAATCCTTAACATTGTGATTACCTACACATCTGATACATCTGTCAAGTTCTTCCAATCTATCAACTTTATCATTCCATAAATTGTATGCATTGCAGTTCTTAGAAAAATGAGTACCCTTGCTGAAGAGAAAATCTCTCTTTTCTTTGACTGGTTTCTTATTAACTGGGCTACTCTTAGGAGGGTACTTATTCTTCTTACCTTGTGGAGAATCATTATTTCTGATTTCTGCTACTTGATATGCACATATGCAACACTTTTTAGGAAATGAATTTTGATTATTAATATTGGAGATGTGGAGGTACTTGCACCTCCTCCCATGGTAGACATTGAAGATGAGGAGGAAGTTGTATATCCTCCCATGGTATACATAGAAGATAAGGAGGTACTTGTACCTCCTCCCATGGTAGACATAGAAGATGAGGAGATACTTGTACCTCCCCCCAATGGTAGACATAGAAGATGTGGAGGTTCTTGTACCTCCTCCCATGGTAGACATAGAAGATGTGGAGGCACTTGTACCTCCTCCCATGGTAAATATAGAAGATGTTGAGGTACTTGTATCTCCTTCCATGGTAGATATAGAAGATGTGAAGGTACTTGTACCTCCTCCCATGGTAAATATGAAAGATGTTGAGGTACTTGAACCACCTCCCATGGTAGATATAGATGTGGAGGTACTTGTACCTCTTCCTATGGTAGATATAGAAGATGTGGTGGTACTTGTACCTCCTCCCATGGTAGATATAGAAGATGTGGAGGTACTTATACCTCCTCTCATGGTAGACATAGAAGATGTGGAGGTACTTATACCTCCTCCCATGGTAGATGTAGAAGATGTGGAGGTACTTGTGCACTTGTACCTCTTCCCATGGTAGACATAGAAGATGATGGGGTATTTGTATCTCCTCCCATGGTAAATATAGATGATGTTGAGGTACTTTTATCTCCTCCCATGGTAGATATAGAAGATGTGGAGGTACTTGTACCTCCTCCCATGGTAGACCTAGATGTGGAGGTACTTGTACCTCCTCCCATGGTTGACATAGAAGATGAGGAGGTACTTGTACCTCCTCCCATGGTAGACATAGAAGATGAGGAGGTACTTGTACCTCCTCCCATAGTAGACATAGAAGATGAGGAGGTACTTGTACCTCCTCCCATGGTAGACATAGAAGATGAGGAGGTACTTGTACTTGACTCACGTCGTAATGACACGATTGCAAACAAACCATACCACGGGTGGGGATAGAACCCACGATCAGAGTCACTATACTCCAGACCATCGAGTTAACCACTGGACCAGCTGCCACAATAACATTCGTCCAACTAGGTATATTTTTTTTTTTTTTTTATATTTTATTTAGAACAATACAATACAAGAGATAGATAAGACAATAACAGTTCTTACACAGAATAAATCATTAACAACCACACAAACATGAACTTTGAGATAACACAAATATCCCTCCTCACCCATACATGAAAACCCCTACACCTATGATAACAGATTCGCTGCCTGACCACGGTCGAGTGAGGTTGTGCGCTGCACCCCTCTGCTGTTCAGGCGAGCTACCTTGTATCAACATGGCGCTGAGTGTGAGGAGGCGCGTAAATACCATTGGTATTGAGCTGCTTCGTGGGGCGATTTCACCCTCTTCAGTGCAAGTCTTACTCCCAACAATCATTAGGGAGACCTATGGAATCCAGGACGATGAGGTGTATGGTGTAGCCCTGAATGGGGCTTATAGAATCTTCGTCAAACTGAATTCCACGTCCGTGTATGAGTCTTTGGTGACGAGGTTCCAAGACGTGAGTCTTGACGCTACTCCAGCTGTGAAGGTGCGTTTGATCGACGTATCTCGCCACTTTACGTGGGTTAAGATACGTAATGTCCCATTTGAGGCAGATGAGGCTGACATAAGGAGTGTTTTTGAGACATATGGAACCGTACATCTGGCACAAAAGGGCAAGTGGACGGCAGGTGCTTACATGGGACGTCCGGAGGGTACCTTTTCCCTGAAGATGACTCTGAGACATCCCATACCGTCTTACGTCGTGTTGGAGGACTTCAGGACGCAAGTTATGGTATCGTATGCCGGACAGAGACGTACGTGCAGAATATGTGGGGCGTACGACCATATGGCGGCAGAGTGCGTGAAGCTGAGGAGGGCGCCAGCGCAAACTGGTGAAGCACCAGTTACCAGCGTGATAGCTGTTGAGAGCCCAGTGCGCAAGCAAGGGCCTGGGCGCTTGTGGAGTGAAGAGGTGGAGGATTCCAAAGAGGAGAATGGCATGTGTGAGGTAAGCTGTGATGTAAAAGGATCTGTTACTACACAAAGGAAAAGTACAGAAGTGCAAGTGCAGGAGGAGGTGCAGGCTCTAGAGGAAGAGCTTCAGGAAGTGTTAAGGACATTGACACCGCCTGCAGAGGATGTTGTTCCTGAGCTGGTGAGAGACACGGCGGTGCCTGTAGAGGAATGTAAGGATAAAAAACATAGCAGGGTTGACGGGCCAACTAGTAAGAGAGAGTTGTCGCCGTGTGCTGTGGAACGGGGCGTGGTGGAGGTTGAGGTTCATCGTGAGGGAACCTCAGAAGATAACATGGATGTAGAGGGCATCACGAGGAAGAGAGCGGCGGCGTCAGACTCAGATGATGTCCTGACGCCGGCGCAGAGGTCTGGGAGGAAGGAAGAGCAATGTCGAAGCAGTCACGATAAGAGGCATCGCAAAAAAGGGGGAGGGGTTGATGGTGTGAAGCCTTGTGCTGGCTCTGGGGCAGGAGGCCCTGGGATGAATGAAGAGAGGAGGAAGGGTTGGAAACTATAAAGAGGCCTTAGGTGTATGACTGTGAACGTAAATGGACTGTGTAATAGTGTGAAGAAGGAATGGTTTCGAATGTTTCTGTATAAATATAGGGTGGATGTAGTGTTCCTGCAAGAACACAATTTCAAGGAGGGAAGAGTGCTCGAGGTGGAGGGGTTTCAGGTCATGACTCTGCCATCTGCACGTCTGAAAGGTGGTGTGGGTATATTGATCAGGGAGGCAAGCCCGTTTGTGTTGCTAAGAAGTGAGGGGGGAGGGGGGGAAGAGTATTGCGCGTGGATGGGTGGTGGATGGGACAGCGGGTATCTTTTGTATGTGTGTATGCACCAGCGGAAAATGATGTGAGGGTAAAAAGGGATTTTGTATGTGAAGAACTAGTTTTCTTCTTACGTGGTTTACCTGCAGTGGCCGTCGTTGGTGGCGACTGGAACTGCGTTATTAGGAGGGCTGACGTGGAACCAAAAGGGGCGGGGCACGTGTCGGCGGCCTTGCGAGATCTTTTGAGGGATATTCAGTTGCGGGATGCGGTTGGAGGAGGGGCGTGGGAGGTAGAGCACACTTTTGTAAGACGGGGTTACGCTGCTAGGTTGGATAGGCTGTATATATCTCAAGGGGTTGGGTTGACATTTTTCCGTACAATAGAAGTAGCTTATTCGGATCATCGGGCGGTAGTAGCAGAGGTGGCGTGGGAGTCACTAGCAGGTATATCTAGGGGATATTGGAAATTAAATACAAGTGTGTTAGGTGATGAGGAGGGGATAGAGGGATTTGCAACGCTGTGGGAGGGGTTACGTGCAGAGATAAAAGGGGTAGAGGATGTGGTGATGTGGTGGGATGGTGTGGCTAAAGAACGGATTAAGCAATATTACGTAAAGGAAGGGAAACGTATCAATTCTTTAAAATATGGGCTTGCTAACTATTTGGAGGATAGATTACGGGGTTGTTATGCGAGGGGGGCGGTGGCGGGCACTTATCCAATGGATGAAATTATGGCAATTAAAGGGAGGCTGCGTGAGGTACAGGATGAGAGGTTCCAAGCGGTGAGGGTACAGGCGGGGGTGGAAGAGGTGTTATGGGGCGATAGACCTTCATCGTGCGTATTGCGTAGGCAGAAACAAAGACAGCAGGCAATGACTATTCCATGGTTGGAGGTTCATGAATCGATAGGAGGGTACAGGGAGGGGCAGGTCATACAAGCTACGGAAGGAATGGGGGCGTTTGCTGACAAGTGGTATGAGAAGTACTGGCAACGAGAAGGGGTAGAGGATGGGGTTTTAGAACAGGTGTGTGGGAGTGTGGTATGTCAGTTGCGTAACAGTGATAGGGAAGCACTGGGTGGGGAAATAACTGAGGGGGAAATATGGAGGGCTTTAAGTGGAATGCGAAAGGGCAAAGCACCGGGAATTGATGGACTCCCGGCAGAGTTTTATCAGCAGCATTGGGAATTATTGAGGCATTTTCTGGTTAGGTTATTAAATTGCATGAAGGAGAGAGGTGAGCTGGGTGAGAAGCAGGCAACGGCTGTCGTTGTATTGGTACCGAAGGGTAAGGGGCAGCATACGCTTCGGGATTACCGGGCGATCTCGTTGTTATGCGCAGATTATAAATTGTTTGCGAAGATTTTGGGAAATCGGGTCAAGTGTGTGGTAGGGCGGGTAGTATCAAAAACTCAGTTTGGTTTGCCAGGGAGGTCTATGGTGGAGGGGCATGGGTTACTTAGGGATTTCGTGGAGGCAAAAGGGGGGGGGAGGGAGGGAGGTTTGGTGGCGCTCGATTGGCAAGGGGCATACGATAGAGTGGATCGGAAAGCATTGAAAGCCATCCTCAGGGGTCAGGGGTTTGGGGAAGAAATAGTGGGCTGGGTTGAGGCGTTGTATGGAGGTGCAATGGCGAGGGTACAGATTAATGGTCGATTGGGTGGGAAGATTGTAATGGGTAGGGGACTTAGGCAGGGGTGTCCTATGTCACAATTATTGTTTGCGTGCGTACAGGACCCCTTTTATAGATTGATGGAGCAGCGTATGTGTCACGTAGAGGGACCAGGGTGTGAGGTTGCGAGGGTTTGGCCAGTTTTAATTGGGTATGTGGATGATACAACTGTTCTGATCAGGGAGGGGATGTCAATGGACACATTAGACGGGGTAGTACAAATGTTCGCAGGGGCAACTGGTATGAGGGTAAATTCAGATAAATCCATGGTCATGGGGTTAGGAGCTTGGGCGGGTAGGGTTGATTGGGGTAGTGCAGTTGTGAGGAGGCAGGTGAATTCGTTAAAAATCTGCGGTCTTATTTATGCAGACGATCTACCTGTGGCACGCATGGAAAACTCGCTTAGGATGGTAGAAAGGATTCAGGGACGCTTGGGTGCATTGCGACCTTATCATTTGACCCTTGTGCAGCGTGCCATTGTTGTTAATATCTTACTGTATAGCAAAGTATGGCACGTGGCAGCCGTGTTCCCATTAACTGGGCCAGCAATAACGAACATACTTAGGAAGGTTTTTAAATTCTTGTGGGGTTCGAGCTGTGATTGGATTAAGAGGGATGTGGTAATGTTACCTGTAAGTAAGGGGGGGCTGGGATTGCTGGACTTAAAGCGGAGGGTCAAATGTGTCTTCATTAAAAGGGAGGTGATGAGGGAAAGTGTGGGTGGGGGGGGTTTGGCCAGGATCCATAACAGATTGCAACGGATGTATACAGGAGTTGAGTTGCATGAGTGTGAAACTGTGTTGAGGGCTCTGGCGTGGGATCGAGAGCCAGCAAAGGTTAAAATAGGTAGGTTGTGTAGATTGTTAGCCGGGAGGGTTGTAGCGCCTGTAGAGGGAATTTTCCCCATGTATGCATGGGGAAGTATATGGAATAGGTTGAGTAGGATGAGGTTGCAACCTCGTGTTCGGGATGTAATGTATCGTTTTCTGCACGGCATTTTACCGTCGGGTGTGGTTCTACGGGATAGACGAGTCGTTGACGGGGGGGAGTGTGGGATATGTGGTGGGGAGGAGTCGGCTTTTCATGTAGTATATTTTTGTGATGGACTGAGGAGTGTCAAGGGGTGGTTAAATAGGGTGATAAATAGGATAGGAGGTAAAGGAATTTCTGTATTGAGAGCATTAAGTCTCGACGTGGGGGGTTGGGAGGAACGTGTAATCAGAGCTGTGGGATACATTATGGCAGATTATATCTATATAGTGTGGGGATTGCGGGGCAAACAGGTTACTGAGGTGAAGAGGAGGGTGTTAGCGTTAACGTTCTATAAAACGGTATGTAGAAATAAGGAAATTTATGGGAGGAGGTGGGTGAAGGATTTTTCAGAGGGATATAGGCAACTTACGTTACAGGTTTTATTAGACTTGTAATATACGAGGGAGGGGAGGGTATGATTGGAAAGTGTTGCTGGGGTAGGGAAGTCAGGGGTGAAAACAGGGTTGCCTCCCTGGTAATGGATAACAAAAGTTTTGCGAGAGTGTTGGATGAGTGATGCATGAGTGAATAATATGTGGACCACGGGTGCTAGCACCTGTGGAGCTGGCCAGTTTTTGTGTGACTGGACTTTATACTTATTATACATATTGTGTGTGGTAATATTGATTTACGGTAATGACATTGTAATTTGGAGATTTGCTATAATAATTGCATGTATTTGCTCCAACTTGTTTTCTAGGTGCCTTGCACTGCATAGTGTTGATGCTGTGATCATGCACGGTGTCCAGAGATATGATGTGATATGTTTGTATTAATGTCTGTGCATTATTGTTCGTCACTGGTGTTCTGCAATTTTCAGTTTTGTTTTGAGAGTAAAGAGGTTAATGCACGTCAGATAGTGTAAATAAAGTTGGGCAACAGTGGTGTTATAGGTTTTTGTGGTTAGGTGCGTGCTAGGCACAGTCTTTATGTGTTACTTATGTCATGGTTATATTTTATGTTGTATTGTACTGTTGTCAATAGCACTATGTAATGTCCATATAAGCTGTATAGAGCTTGAATGTCATAGTTGAAGCTGTGTTATTGTTTTAACACTGGAATTGCATGTTTAAATGTGTAAAGGCTTACATGTGTTGGATTTTGAGACTAAGTTTATTCTTATGGTTTTGTAGTAATTTTGTATGTCTTTGTGACTTTTCTATATCACCATTGTTGTGTAATACATATTGTTATGTAACTGAACCATTAGGACAATTACATAAATTAATGTTTTGATCATTGCTGTGTGACTTTAGATTAGGCAACATTCATTGTTTATAGTATGTTAGGTTGTAAATAGTGGGGTGGTTGGATAACCACGGGGGAGGGGGGTAATATGTCTGTATAATATGTTCAGTGCAATGAACTGCATGGTCTGTAGTCGATTATTAAGTACCATTTCGAGGGATGTGTATATAAAAGTGTTGTTCATATCATGTAATTCTGTTGGGTTGCTCCAACAGGTTTGGGTTAAGTGATAGGATGAGGGAGCAGGGAGGGGGGGGTGTACCCACACGGAGTTGTAAGTGTGGTGTGTAATATTAGCTGTAGGGAGGATTGTGTTAATTTATAGACTTAAATGAGTTTTACATATTATATTTTGTAATGTCATGTTTTAAATAAAATATAAAAAAAAAAAAATGATAACCAATAAACGACTAATTCCAATTGCATTGTTATATGATTAACAAAACACACCATAATATGCATATATTGTCACTTTGTAAATTATAAAGTAGGACACCTTATACGTTAAATACAATTAACGTAATGTATTGAGAATAAGGTAAAAACAATATGTTCATCAAACACAGAATATATTAATAAACAAGGATCCAACACACTGACACCTCTACAAGCATCTAAAACATGCATATGAATAACATACATAGAACAATGTCCCACTGCAAAATCAAACACATATATTGAGTATACTCGTCACAAACCATGAATACACATCATACGCCCAAGTTCATACACATTCACCCGCTACATACCAGGAGGCGACCCCGTTTCCACCCCTGACAGCCCATCAACATAACACATTGTACCATCCCTACCCTGCCCCACCCACCCAATTTACAAATTTAATAAAACCTCTAATGTAAGGTCTCTATATCCCTCAGAGAAATCCCGCTCCCACCTCCTCCCATAAAGTTCTCTATTACGGCACAACGTTTTATAAAACGTAACAGCCAATACCCTCCTCTTCACCTCACTTACCCCTTTCCCCCTCATTCCCCACATAATGTAGACATAATCTACCATAATGTACCCCACAGCCCTAATAATACTTTCATCCATACCCCCCACATCAAGACTCAATGCCCGCAGAACAGAGAAGTATTGACCACTTATCTTATGCAACACCCTGCTCAACCAACCCCTGACGCTCCCCAACCCCTCACAAAAATACACTACATGGAATGCAGAATCCTCCCCGCCACATATTCCACATACCCCCCCCCTCAACCACCCGTCTAGCTCGTAAGACCACTCCCGATGGTAAAATCCCATGCAAAAACCGATACATCACCTCACGTCCACGGGGTTGTAACCTTAACCTACCAAACCTTCTCCATATACATCCCCAGTCATACATGGGGAAAATCCCCTCCACCGGAGCCACAACCCTTTCCGCCGACATCCTACACAGCCTACTTATTTTTACCTTACCCAGATCCCTTACCATCACCACTGCCCTCAAAATAGTTTCACACTCCCTCAACTCCGTCCCAGAAAACATGCGTTTCAATTTATTGTGTACCTTAACCAACCCCCCCCCCACTCACACCCTCCCTCATCACCTCCCTTTTAATGAAGATACATTTAACCCTCCTCTTTAAGTTCATTAAACCCAACCCCCCCTGACGCACAGGTAACATTACTACATCCCTTCTAAGCCAGTCACAACCTGAACCCCACAAAAATTTAAAAACCCCTCTAAGTATAGTTGCAATTGCCGTCCCCGTTAAAGGGAACACGGCAGCCACATGCCAAACCTTGCTATACAATAAAACGTTAATTACAATGGCACGCTGCACAAGGGTCAAATGATAAGGCCGCAATGCTCCCAATCGACCCAGTATCCTTTCTACCAACCTGACCGAATTATTAACACGTGCAACCTCAAGATCATCAGCATAGATTAGACCACAAATTTTTAATGACATCACCCGCTTCTTTACGACTGCACTACCCCACTCGACCCTCTCCCCCCAAGTTCCTAACCCCATAACCATGGACTTCTCCGAATTTACCCTCATACCAGTCGCACATGCAAACGTGTCGACCACTCCATCTAAGGCGTTTATGGACATCCCCTCTCTAACCAATACAGTGGTATCATCCACATACCCTATGAGAACAGGCCAAACGCCCTCAGTACCCCCCCAACCCCTTCACTAACGCCCATATGGCGCTCCACCATTCTATAAAAGGGGTCCTGTATGCACGCAAATAAAAGCTGTGACATAGGACACCCCTGTCTAAGACCTCTGCCCATTACAATCCTCCCCCCTAATCTTCCATTAATCTGTACTCTCACCATTGCCCCTCTATATAACGCCTCTACCCATCCCACTATTTCTTCCCCATAGCCCTGTTTCCTAAGGATAGCTCTCAACGCCTCTCGCTCCACCCTATCATAAGCTCCTTGCCAGTCTAGTGCAACCAAACCCCCCCCTTCCCCCCCTTTTTCTTCCACGAAATCCCTTAAAAGACCATGTCCCACCCCCATAGACCTACCTGGCAACCCAAACTGGGTTTCCGATACAACCCTCCCTACAACACACTTGATCCTATTTCCTAAAATTTTTGCAAATAACTTATAATCCGCGCATAACAACGATATTGTTCTATAGTCCCTGAGCGAACGCTGTTCCTTACCCTTCGGTACCAAAACAACTACAGCTGTTGCCTGTCTTTCACCCAACCTTCCCCTTACCTTCATCAAGTTCAGTAACCTCACCAAAAAACCTTTTATTAACTCCCAATGCTGTTGATAAAACTCCGCCGGCAGTCCATCGATTCCCGGTGCTTTGCCCTTTTGCATGGCACTCAAAGCTCTCCATATTTCCCCCTCAGTTATGTCCCCCCCCAAAGCTTCCCTATCACTGTGTCCTAACCTACATGGCACACTTCCACACACCCTCTCTAAATCCCCTAATCCTACCCCTTCCTCCCGCCAATACTTTTCGTACCACTGATCCGCAAACAACCCCATCCCATCCGTAGTGTGGATAACCTGACCCGCCCTATACCCTCCCACCGACTCAAGAACCTCCAAACATGGAATAGTTGTTGCCTGCCGACGTTGTTTTTGTCTGCGCAACACACACGAAGACGGCCTATCTCCCCATAACACCTCCTCCACCCCCGCCATTACTCTCACCGCTTGGAACCGCTCGTCCTGAATTTCTCGCAACCGCTCTTTAAGTATCATAATGTCGTCCATCGGATAGACACCCTCTACTGTCCCTTTTACATAACAACCCCGTAACCTGTCCTCCAAATAATTAATCAACCCAAATTTTAAAGAATTAATCCTTTTCCCCTCCCTCACATAATAATGCCGAATCCGGTCCTTAGCCACACCATCCCACCACGTCACCACGTCCTCCACACCTTGTACCTCCTCAGTTAATCTCTCCCACAGCTCCGTAAAACCCCCCAACCCCTCCTCATCTTCCAACAGACTCGTATTTAATTTCCAATATCCCCTAGAGATACAAGCTAGAGAATCCCACTCTACTTCTGCGACAACCGCCCTATGATCTGAAAAAGCTAGTTCAATAGTACGGACAGACGTTGACAATACCTTATGAGATATATACAACCTGTCTAACCTAGCTGCGTAACCTCGCCTCACGAAAGTATGCTCCACCTCCCACGCTCCCCCACCTACCACATCCCTCAACTGAACGTCCACCAAAAGATTGCGTAATGCTGTCAACATATGCCCCGCCCCTCGTGGTTCCACATCCGCTCTCCTGATCACACAATTCCAGTCCCCACCTACGATGGCCACTTCAGGTAAACCACGGAAAGCAAAAACTAGATCATCACACACAAAATCCCTCTTGACTTTCATATCATTTTCAGCTGGTGCATACACACTTACAAAGGTTACCCTCTGCCCCATCCACCACCCATCCACACGCAACACCCTCCCCCCCCACCCCCTTCACGTCTTTGCAACACAAACGGGCTCGCCTCCTTTATCAATAAACCCACACCACCTTTCAAACGTGCCGATGGCAGAGTCAACACCGTATACCCGTCCACCTCGAGCACTCTACCCTCCCTGAAATTATGCTCCTGTAGAAAGACTACGTCCACTCTGTATCGACGTAAGAGCATACGAAAGCATTCCCTCTTCACACCAGTACACAGTCCATTTACATTCACAGTCATGCACTTAAGGCCTTTCTAAAGCTTCCAACCCTTTCTCCTCTCACCCTTCCCAGGGCCTCTTGCCCCAGGGTCAACATGTGGTTTGTCACCATCCACCCCCCCCCCTCTTCGATGCCTCTTATCCTGGCTGTCACGAGAATATACATCCTTCCTCCCAGACCTCTGCGCGGGCGTCAGGACATCATCTGAGTCTGACGCAGCCGCCCTCTTCCTCGTAACACTCTCTACCGCCATACTGTCTACCGAAGATTCCTCACAGTGAACATCAACCTCTACTGTGACCTGTCGCACAGAGCTCGGTGACTCCTCTCTGTGCCTGCAGTTGTCCTCCTTCCTTCCCGTGCCTGTCCCGCCACACTCTCCTTTCAACTCAGGCACCATTTCACGGACCAAGCCAGTATCCTCGCTCGAAGAAGGTAAAGTTTTCAATACCTCGTCGAGCTCCTCCTCCAGCTCTTGCACCTCCTGCTGAATGAGCACTTCCTCCCCCGTCACCAGCAAAGTGGCCATTTTCGGCTCCACACAACTCGTGCCCCGCCCAACATGCACCACAAGAGACTCTTCTACAATTTCACTCCACAGACGGCCATCTCCTCGGTTTCCTTTGGAATTCTCCTCTACGACATCCACACCTGTAACTGGTGCACCACCTGTTTGCGCCGGCGCCCTCCACTGCCTCCCACACGTCGCCGCCATATGGTCATACTCTCCACACAACCTGCATGTCCGACGCTGCCCAGCATACGCCACTAGAATTTGGGTCCTAAACTCCGGCATCACGACGTATGACGGGATCGGGTGCCTCAGTGTCATTTTGAGGGAGAATGTACCCTCCGGACGTCCCACGTACGCACCTGCCGCCCACTTGCCTTGGGTTGCCAGATGCACGGTACCATAAGCTGCAAACACCTTCCGTAAGTCCTCCTCGTCAGCCTCGAAGGGGACATTGCGCAACTTCACCCACGTATAGTGGCGAGAAACGTCTATGAGTCGCACTTTGACAGCTGGAGTTACATCAATACTCACACGCTCAAATTTCGTCACTAACGACTCGTACACAGCCGTCGAATTTAACTTGACGAATAGACGATAGGCCCCATTCAGGGCCACACCATAAACCTCATCATCCTGCACTCCATACATTTCCCTGATGATTGCCGGAAGTAACACCTGCGCCGTAGAGGGGGAAATCGCCCCACGAAGCAGCTCCACGCCGACAGTGTTCACCCTACGTCGGATACTCAGCGCCATATTGTTGCTATGAGAGCTCTCCTGACAAAACAGCAGAGGGGTGCTGTGCACAACCGCACTCCACCGCAGTCAGGCAGCTAATGACGTGGGTTAAGATACGTAATGTCCCATTTGAGGCAGATGAGGCTGACATAAGGAGTGTTTTTGAGACATATGGAACCGTACATCTGGCACAAAAGGGCAAGTGGACGGCAGGTGCTTACATGGGACGTCCGGAGGGTACCTTTTCCCTGAAGATGACTCTGAGACATCCCATACCGTCTTACGTCGTGTTGGAGGACTTCAGGATGCAAGTTATGGTATCGTATGCCGGACAGAGACGTACGTGCAGAATATGTGGGGCGTACGACCATATGGCGGCAGAGTGCGTGAAGCTGAGGAGGGCACCAGCGCAAACTGGTGAAGCACCAGTTACCAGCGTGATAGCTGTTGAGAGCCCAGTGCGCAAGCAAGGGCCTGGGCGCTTGTGGAGTGAAGAGGTGGAGGATTCCAAAGAGGAGAATGACATGTGTGAGGTAAGCTGTGATGTAAAAGGATCTGTTACTACACAAAGGAAAAGTACAGAAGTGCAAGTGCAGGAGGAGGTGCAGGCTCTAGAGGAAGAGCTTCAGGAAGTGTTAAGGACATTGACACCGCCTGCAGAGGATGTTGTTCCTGAGCTGGTGAGAGACACGGCGGTGCCTGTAGAGGAATGTGATGATAAAAAACATAGCAGGGTTGAAGGGCCAACTAGTAAGCATGAGTTGTCGCCGTGTGCTGTGGAACGAGGCGTGGTGGAGGTTGAGGTACATCGTGAGGGAACCTCAGAAGATAACATGGATGTGGAGGCATCAAGAGGAAGACAGCGGCGGCGTCAGACTCTGATGATGTCCTGACGCCGGCGCAGAGGTCTGGGAGGAAGGAAGAGCACTGTCGAAGTAGTCACGATAAGACGCATCGCAAAAAAAGGGGGGGGGTTGATGGTGTGAAGCCTTGTGCTGGCTCTGGGGCAGGAGGCCCTGGGATGAATGAAGAGAGGAGGAATGGTTGGAAACTATAAAGAGGCCTTAGGTGTATGACTGTGAACGCAATAGACTGTGTAATAGTGTGAAGAGGGAATGGTTTCGAATGTTTCTGTGTAAATATAGGGTGGATGTCGTGTTCCTGCAAGAACACAATTTCAAGGAGGGAAGAGTGCTCGAGGTGGAGGGGTTTCAGGTCATGACTCTGCCATCTGCACGTCTGAAAGGTGGTGTGGGTATATTGATCAGGGAGGCGAGTCCGTTTGTGTTGCTAATCAGATTGGCAAGTTGGTTTCAACAAACAAAAATTCCTTAGGTACAAGTATGTTCTTTTGGGACCGGCAAAATACAGCGGCCTTTATACTTACTAATTGTCTTGAATTATTTTTAACCTCTATTGTCTGCTGGAGCTTCTATGTGGTAAATTTTAAGTGTATGTATAGGTCTTGGACGTTGGTGTTTCGCTCTATTTTGTGGCCAGAATTTGTTTTGTACTCTGATGAAGTTTTAATTTCCTCGTGTTTACCATATCTGAGTAATTGAAATTTCTCATCGTTGAACTTCATATTGTTTTCTGCAGCCCACTGAAAGATTTGGTTGATGTCTGCCTGGAGCCTTGCAGTGTCTGCAATGGAAGACACTGTCATGCAGATTCGGGTGTCATCTGCAAAGGAAGACACGGTGCTGTGGCTAACATCGTTGTCTATGTCGGATATGAGGATGAGGAACAAGATGGGAGCGAGTACTGTGCCTTGTGGAACAGAGCTTTTCACCGTAGCTGCCTCGGACTTTGCTCTGTTGACGACTACTCTCTGTGTTCTGTTAGTGAGGAAATTATAGATTATTATTATTAAAGATTAGCCGGTATTCTCCCGGCCCGGGCCTTTTCCAAGTGGTGGCCCGGCCTTGGCTCCCTCTTTAGGGAGTGTCTGAGACCTAAGTCTCCCATGGGAGGAGGCACAAGTACCTCCTCATCTTTGGGACCAACTGTCCCCAGGCCTAGCCACAAGCTAGGCCTCTCTGGTCTGCCATCCCCGCCCCAAGGGGGCAAAGGGGAATGACAGTCTTATGAGCTAAAGGCTCGGGCTCAGGCACCTACCCTACCCTAGAAGGGTTAGGCATGGTGTCGATGAAATTATAGATCCATCGACCGACTTTTCCTGTTATTCCTTTAGCACGCATTTTGTGCGCCATTACGCCATGGTCACACTTGTCGAAGGCTTTTGCAAAGTCTGTATATATTACATCTCCTATGATAACTTTTTTAAATTTTAATATTGATAATGTGTTCAACCACATGAGTGGCTATAATATTAACTTGTTTAATGTTTGACATTGATAATGTGTTAAACAACGTGAGATTGGCAAGGTGTTAACTTTTAATGTTACATATTGTTATCGTGTTTAACCTCGTGAGAGTGACTAGGGTTTCAACTTGTAGAGAGGGGGGTGGGGGTTGTGGAGGTGTTGGATGTCAGTGTTAGCATCAGAGTATTTTTTTTTTTTTTATTCGCCGGTATTCTCCCGGCCCGGCCAAGTAGTGGTGACCCGGCCTTGGCTCCCTATCTGGGGAGTGTCTCGAGGCCTAAGGGGTGATCGTATTGTAACATATCGACTTCTTTATTTTTCAACCGATTTCGTTCATTTTTGGTGTACTATTAGAAGCTTATATCGAGTATCCTGTGCTGAAGTTTCAAACATATCGGCCAAAAAGGAAATGAAATATGCAAAATTTACGAGAAATTGCATTTGGCAGCGGAGCTGTACTCAGTGGTACTTGGAAAAGTGGTTTTGACACTTTCTGCTGATAGAACACCTCTAATTCCATCACTGTAAGTGTACCAATTCTAAAATAAACCTTATCTTCGTGCTAGAAAAAAATAAAGTTTCATAACTTTTTTGACATATTGGAAGATGTCGATCTTGTTGCGCACATAAATCTAAAAATATTTGGGATAGTTCAGAAAGGAACACGTTACATTGTAAGGCAATCATTCTCCAATGTTTGTTGTGAAAATCAAGTCAATTCATTCATAAATAAAGATGGATTGGCCCTAAATAGGTAAATAACTTACTTTCGAGTTATATGCGGAAGCCCGCAGCACCCCAAGTGCCCGGGAAATTTTTTTTCCCCGAAAAATTCGCTTTATTTTACACTTTATCCGTGACCTAAGAGTGTTTATTACAGTTAACCATTGTAAATACGTTTTCTTTCATTACATGTGAGAAAACGGACCCTTTCACCTTCAGGGAATGCATCGATAGAAATTTTTTCCTTCTGGGCATCATATTATGCTATATATTATATATACTTTTTATGTTTATATGCTATTATTATATTGCATTATGTCATAATAGATCAATTGTGATAGGTAAATAAGCCTTATAATTGATATTAGCGTGGGTATGGAATGTTTTGTTGGCTGGAGGTGTCGGCCATTTTGGGTACTATACCCAGGGTACCTGATTGGTCCCTTGACCATATTATCTCCGCCCACTCTGGCATGATCTCAGACAGTGAATTTGTATTATATTAGACATAAAGATGTAAGAAAAGGATAAAAATAACACGGGGGAAAAACATAAACAATGCCGCGTCAGCGCTTGTTACGCAATGTGAAGCAAGCCGCTGTCACCATGCCTGTTATAAATGGCTGTAATTCCTTTTAGAAACATCGTACAAGGATAATAATTATACCAGAGTGTAGCCAGAAAGTTCAGCTATTTTTTGGTAACAATAACTCAATTTTAATATTTTTTTCTGTTTTTTTATTTGCTCTGCGCGCCGGCTACTCCGCTCCCCCCTAAGTCTCCCGTGGGAGGGAGGTACAAGTACCTCCTCATCTTTGGGACCAAGTGTCACCAGGCCTAGCCACATTCCCCGCCCTCCCATGGCTCGTAGGGAGAGGCTAGGCCTCTGGTCTGCCATCTGCCCTGCCCCAAATGGGCTCGTGGAGATGGCAGTCTTATGAGCTGCAGATGGTAGCAAGCTCAGGCTCCATTTTCTCTCACAGTCTATTATGAAGACCTTTGTGATTATGTAACACTGTGTTTCTGGGTAGATTGTTAGGTTATTAAGGTAACTTTGTATGTTCACTAAGTGAACCGTTGTAGTACGAGTGTTGAATGTTCTATCATAACATGTACCATTTCATGGTATCTTTATATTGCATCTTGTAACAGAGTTTTAAATAAAATATATAAAAAAAAAAATTGAGCCCTTTTATCTGAGAGAAAACAAGATAATTTTAGAATTGTAGGAACTCCCATCTGTACTTTCATACCATCAAGACATTTACGTTTGATGAAAGTATGCTGTGATCCCTGGTCTAATAATGCAGTTACATTTTTTGATTTAGACCTTTAATCATCAATTTTTACCTGTAACACAGGTAAGGCTACTTCAGCAAAACCATCAATATTAACATTAGTAGCAATTTTTACATTATCCACTGTTGTGTCAGGATTGTCAACATTATCATTATTATCAACATTATCATATAGACTCTTACATATGACTATATGGTCTTCCTTTGTGACATTGATAACAGTTGTTTAATTTGGCATGACAATCCTTAACATTGTGATTACCTACACATCTGATACATCTGTCAAGTTCTTCCAATCTATCAACTTTATCATTCCATAAATTGTATGCATTGCAGTTCTTAGAAAAATGAGTACCCTTGCTGAAGAGAAAATCTCTCTTTTCTTTGACTGGTTTCTTATTAACTGGGCTACTCTTAGGAGGGTACTTATTCTTCTTACCTTGTGGAGAATCATTATTTCTGATTTCTGCTACTTGATATGCACATATGCAACACTTTTTAGGAAATGAATTTTGATTATTAATATTGGAGATGTGGAGGTACTTGCACCTCCTCCCATGGTAGACATTGAAGATGAGGAGGAAGTTGTATATCCTCCCATGGTATACATAGAAGATAAGGAGGTACTTGTACCTCCTCCCATGGTAGACATAGAAGATGAGGAGATACTTGTACCTCCCCCCAATGGTAGACATAGAAGATGTGGAGGTTCTTGTACCTCCTCCCATGGTAGACATAGAAGATGTGGAGGCACTTGTACCTCCTCCCATGGTAAATATAGAAGATGTTGAGGTACTTGTATCTCCTTCCATGGTAGATATAGAAGATGTGAAGGTACTTGTACCTCCTCCCATGGTAAATATGAAAGATGTTGAGGTACTTGAACCACCTCCCATGGTAGATATAGATGTGGAGGTACTTGTACCTCTTCCTATGGTAGATATAGAAGATGTGGTGGTACTTGTACCTCCTCCCATGGTAGATATAGAAGATGTGGAGGTACTTATACCTCCTCTCATGGTAGACATAGAAGATGTGGAGGTACTTATACCTCCTCCCATGGTAGATGTAGAAGATGTGGAGGTACTTGTGCACTTGTACCTCCTCCCATAGTAGACATAGAAGATGATGGGGTATTTGTATCTCCTCCCATGGTAAATATAGATGATGTTGAGGTACTTTTATCTCCTCCCATGGTAGATATAGAAGATGTGGAGGTACTTGTACCTCCTCCCATGGTAGACCTAGATGTGGAGGTACTTGTACCTCCTCCCATGGTTGACATAGAAGATGAGGAGGTACTTGTACCTCCTCCCATGGTAGACATAGAAGATGAGGAGGTACTTGTACCTCCTCCCATAGTAGACATAGAAGATGAGGAGTACCTCCTCCCATGTACTTGTACCTCCTCCCATGGTAGACATAGAAGATGAGGAGGTACTTGTACTTGACTCACGTCGTAATGACACGATTGCAAACAAACCATACCACGGGTGGGGATAGAACCCACGATCAGAGTCACTATACTCCAGACCATCGAGTTAACCACTGGACCAGCTGCCACAATAACATTCGTCCAACTAGGTATATTTATACACCATAGGAAGGTTAGCATAGGCCACCACTGTGGTGCCTATGATCCATTATTCCAGACATATAATAATCCTTCTTATAATAGATTATGAAACATGGAAGATAATATAAATATATAACCCGAGGGTTTCAAAAACTAACATTTTACCTTTATTGAAGAAATATTTAACTGACGAATATTCTTATAAAGAAAATTAAAAACATTTTTCAAAAAACTTGAAATTGTTATGTAAAAAGTTTTTTTAACTTTAGATAATTTAAAAAGTTTCATAGAGTTTTGTTAAACTTTCAAACGAAAATTTATATTTAGAAAGTTATTTGAGGTGCTTTTAAATTTTTATAAAAAATTTAATATAAATTTTTAAGAAAACAAAAAAATATTAATGTTTACGTAGCACGTTTAAAGAAATATATTTTGATGTATAACTAATATATTTTATTACGTTGACCGAGATGTTTAAGTTAAGATTAAGATTTCCTTCTAATTTTTGGCCCCTGAGAGTTAGCCATCCAGGATAACCCAAGAAAGTCAGTGTCTTCCAGGACTGTCTAACTTATTTCCATATAATTGTCCTCTTCGCTCTCGGGCTGAGAGGATCTACTGTGCAGACGCTCCTCAGTTACCTGATTTTTTTTTTTTATATTTTATTTAGAACAATACAATACAAGAGATAGATAAGACAATAACAGGTCTTACACAGACTAAATCATTAACAACCACACAAACATGAACTTGAGATAACACAAATATCCCTCCTCACCCATACATGAAAACCCCTACACCTATGATAACCAATAAACGACTAATTCCAATTGCGCACGGAATGTATTAGATGTTTTATTTTGGATGCCCAATTATGGGTACTTAACATCATTCGCTGCCTGACCACGGTCGAGTGAGGTTGTGCGCTGCACCCCTCTGCTGTTCAGGCGAGCTACCTTGTATCAACATGGCGCTGAGTGTGAGGAGGCGCGTAAATACCATTGGTATTGAGCTGCTTCGTGGGGCGATTTCACCCTCTTCAGTGCAAGTCTTACTCCCGACAATCATTAGGGAGACCTATGGAATCCAGGACGATGAGGTGTATGGTGTAGCCCTGAATGGGGCTTATAGAATCTTCGTCAAACTGAATTCCACGTCCGTGTATGAGTCTTTGGTGACGAGGTTCCAAGACGTGAGTCTTGACGCTACTCCAGCTGTGAAGGTGCGTTTGATCGACGTATCTCGCCACTTTACGTGGGTTAAGATATGTAATGTCCCATTTGAGGCAGATGAGGCTGACATAAGGAGTGTTTTTGAGACATATGGAACCGTACATCTGGCACAAAAGGGCAAGTGGACGGCAGGTGCTTACATGGGACGTCCGGAGGGTACCTTTTCCCTGAAGATGACTCTGAGACATCCCATACCATCTTACGTCGTGTTGGAGGACTTCAGGACGCAAGTTATGGTATCGTATGCCGGACAGAGATGTACGTGCAGAATATGTGGGGCATACGACCATATGGCGGCAGAGTGCGTGAAGCTGAGGAGGGCGCCAGCGCAAACTGGTGAAGCACCAGTTACCAGCGTGATAGCTGTTGAGAGCCCGGTGCGCAAGCAAGGGCCTGGGCGCTTGTGGAGTGAAGAGGTGGAGGATTCCAAAGAGGAGAATGGCATGTGTGAGGTAAGCTGTGATGTAAAAGGATCTGTTACTACACAAAGGACAAGTACAGAAGTGCACGTGCAGGCTATAGAGGAAGAGCTTCAGGAGGTGTTAAGGACATTGACACCGCCTGCAGAGGATGTTGTTCCTGAGCTGGTGAGAGACACGGCGGTGCCTGTAGAGGAATGTAAGGATAAAAAACATAGCAGGGTTGACGGGCCAACTAGTAAGAGAGAGTTGTCGCCGTGTGCTGTGGAACGGGGCGTGGTGGAGGTTGAGGTTCATCGTGAGGGAACCTCAGAAGATAACATGGATGTAGAGGGCATCACGAGGAAGAGAGCGGCGGCGTCAGACTCAGATGACGTCCTGACGCCGGCGCAGAGGTCTGGGAGGAAGGAAGAGCAATGTCGAAGCAGTCACGATAAGAGGCATCGCAAAAAAGGGGGAGGGGTTGATGGTGTGAAGCCTTGTGCTGGCTCTGGGGCAGGAGGCCCTGGGATGAATGAAGAGAGGAGGAAGGGTTGGAAACTATAAAGAGGCCTTAGGTGTATGACTGTGAACGTAAATGGACTGTGTAATAGTGTGAAGAAGGAATGGTTTCGAATGTTTCTGTATAAATATAGGGTGGATGTAGTGTTCCTGCAAGAACACAATTTCAAGGAGGGAAGAGTGCTCGAGGTGGAGGGGTTTCAGGTCATGACTCTGCCATCTGCACGTCTGAAAGGTGGTGTGGGTATATTGATCAGGGAGGCAAGCCCGTTTGTGTTGCTAAGAAGTGAGGGGGGAGGAGGGGGAAGAGTATTGCGCGTGGATGGGTGGTGGATGGGACAGCGGGTATCTTTTGTATGTGTGTATGCACCAGCGGAAAATGATGTGAGGGTAAAAAGGGATTTTGTATGTGAAGAACTAGTTTTCTTCTTACGTGGTTTACCTGCAGTGGCCATCGTTGGTGGCGACTGGAACTGCGTTATTAGGAGGGCTGACGTGGAACCAAAAGGGGCGGGGCACGTGTCGGCGGCCTTGCGAGATCTTTTGAGGGATATTCAGTTGCGGGATGCGGTTGGAGGAGGGGCGTGGGAGGTAGAGCACACTTTTGTAAGACGGGGTTACGCTGCTAGGTTGGATAGGCTGTATATATCTCAAGGGGTTGGGTTGACATTTTTCCGTACAATAGAAGTAGCTTATTCGGATCATCGGGCGGTAGTAGCAGAGGTGGCGTGGGAGTCACTAGCAGGTATATCTAGGGGATATTGGAAATTAAATACAAGTGTGTTAGGTGATGAGGAGGGGATAGAGGGATTTGCAACGCTGTGGGAGGGGTTACGTGCAGAGATAAAAGGGGTAGAGGATGTGGTGATGTGGTGGGATGGTGTGGCTAAAGAACGGATTAAGCAATATTACGTAAAGGAAGGGAAATGTATCAATTCTTTAAAATATGGGCTTGCTAACTATTTGGAGGATAGATTACGGGGTTGTTATGCGAGGGGGGCGGTGGCGGGCACTTATCCAATGGATGAAATTATGGCAATTTAAGGGAGGCTGCGTGAGGTACAGGATGAGAGGTTCCAAGCGGTGCGGGTACAGGCGGGGGTGGAAGAGGTGTTATGGGGCGATAGACCTTCATCGTGCGTATTGCTTAGGCAGAAACAAAGACAGCAGGCAATGACTATTCCATGGTTGGAGGTTCATGAATCGATAGGAGGGTACAGGGAGGGGCAGGTCATACAAGCTACGGAAGGAATGGGGGCGTTTGCTGACAAGTGGTATGAGAAGTACTGGCAACGAGAAGGGGTAGAGGATGGGGTTTTAGAACAGGTGTGTGGGAGTGTGGTATGTCAGTTGCGTAACAGTGATAGGGAAGCACTGGGTGGCGAAATAACTGAGGGGGAAATATGGAGGGCTTTAAGCGGAATGCGAAAGGGCAAAGCACCGGGAATTGATGGACTCCCGGTAGAGTTTTATCAGCAGCATTGGGAACTATTGAGGCATTTTCTGGTTAGGTTATTAAATTGCATGAAGGAGAGAGGTGAGCTGGGTGAGAAGCAGGCAACGGCTGTCGTTGTATTGGTACCGAAGGGTAAGGGGCAGCATACGCTTCGGGATTACCGGGCGATCTCGTTGTTATGCGCAGATTATAAATTGTTTGCGAAGATTTTGGGAAATCGGGTCAAGTGTGTGGTAGGGCGGGTAGTATCAAAAACTCAGTTTGGTTTGCCAGGGAGGTCTATGGTGGAGGGGCATGGGTTACTTAGGGATTTCGTGGAGGCAAAGGGGGGGGGAGGGAGGGAGGTTTGGTGGCACTCGATTGGCAAGGGGCATACGATAGAGTGGATCGGAAAGCATTGAAAGCCATCCTCAGGGGTCAGGGGTTTGGGGAAGAAATAGTGGGCTGGGTTGAGGCGTTGTATGGAGGTGCAATGGCGAGGGTACAGATTAATGGTCGATTGGGTGGGAAGATTGTAATGGGTAGGGGACTTAGGCAGGGGTGTCCTATGTCACAATTATTGTTTGCATGCGTACAGGACCCCTTTTATAGATTGATGGAGCAGCGTATGTGTCACGTAGAGGGACCAGGGTGTGAGGTTGCGAGGGTTTGGCCAGTTTTAATTGGGTATGTGGATGATACAACTGTTCTGATCAGGGAGGGGATGTCAATGGACACATTAGACGGGGTAGTACAAATGTTCGCAGGGGCAACTGGTATGAGGGTAAATTCAGATAAATCCATGGTCATGGGGTTAGGAGCTTGGGCGGGTAGGGTTGATTGGGGTAGTGCAGTTGTGAGGAAGCAGGTGAATTCGTTAAAAATCTGTGGTCTTATTTATGCAGACGATCTACCTGTGGCACGCATGGAAAACTCGCTTAGGATGGTAGAAAGGATTCAGGGACGCTTGGGTGCATTGCGACCTTATCATTTGACCCTTGTGCAGCGTGCCATTGTTGTTAATATCTTACAGTATAGCAAAGTATGGCACGTGGCAGCCGTGTTCCCATTAACTGGGCCAGCAATAACGAACATACTTAGGAAGGTTTTTAAATTCTTGTGGGGTTCGAGCTGTGATTGGATTAAGAGAGATGTGGTAATTTTTTTTTTTTTTTTTTTTTTTTTATCACACCGGCCGATTCCCACCAAGGCAGGGTGGCCCGAAAAAGAAAAACTTTCACCATCATTCACTCCATCACTGTCTTGCCAGAAGGGTGCTTTACACTACAGTTTTTAAACTGCAACATTAACACCCCTCCTTCAGAGTGCAGGCACTGTACTTCCCATCTCCAGGACTCAAGTCCGGCCTGCCGGTTTCCCTGAATCCCTTCATAAATGTTACTTTGCTCACACTCCAACAGCACGTCAAGTATTAAAAACCATTTGTCTCCATTCACTCCTATCAAACACGCTCAAGCATGCCTGCTGGAAGTCCAAGCCCCTCGCACACAAAACCTCCTTTACCCCCTCCCTCCAACCCTTCCTTGGCCGACCCCTACCCCGCCTTCCTTCCACTACAGACTGATACACTCTTGAAGTCATTCTGTTTCGCTCCATTCTCTCTACATGTCCGAACCACCTCAACAACCCTTCCTCAGCCCTCTGGACAACAGTTTTGGTAATCCCGCACCTCCTCCTAACTTCCAAACTACGAATTCTCTGCATTATATTCACACCACACATTGCCCTCAGACATGACATCTCCACTGCCTCCAGCCTTCTCCTCGCTGCAACATTCATCACCCACGCTTCACACCCATATAAGAGCGTTGGTAAAACTATACTCTCATACATTCCCCTCTTTGCCTCCAAGGACAAAGTTCTTTGTCTCCACAGACTCCTAAGTGCACCACTCACTCTTTTTCCCTCATCAATTCTATGATTCACCTCATCTTTCATAGACCCATCCGCTGACACGTCCACTCCCAAATATCTGAATACGTTCACCTCCTCCATACTCTCTCCCTCCAATCTGATATTCAATCTTTCATCACCTAATCTTTTTGTTATCCTCATAACCTTACTCTTTCCTGTATTCACCTTTAATTTTCTTCTTTTGCACACCCTACCAAATTCATCCACCAATCTCTGCAACTTCTCTTCAGAATCTCCCAAGAGCACAGTGTCATCAGCAAAGAGCAGCTGTGACAACTCCCACTTTGTGTGTGATTCTTTATCTTTTAACTCCACGCCTCTTGCCAAGACCCTCGCATTTACTTCTCTTACAACCCCATCTATAAATATATTAAACAACCACGGTGACATCACACATCCTTGTCTAAGGCCTACTTTTACTGGGAAAAAATTTCCCTCTTTCCTACATACTCTAACTTGAGCCTCACTATCCTCGTAAAAACTCTTCACTGCTTTCAGTAACCTACCTCCTACACCATACACTTGCAACATCTGCCACATTGCCCCCCTATCCACCCTGTCATACGCCTTTTCCAAATCCATAAATGCCACAAAGACCTCTTTAGCCTTATCTAAATACTGTTCACTTATATGTTTCACTGTAAACACCTGGTCCACACACCCCCTACCTTTCCTAAAGCCTCCTTGTTCATCTGCTATCCTATTCTCCGTCTTACTCTTAATTCTTTCAATTATAACTCTACCATACACTTTACCAGGTACACTCAACAGACTTATCCCCCTATAATTTTTGCACTCTCTTTTATCCCCTTTGCCTTTATACAAAGGAACTATGCATGCTCTCTGCCAATCCCTAGGTACCTTACCCTCTTCCATACATTTATTAAACAATTGCACCAACCACTCCAAAACTATATCCCCACCTGCTTTTAACATTTCTATCTTTATCCCATCAATCCCGGCTGCCTTACCCCCTTTCATTTTACCTACTGCCTCACGAACTTCCCCCACACTCACAACTGGCTCTTCCTCACTCCTACAAGATGTTATTCCTCCTTGCCCTATACACGAAATCACAGCTTCCCTATCTTCATCAACATTTAACAATTCCTCAAAATATTCCTTCCATCTTCCCAATACCTCTAACTCTCCATTTAATAACTCTCCTCTCCTATTTTTAACTGACAAATCCATTTGTTCTCTAGGCTTTCTTAACTTGTTAATCTCACTCCAAAACTTTTTCTTATTTTCAACAAAATTTGTTGATAACATCTCACCCACTCTCTCATTTGCTCTCTTTTTACATTGCTTCACCACTCTCTTAACCTCTCTCTTTTTCTCCATATACTCTTCCCTCCTTGCATCACTTCTACTTTGTAAAAACTTCTCATATGCTAACTTTTTCTCCCTTACTACTCTCTTTACATCATCATTCCACCAATCGCTCCTCTTCCCTCCTGCACCCACTTTCCTGTAACCACAAACTTCTGCTGAAGACTCTAACACTACATTTTTAAACCTACCCCATACCTCTTCGACCCCATTGCCTATGCTCTCATTAGCCCATCTATCCTCCAATAGCTGTTTATATCTTACCCTAACTGCCTCCTCTTTTAGTTTATAAACCTTCACCTCTCTCTTCCCTGATGCTTCTATTCTCCTTGTATCCCATCTACCTTTTACTCTCAGTGTAGCTACAACTAGAAAGTGATCTGATATATCTGTGGCCCCTCTATAAACATGTACATCCTGAAGTCTACTCAACAGTCTTTTATCTACCAATACATAATCCAACAAACTACTGTCATTTCGCCCTACATCATATCGTGTATACTTATTTATCCTCTTTTTCTTAAAATATGTATTACCTATAACTAAACCCCTTTCTATACAAAGTTCAATCAAAGGGCTCCCATTATCATTTACACCTGGCACCCCAAACTTACCTACCACACCCTCTCTAAAAGTTTCTCCTACTTTAGCATTCAGGTCCCCTACCACAATTACTCTCTCACTTGGTTCAAAGCCTCCTATACATTCACTTAACATCTCCCAAAATCTCTCTCTCTCCTCTGCATTCCTCTCTTCTCCAGGTGCATACACGCTTATTATGACCCACTTCTCGCATCCAACCTTTACTTTAATCCACATAATTCTTGAATTTACACATTCATATTCTCTTTTCTCCTTCCATAACTGATCATTTAACATTACTGCTACCCCTTCCTTTGCTCTAACTCTCTCAGATACTCCAGATTTAATCCCATTTATTTCCCCCCACTGAAACTCTCCTACCCCCTTCAGCTTTGTTTCGCTTAGGGCCAGGACATCCAACTTCTTTTCATTCATAACATCAGCAATCATCTGTTTCTTGTCATCCGCACTACATCCACGCACATTTAAGCAACCCAGTTTTATAAAGTTTTTCTTCTTCTCTTTTTTAGTAATTGTATACAGGAGAAGGGGTTACTAGCCCATTGCTCCCGGCATTTTAGTCGCCTCATACGACACGCATGGCTTACGGAGGAAAGATTCTTTTCCACTTCCCCATGGACAATAGAAGAAATAAAAAAGAACAAGAGCTATTTAGAAAAAGGAGAAAAACCTAGATGTATGTATATATATATATGCATGTGCGTGTCTGTGAAGTGTGACCAAAGTGTTAGTAGGAGTAGCAAGATATCCCTGTTATCTTAGCGTGTTTATGAGACAGAAAAAGAAACCAGCAATCCTACCATCATGCAAAACAATTACAGGTTTTTGTTTCACAGTCATCTGGCAGGACGGTAGTACTTCCCTGGGTGGTTGCTGTCTACCAACCTACCTGTAAGTAAGGGGGGGCTGGGATTGCTGGACTTAAAGCGGAGGGTCAAATGTGTCTTCATTAAAAGGGAGGTGATGAGGGAAAGTGTGGGTGGGGTGGGGGGGGGGTTGGCCAGGATCCATAACAGATTGCAACGGATGTATACAGGAGTTGAGTTGCATGAGTGTGAAACTGTGTTGAGGGCTCTGGCGTGGGATCGAGAGCCAGCAAAGGTTAAAATAGGTAGGTTGTGTAGATTGTTAGCCGGGAGGGTTGTAGCGCCTGTAGAGGGAATTTTCCCCATGTATGCATGGGGAAGTATATGGAATAGGTTGAGTAGGATGAGGTTGCAACCTCGTGTTCGGGATGTAATGTATCGTTTTCTGCACGGCATTTTACCGTCGGGTGTGGTTCTACGGGATAGACGAGTCGTTGACGGGGGGGAGTGTGGGATATGTGGTGGGGAGGAGTCGGCTTTTCATGTAGTATATTTTTGTGATGGACTGAGGAGTGTCAAGGGGTGGTTAAATAGGGTGATAAATAGGATAGGAGGTAAAGGAATTTCTGTATTGAGAGCATTAAGTCTCGACGTGGGGGGTTGGGAGGAACGTGTAATCAGAGCTGTGGGATACATTATGGCAGATTATATCTATATAGTGTGGGGATTGCGGGGCAAACAGGTTACTGAGGTGAAGAGGAGGGTGTTAGCGTTAACGTTCTATAAAACGGTATGTAGAAATAAGGAAATTTATGGGAGGAGGTGGGTGAAGGATTTTTCAGAGGGATATAGGCAACTTACGTTACAGGTTTTATTAGACTTGTAATATACGAGGGAGGGGAGGGTATGATTGGAAAGTGTTGCTGGGGTAGGGAAGTCAGGGGTGAAAACAGGGTTGCCTCCCTGGTAATGGATAACAAAAGTTTTGCGAGAGTGTTGGATGAGTGATGCATGAGTGAATAATATGTGGACCACGGGTGCTAGCACCTGTGGAGCTGGCCAGTTTTTGTGTGACAGGACTTTATACTTATTATACATATTGTGTGTGGTAATATTGATTTACGGTAATGACATTGTAATTTGGAGATTTGCTATAATAATTGCATGTGTTTGCTCCAGCTTGTTTTCTAGGTGCCTTGCACTGCATAGTGTTGATGCTGTGATCATGCACGGTGTCCAGAGATATGATGTGATATGTTTGTATAAATGTCTGTTCATTATTGTTCGTCACTGGTGTTCTGCAATTTTCAGTTTTGTTTTGAGAGTAAAGAGGTTAATGCACGTCAGATAGTGTAAATAAAGTTGGGCAACAGTGGTGTTATAGGTTTTTGTGGTTAGGTGCGTGCTAGGCACAGTCTTTATGTGTTACTTGTGTCATGGTTATATTTTATGTTGTATTGTACTGTTGTCAATAGCACTATGTAATGTCCATATAAGCTGTATAGAGCTTGAATGTCATAGTTGAAGCTGTGTGATTGTTTTAACACTGGAATTGCATGTTTAAATGTGTAAAGGCTTACATGTGTTGGATTTTGAGACTAAGTTTATTCTTATGGTTTTGTAGTAATTTTGTATGTCCTTGTGACTTTTCTATATCACCATTGTTGTGTAATACATATTGTTATGTAACTGAACCATTAGGACAATTACATAAATTAATGTTTGGGTCATTGCTGTGTGACTTTAGATTAGGCAACATTCATTGTTTATAGTATGTTAGGTTGTAAATAGTGGGGTGGTTGGATAACCACGGGGGGGTAATATGTCTGTATAATATGTTAGGTTGTAAATAGTGGGGTGGTTGGATAACCACGGGGGGGTAATATGTCTGTATAATATGTTCAGTGCAATGCATTGCATGGTCTGTAGTCGATCATTAAGTACCATTTCGAGGGATGTGTATATATAAGTGTTGTTCATATCATGTAATTCTGTTGAGTAGCTCCAACAGGTTTGGGTTAAGTGATAGGATGAGGGAGCAGGGAGGGGGGGGGGTGTACCCACACGGAGTTGTAAGTGTGGTGTGTAACATTAGCTGTAGGGAGGATTGTGTTAATTTATAGACTTAAATGAGTTTTACATATTATATTTTGTAATGTCATGTTTAAAATAAAATATAAAAAAAAAAAAAAAAAAAAAAATTCCAATTGCATTGTTATATGATTAACAAAACACACCATAATATGCATATATTGTCACTTTGTAAATTATAAAGTAGGACACCTTATACGTTAAATACAATTAACGTAATATATTGAGAATAAGGTAAAAACAATATGTTCATCAAACACAGAATATATTAATAAACAAGGATCCAACACACTGACACCTCTACAAGCATCTAAAACATGCATATGAATAACATACATAGAACAATCCCACTGCAAAGTCAAACACATATATTGAGTATACTCGTCACAAACCATGAATACACATCATACGCCCAAGTTCATACACATTCACCCGCTACATACCAGGAGGCGACCCTGTTTCCACCCCTGACAGCCCATCAACATAACACATTGTACCATCCCTACCCTGCCCCACCCACCCAATTTACAAATTTAATAAAACCTCTAATGTAAGGTCTCGATATCCCTCAGAGAAATCCCGCTCCCACCTCCTCCCATAAAGTTCTCTATTACGGCACAACGTTTTATAAAACGTAACAGCCAATACCCTCCTCTTCACCTCACTTACCCCTTTCCCCCTCATTCCCCACATAATGTAGACATAATCTACCATAATGTACCCCACAGCCCTAATAATACTTTCATCCATACCCCCCACATCAAGACTCAATGCCCGCAGAACAGAGAAGTATTGACCACTTATCTTATGCAACACCCTGCTCAACCAACCCCTGACGCTCCCCAACCCCTCACAAAAATACACTACATGGAATGCAGAATCCTCCCCGCCACATATCCCACATACCCCCCCCCCTCAACCACCCGTCTAGCTCGTAAGACCACTCCCGATGGTAAAATCCCATGCAAAAACCGATACATCACCTCACGTCCACGGGGTTGTAACCTTAACCTACCAAACCTTCTCCATATACATCCCCAGTCATACATGGGGAAAATCCCCTCTACCGGAGCCACAACCCTTTCCGCCGACATCCTACACAGCCTACTTATTTTTACCTTACCCAGATCCCTTACCATCACCACTGCCCTCAAAATAGTTTCACACTCCCTCAACTCCGTCCCAGAAAACATGCGTTTCAATTTATTGTGTACCTTAACCAACCCCCCCCCACTCACACCCTCCCTCATCACCTCCCTTTTAATGAAGATACATTTAACCCTCCTCTTTAAGTTCATTAAACCCAACCCCCCCTGACGCACAGGTAACATTACTACATCCCTTCTAAGCCAGTCACAACCTGAACCCCACAAAAATTTAAAAACCCCTCTAAGTATAGTTGCAATTGCCGTCCACGTTAAAGGGAACACGGCAGCCACATGCCAAACCTTGCTATACAATAAAACGTTAATTACAATGGCACGCTGCACAAGGGTCAAATGATAAGGCCGCAATGCTCCCAATCGACCCAGTATCCTTTCTACCAACCTGACCGAATTATTAACACGTGCAACCTCAAGATCATCAGCATAGATTAGACCACAAATTTTTAATGACATCACCCGCTTCTTTACGACTGCACTACCCCACTCGACCCTCTCCCCCCAAGTTCCTAACCCCATAACCATGGACTTCTCCGAATTTACCCTCATACCAGTCGCACATGCAAACGTGTCGACCACTCCATCTAAGGCGTTTATGGACATCCCCTCTCTAACCAATACAGTGGTATCATCCACATACCCTATGAGAACAGGCCAAACACCCTCAGTACCCCCCCAACCCCTTCACTAACGTCCATATGGCGCTCCACCATTCTATAAAAGGGGTCCTGTATGCACGCAAATAAAAGCTGTGACATAGGACACCCCTGTCTAAGACATCTGCCCATTACAATCCTCCCCCCTAATCTTCCATTAATCTGTACTCTCACCATTGCCCCTCTATATAACGCCTCTACCCATCCCACTATTTCTTCCCCATAGCCCTGTTTCCTAAGGATAGCTCTCAACGCCTCTCGCTCCACCCTATCATAAGCTCCTTGCCAATCTAGTGCAACCAAACCCCCCCTTCCCCCCCTTTTTCTTCCACGAAATCCCTTAAAAGACCATGTCCCACCCCCATAGACCTACCTGGCAACCCAAACTGGGTTTCCGATACAACCCTCCCTACAACACACTTGATCCTATTTCCTAAAATTTTTGCAAATAACTTATAATCCGCGCATAACAACGATATTGTTCTATAGTCCCTGAGCGAACGCTGTTCCTTACCCTTCGGTACCAAAACAACTACAGCTGTTGCCTGTCTTTCACCCAACCTTCCCCTTACCTTCATCAAGTTCAGTAACCTCACCAAAAAACCCTTTATTAACTCCCAATGCTGTTGATAAAACTCTACTGTCCCTTTTACATAACAACCCCGTAACCTGTCCTCCAAATAATTAATCAACCCAAATTTTAAAGAATTAATCCTTTTCCCCTCACTCACATAATAATGCCGAATCCGGTCCTTAGCCACACCATCCCACCACGTCACCACGTCCTCCACACCTTATACCTCCTCAGTTAATCTCTCCCACAGCTCCGTAAAACCCCCCAACCCCTCCTCATCTTCCAACAGACTCGTATTTAATTTCCAATATCCCCTAGAGATACAAGCTAGAGAATCCCACTCTACTTCTGCGACAACCGCCCTATGATCTGAAAAAGCTAGTTCAATAGTACGGACAGACGTTGACAATACCTTATGAGATATATACAACCTGTCTAACCTAGCTGCGTAACCTCGCCTCACGAAAGTATGCTCCACCTCCCACGCTCCCCCACCTACCACATCCCTCAACTGAACGTCCACCAAAAGATTGCGTAATGCTGACAACATATGCCCCGCCCCTCGTGGTTCCACATCCGCTCTCCTGATCACACAATTCCAGTCCCCACCTACGATGGCCACTTCAGGTAAACCACGGAAAGCAAAAACCAGATCATCACACACAAAATCCCTCTTGACTTTCATATCATTTTCAGCTGGTGCATACACACTTACAAAGGTTACCCTCTGCCCCATCCACCACCCATCCACACGCAACACCCTCCCCCCCCACCCCCTTCACGTCTTTGCAACACAAACGGGCTCGCCTCCTTTATCAATAAACCCACACCACCTTTCAAACGTGCCGATGGCAGAGTCAACACCGTATACCCGTCCACCTCGAGCACTCTACCCTCCCTGAAATTATGTTCCTGTAGAAAGACTATGTCCACTCTGTATCGACGTAAGAGCATACGAAAGCATTCCCTCTTCACACCAGTACACAGTCCATTCACATTCACAGTCATGCACTTAAGGCCTTTCTAAAGCTTCCAACCCTTTCTCCTCTCACCCTTCCCAGGGCCTCTCGCCCCAGGGTCAACATGTGGTTTGTCACCATCCACCCCCCCCCCTCTTCGATGCCTCTTATCCTGGCTGTCACGAGAATATACATCCTTCCTCCCAGACCTCTGCGCGGGCGTCAGGACATCATCTGAGTCTGACGCAGCCGCCCTCTTCCTCGTAACACTCTCTACCGCCATACTGTCTACCGAAGATTCCTCACAGTGAACATCAACCTCTACTGTGACCTGTCGCACAGAGCTCGGTGACTCCTCTCTGTGCCTGCAGTTGTCCTCCTTCCTTCCCGTGCCTGTCCCGCCACACTCTCCTTTCAACTCAGGCACCATTTCACGGACCAAGCCATTATCCTCGCCCGAAGAAGGTAAAGTTTTCAATACCTCGTCGAGCTCCTCCTCCAGCTCTTGCACCTCCTGCTGAATGAGCACTTCCTCCCCCGTCACCGGCAAAGTGGCCATTTTCGGCTCCACACAACTCGTGCCCCGCCCAACATGCACCACAAGAGACTCTTCTACAATTTCACTCCACAGACGGCCATCTCCTCGGTTTCCTTTGGAATTCTCCTCTACGACATCCACACCTGTAACTGGTGCACCACCTGTTTGCGCCGGCGCCCTCCACTGCCTCCAACACGTCGCCGCCATATGGTCATACTCTCCACACAACCTGCATGTCCGTCGCTGCCCAGCATACGCCACTAGAATTTGGGTCCTAAACTCCGGCATCACGACGTATGATGGGATCGGGTGCCTCAGTGTCATTTTGAGGGAGAATGTACCCTCCGGACGTCCCATGTACGCACCTGCCGCCCACTTGCCTTGGGTTGCCAGATGCACGGTACCATAAGCTGCAAACACCTTTCGTAAGTCCTCCTCGTCAGCCTCGAAGGGGACATTTCGCAACTTCACCCACGTATAGTGGCGAGAGACGTCTATGAGTCGCACTTTGACAGCTGGAGTTACATCAATACTCACATGCTCAAATTTCGTCACTAACGACTCGTACACAGCTGTCAAATTTAACTTGACGAACAGACGATAGGCCCCATTCAGGGCCACACCATAAACTTCATCATCCTGTACTCCGTACGTTTCCCTGATGATTGTCGGAAGTAACACCTGCGCCGTAGAGGGGGAAATCGCCCCACGAAGCAGCTCAACGCCGACAGTGTTCACCCTACGTCGGATCCTCAGCACCATATTGTTGCTATGAGAGCTCTCCTGACAAACAGCAGAGGGGTGCCGAGCACAACCGCGCTCCACCGCAGTCAGGCAGCTAATAGCAACAATCATTAGGGAGACCTATGGTATCCAGGTCGATGAGGTGTATGGTGTTGCCCTGAATGGGGTGTACAGAATCTTCGTCAAACTGAATTCCACGTCCGTGTACGAGTCGTTGGTGACGAGATTCCAAGACATGAGTCTTGACACTACTCCAGTTGTGAAGGTGCGTTTGATCGACGTATCTCGCCACTTTACGTGGGTTAAGATTCGTAATGTCCCATTTGAGGCAGATGAGGCTGACATCAGGAGTGTTTTTGAGGCATATGGGACCGTACATCTGGCACAACAGGGCAATTGGACGGCTGGTGCTTACATGGGCCGTCTGGAGGGAACTTTTTCCCTGAAGATGACTCTGAGACATCCCATACCGTCTTATGTCGTGTTGGAGGACTTCAGGACGCAAGTTATGGTATCGTACGCCGAACAGAGACGTATGTGCAGAATATGGCGGCAGCGTGTGTGAAGCTGAGGAGGGCGCCTGCACAAACTGGTGAAGCACCAGTTACCAGCGTGGTAGCTGTTGTTGAGAGCTCCACGCGAAAGCAAGGGCTTGGGCACTTGTGGAGTGAAGAGGTGCAGGATTCCAAAGAAGAGACTGGCGTGTGTGAGGTAAGCTGTGACATAAAAGGATCTGTTACTAGGCAAGTTCAGGAGGAGGTGCAGGCTCTCGAGGAAGAGCTTCAGGAAGTGTTGAGGACATTGACGCCTGCAGAGGATGTTGTTCCTGAGCTGGTGAGAGGCACGGCGTTGCCTGTAGAAGAATGTGATGATAAAAACCATAGCAGGATTGAAGGGCCAACTAGTAAGCATGAGTTGTCGCCGTGTGCTGTGGAACGAGGCGTGGTGGAGGTTGAGGTACATCGTGAGGGAATCTCAGAAGATAACTTGGATGTGGAGAGCATCAAGAGGAAGACAGCGGCGGCGTCAGACTCTGATGATGTCCTGACGCCGGCGTAGAGGTCTGGGAGGAAGGAAGAGCACTGTCGAGGTAGTCAAGATAAGACGCATCGCAAAAAAAGGGGGGGGGGTTGATGGTGTGAAGCCTTGTGCTGGCTCTGGGGCAGGAGGCCCTGGGATGAATGAAGAGAGGAGGAATGGTTGGAAACTATAAAGAGGCCTTAGGTGTATGACTGTGAACGCAATAGACTGTGTAATAGTGTGAAGAGGGAATGGTTTCGAATGTTTCTGTGTAAATATAGGGTGGATGTCGTGTTCCTGCAAGAACACAATTTCAAGGAGGGAAGAGAGCTCGAGGTGGAGGGGTTTCAGGTCATGACTCTGCCATCTGCACGTCTGAAAGGTGGTGTGGGTATATTGATCAGGGAGGCGAGTCCGTTTGTGTTGCTAATTAGATTGGCAAGTTGGTTTCAACAAACAAAAATTCCTTAGGTACAAGTATGTTCTTTTGGGACCGGCAAAATACAGCGGCCTTTATACTTACTAATTGTCTTGAATTATTTTTAACCTCTATTGTCTGCTGGAGGTTCTATGTGGTAAATTTTAAGTGTATGTATAGGTCTTGGACGTTGGTGTTTCGCTCTATTTTGTGGCCAGAATTTGTTTTGTACTCTGATGAAGTTTTAATTTCCTCGTGTTTACCATATCTGAGTAATTGAAATTTCTCATCGTTGAACTTCATATTGTTTTCTGCAGCCCACTGAAAGATTTGGTTGATGTCTGCCTGGAGCCTTGCAGTGTCTGCAATGGAAGACACTGTCATGCAGATTCGGGTGTCATCTGCAAAGGAAGACACGGTGCTGTGGCTAACATCCTTGTCTATGTCGGATATGAGGATGAGGAACAAGATGGGAGCGAGTACTGTGCCTTGTGGAACAGAGCTTTTCACCGTAGCTGCCTCGGACTTTGCTCTGTTGACGACTACTCTCTGTGTTCTGTTAGTGAGGAAATTATAGATTATTATTATTAAAGATTAGCCGGTATTCTCCCGGCCCGGGCCTTTTCCAAGTGGTGGCCCGGCCTTGGCTCCCTCTTTAGGGAGTGTCTGAGACCTAAGTCTCCCATGGGAGGAGGCACAAGTACCTCCTCATCTTTGGGACCAACTGTCCCCAGGCCTAGCCACAAGCTAGGCCTCTCTGGTCTGCCATCCCCGCCCCAAGGGGGCAAAGGGGAATGACAGTCTTATGAGCTAAAGGCTCGGGCTCAGGCACCTACCCTACCCTAGAAGGGTTAGGCATGGTGTCGATGAAATTATAGATCCATCGACCGACTTTTCCTGTTATTCCTTTAGCACGCATTTTGTGCGCCATTACGCCATGGTCACACTTGTCGAAGGCTTTTGCAAAGTCTGTATATATTACATCTCCTATGATAACTTTTTTAAATTTTAATATTGATAATGTGTTCAACCACATGAGTGGCTATAATATTAACTTGTTTAATGTTTGACATTGATAATGTGTTAAACAACGTGAGATTGGCAAGGTGTTAACTTTTAATGTTACATATTGTTATCGTGTTTAACCTCGTGAGAGTGACTAGGGTTTCAACTTGTAGAGAGGGGGGTGGGGGTTGTGGAGGTGTTGGATGTCAGTGTTAGCATCAGAGTATTTTTTTTTTTTATTCGCCGGTATTCTCCCGGCCCGGCCAAGTAGTGGTGACCCGGCCTTGGCTCCCTATCTGGGGAGTGTCTCGAGGCCTAAGGGGTGATCGGGTTGTAACATATCGACTTCTTTATTTTTCAACCGATTTCGTTCATTTTTGGTGTACTATTAGAAGCTTATATCGAGTATCCTGTGCTGAAGTTTCAAACATATCGGCCAAAAAGGAAACGAAATATGCAAAATTTACGAGAAATTGCATTTGGCAGCGGAGCTGTACTCAGTGGTACTTGGAAAAGTGGTTTTGACACTTGCTGCTGATAGAACACCTCTAATTCCATCACTGTAAGTGTACCAATTCTAAAATAAACCTTATCTTCATGCTAGAAAAAAATAAAGTTTCATGACTTTTTTGACATATTGGAAGATGTCGATCTTGTTGCGCACATAAATCTAAAAATATTTGGGATAGTTCAGAAAGGAACACGTTACATTGTAAGGCAATCATTCTCCTATGTTTGTTGTGAAAATCAAGTCAATTCATTCATAAATAAAGATGGATTGGCCCTAAATAGGTAAATAACTTACTTTCGAGTTATATGCGGAAGCCCGCAGCACCCCAAGTGCCCGGGAAATTTTTTTTTCCCCGAAAAATTCGCTTTATTTTACACTTTTTTCCGTGACCTAAGTGTGTTTATTACAGTTAACCATTTTAAATACGTTTTCTTTCATTACATGTGAGAAAACGGACCCTTTCACCTTCAGGGAAAGCATCGATAGAAATTTTTTCCTCTTGGGCATCATATTATGCTATATATTATATATACTTTTTATGTTTATATGCTATTATTATATTGCATTATGTCATAATAGATCAATTGTGATAGGTAAATAAGCCTTATAATTGATATTAGCGTGGGTATGGAATATTTTGTTGGCTGGAGGTGTCGGCCATTTTGGGTACTATACCCAGGGTACCTGATTGGTCCCTTGACCATATTATCTCCGCCCGCTCGGGCATGATCTCAGACAGTGAATTTGTATTATATTAGACATAAAGATGTAAGAAAAGGATAAAAATAACACGGGGGAAAAACATAAACAATGCCGCGTCAGCGCTTGTTACGCAATGTGAGGCCAGGCGCTGTCACCATGCCTGTTATAAATGGCTGTAATTCCTTTTAGAAACATCGTACAAGGATAATAATTATACCAGAGTGTAGCCAGAAAGTTCAGCTATTTTTTGGTAACAATAACTCAATTTTCATATTTTTTCGGTTTTTTTTTTTTTGCTCTGCGCGCCGGCTACTCCGCTCCCCCCTAAGTCTCCCATGGGAGGGAGGTACAAGTACCTCCTCATCTTTGGGACCAAGTGTCACCAGGCCTAGCCACATTCCCCGCCCTCACATGGCTCGTAGGGAGAGGCTAGGCCTCTGGTCTGCCATCTGCCCTGCCCCAAAGGGGCTCGTGGAGATTGCAGTCTTATGAGCTGCAGATGGTAGCAAGCTCAGGCTCCATCTTCTCTCACAGTCTATTATGAAGACCTTTGTGATTATGTAACACTGTGTTTCTGGGTAGATTGTTAGGTTATTAAGGTAACTTTGTATGTTCACTAAGTGAACCGTTGTAGTACGAGTGTTGAATGTTCTATCATAACATGTACCATTTCATGGTATCTTTATATTGCATCTTGTAACAGAGTTTTAAATAAAATATATAAAAAAAAAAAATTTTTTTTTTTTATATTTTATTTAGAACAATACAATACAAGAAATAGATAAAGACAAAAACAGGTCTTACACAGAATAATCATGAACAACCACACAAACATTGTGAGACCTCTACCCACTCTACCGGAGGTATCCCAGCGAGTGAGCACGTCCCCTGTATATCCCAGTGCTTAACAAGCTAGGGAATAGCATATGAAGGTACAAATAAAAATGGGAACTATGGCTATAGTTTACTTAATAACATAAAAGGGCTAGAATACAACATCTCCTGATGGAAATTTACACAATATAACAATTGACCTATGAGACTTATTACCAGGGGGAAGGGTAGATGTTATCAGTAACACGGACTAGTACTCACTCTTAATTCACCGACCAGCTGACCCGAGATTCCCAATGCGTGGTCTACTACACACGCGGCTGTCCAGAGCTCTCGCTCGACGGACCTGTCACCAACAACCTCCTTGCCCCGCTCTTTCCTGGGCTTATATCATAGTCAAAGTACCCCCCTCCCCAATGGTGTATGTACCACGTGTACGACCTGACGCCTAGGTCTGAGGCGTCAAGAACAAAAGACCTCAGACGTGGGCGTGGCTACAGACGCCTGCCAAGGCAAGGTGTGACCATATAATTGGTCAAATTAGGTCTCCCCAGAGACCTCACAAGCCCAGCTGGACTACATCACAACATGAACTTGAGATAACACAAATATCCCTCCTCACCCATACATGAAAACCCCTACACCTATGATAACCAATAACCGACTAATTCCAATTGCATTGTTATATGATTAACAAAACACATCATTATATACATATATTGTCACTTGTAAATTATAAAGTAGGACACCGTATACGTTAAATACAATTAACGTACTGTATTGAGAAAAAGGTAAAAACAATATGTTCATCAAACACAGAATATATTAATAACAAGGATCCAACACACTGACACCTCTACAATCATCTAACAACATGCATAAGAGTAACATACATAAAACAATGTCCTACTGCAAAATCAAACACATATATTGAGTATACGCATCACAAACCATGAATACACATCATACGCCCAAGTTCATACACATTCACCTGCTACATACCAGGAGGCGACCCCGTTTCCACCCCTGACAGGCCATTAACATAATACATTATACCATCCCTACCCTGCCCCACCCACCTACTTTACAAATTTAATAAAACCTCTAATGTAATGTCTCTATATCCCTCAGAGAAATCCCGCTCCCACCTCCTCCCATAAAGTTCTCTATTACGGCACAACGTTTTATAAAACGTAACAGCCAATACCCTCCTCTTCACCTCACTTACCCCTTTCCCCCTCATTCCCCACATAATGTAGACATAATCTACCATAATGTACCCCACAGCCCTAATAATACTTTCATCCATACCCCCCACATCAAGACTCAATGCCCGCAGAACAGAGAAGTATTGACCACTTATCTTATGCAACACCCTGCTCAACCAACCCCTGACGCTCCCCAACCCCTCACAAAAATACACTACATGGAATGCAGAATCCTCCCCGCCACATATTCCACGTACCCCCCCCCCCCCCTCAACCACCCGTCTAGCTCGTAAGACCACTCCCGATGGTAAAATCCCATGCAAAAACCGATACATCACCTCACGTCCACGGGGTTGTAACCTTAACACTCCGCAAAAGGTCCCCTAAATATCCTGAAAAAAAACCTCTCCCTCTCGGTTCGACATCCTTGCGACGATCAATGCAATTCCAATCACCCCCAATAATCGTGACGACTGGCAGTGATCTTAAATGGTACACCACCACGTCCCTAAAAAACGCATTTTTTACACGCATGTCACCTTCCGCCGGTCCGTACACCCCCAGGAAGGCCACCCGAACCCCACCCCACACCCTATCAACCCTAACAACCCTCCCCTCCTCCCCAACCTCATATGTTTGCAAAGAAAACGGGCTAGCCTCTTTAACTAACACTGCTACACCACCTTTCAGTCTATTAGAACAACCCATGTACAAAATATATTCAGGAATCAGCAATTCACCTAAAGATTTATAATTGTGTTCTTGTAAGAATACAACATCGGGTACATAATTTTTTAACAAAACCTCCAAATACTTACGTTTTTCAACAGACCTTAACCCATTTATATTTAAAGTAATACACTTGAACGTTTCATTGGAGGTTTACCCTTGGATACCTTGACATTCTTGGTTCCCTTGTGTGTATCTCCACTTCTTCCCCCACCCCCCCCTGTGTCGTTCTCCTTGACATGCTGAACACATGTAGATTTGCCCTTGTCTCTACGAGTCACATCGCACCATGCTTTGTTCCCCGACCGTTGTCCTGGTGTCAAAACATCTTGAGAGTCAGATATCACCGCCACTCTCTTACGAGAACTGCGGCCAGTATCCATCTCATCTTCAGAACTGTTGTTCCTATGAACTTCCACGACCACAACCTGATGTTCAGCAATATGCCCGGAGGATGCCCCGTCCTTCTCCTTCACACTTACATCCTCTAAACCACCGTGAAGCCCCTCAGATGTGGAAGCATCCAATAAAACATTCAGAACTTCTTGAATAGATTGCTCCACGTCAACCTGAGTATGAACGAGATCTTCCTCTGTCGTCGCCGATACCACGCCCACGTCCTCCACTGCACCAGGGAGGGTTAGACATATCGGCGAGTCTTCAACCCCACCCTCTATCTCCTCACTCCATGATTTACGAGGCAATATATGTTGTTGTGTAGCAGCAGCATATGAACGCTGCTCCGTAGAAACATCAAACTGCCTTACTTCCGTCGTTTTATCACGTCTTGTAGGGCATTGCGCCGCCATATGGTCATACATCCCACAAAGCCTGCACGTACGCCTTTGTCCTGAGTACGTAACGTACACTTGCGTACGAAAGTCCTCCATAACCACATACGACGGCATAGGGTGCTTGAGGGACATTTTCAGGGAGAAAGACCCCTCCAGCATACCAACTAGAGGACCATCATGCCACCGTCCCATAGTTGCCATATGAACCGTGCCATAGCGTGCAAAAACATTCCTCAAATCACTCTCGTCCGCCTAAAAAGGAACGTTTCGTACCTTGATCCAGGTGTAAAAACGGGAGACGTCGTGAAGGCGAACAGTGACACCAGGATTAACAGTTTTGATCACATCCTGATAAGTGGCAACCATAGTTTCGTAAGTACTATTTTGTCTGAATTTGACAAAAAGCCTCGAATTTCCGTTCAAAGAGACACCATAAAGATCTTCATTATTGATGCCATATGTATCTCGAAGTATCGCAGTAAGCAGTAGATGTGTATTCTGATTGTTTAACGAGCCTGTCACCAATTGAAGGCAGACGGTGTTGATTCGCCTACGTGCACCTTCCGCCATTGTGAGTGCACTGAGGAAAACTGCGCAGCAATCAACAGAGTCAGGAGCTACTGCGCACCTATAAAACCGCGCTGCTAACGCTTTTATCCTCAACTGCCCTGAAATCTGCCTCATACCCCAAGAAACATGCAAATAATCTGCCATAACATACATCAAAGCCCTGCCCACTTCGCTTGCTACCCCACTAACATCCATCGACAACGATCTAAGAAAAGACCAACTCCCTCCCCCCCCAACAGCCTAATAACCCCCGCCATCCAGACTCTCACCACTTCCAAAGATGAACAAAAATATACCACATGATATGCCGTCTCCTCCTCCCCACAGAATAAACATGTTGCCTCTCTAACCAACCCCATCTTATGCAACATATACTTAGATGCCACCACACCCATTAGAAAACGGTACACCAACTCCCTAACCCTTGCTGGTATCCTAAGCGTCCTGAACTCCCTCCATATGACCCTCCAGTTATACATGGGGTATACTGCGGCCCCCTGCAATACACCCCTTCCCCACGCCACACCCACCACTGCGTTTACCTTCAACCTTTTTACCTGCCCCACTGCCAACATGAATCTTATTACATCTTCACACTTTCTCAAATCCCTACCACTCCACCAGTTTCTAGCATCCCTCATCACCCTATCCACCCTAACACCCCTCTCCCCCCCCACCCTTAGATACCTCTGCTTAATATATAATACCATTACCCTAGGCCCTAAGGCCAACAAACCTAGTCCCCCCCTTTTCACCTCCGTCATGACCACATCTTTGGACAACCAGGCCCTCCCAAACCCCCACACAAACCTCAACACCCTCCTCTGTATTTCCTGTATATCCTGCACCCTCAAAGGGAACACCTCCGCTACACCCCAGACCTTACTATACACCACCGAGTTAATTACCAACGCCCTCTGCTGTAACGCCACTTCACTGGCCCTCAAACCTTTTAACTTGCCTATAACCCTACTCGTGACTGCTTCTGAGTTAATCCTCCTACATTCCTGCAATTGCTTCATATACCATATCCCACACACCCTAATTCTGTCACAAACCGTCCATCCCATCTCCTCCCCCAATCTCCCCCCAACCCATGTTCCTACTTCCAATAACCTAGACTTTGCTAAATTAACTACCATTCCTGAAACATTCCCAAAACTCCTAATGACCTCTCCCACCCTTCGTAAAGCCTCCCCACTCGTAACTAACACAGTTGTATCATCCACATAACCTACTATGCCCCCCATACTTCCCCCCCCCACCTCCCGCAATTCGTCGTCCACAGCCTCAAAGAAAGGATGTTGCACGCATGCAAAGAGCAACTGTGACAGCGGGCAACCCTGCCTTAATCCCTGTTCCATCATCACCGCCCCCCCCAGCTTACCATTAACCTGCACCCTCATGACAGCCCCCTCATACAGAATGCGCACCCACCTCACGACCCCCCCTCCAAAACCCAATTTCTCCAAACAGCCCCACAAAAAGTCCCTCTTCACGCAGTCATATGCCTGAGCCCAATCCAATCCAAGGACGCCCCCTCCCTGACAGTTCTCTATAAAATCCCTTATCGCACTGTGCCCATTCTTCATAGTCCGTCCCGGAATCCCATACTGTCCCTCATGTACGCTACTCCCAATTACCTTCTTTAACCTGTTCCCCAATACCTTCGCAAAAATTTTGTAATCCGTACACATTAACGACAACGGACGATAATCTCCCAAACCCTTCTCCTCTCCTCCCTTCTTTGGCACCAAGACAACGACCCCAGTTCTCTGTGTTTGCGCCATTCTGCCCCATTTCAACATATAATTCAGAACCGCCACTAGGCACTCCCTCAGAACCTCCCAATGTGCTTTGTAAAAATCATTAGATAACCCATCTATTCCCGGTGCCTTCCCCTGACTCAACCCATTCACCACTTCCCCCACCTCTTCCCCCGTAATGCCTCCCTCCAACTCCCGATCCCCCTGCCCCATACCCTGCGGAACCCTTATCCCTCTAAATGTTTCTAACCCACCCACCCCTCCCCTTCTCTTCCATTTCTCCGTAAACCAATAATCAGCATACCTACTGATAGAATCTGTGTCAGTGAGGCCCTGTCCCCTCACATAACCCTCCCCACCCTCCACAACAATATGCGCCACGGTATTCCTCAACTGTCTGTCCTTGAATTTTCTGAGAACATACCCGGTTGGCTTATCACCTTTTAGTACGTCCTCCAATCCTGCCCTGACCCTGAGTGCATCAAAACGTTCATTATGCATCTCTACTAAACGACTCCTAAGTTCCCCCATAACTCCTTCCACTCCCTCCCGACCCCCCCCCCCCCCTGCATAACAATCATTCAACTGACCCTCTAAATAATTCTGCAATCCAAACCTCCAGCGTGCCCGTTCCCTGCCCCTCTTCCTAAAAAATTCTACAATTTTCACCTTTGCCTGCAACTCCCACCAATCTAGCAAATCCACCTCCTCATCCCTAGCCTCCCAAAAGCCTTTCCACCATGACTGAAAAGACCGACCTTGATCCTCCTCCTGTAAAAGCCTCACATTTAATTTCCAATAGCTCTGATATATTCTCGGAATACCATCCACCCTAAGGTCAGCCAACACTGCTCTGTGGTCTGATAAACCCACGTCTACTGTTCTAACTCTCTCCACTCCTATCCCCTGCCTCACATAAATCCTATCCAACCTTGCCTCATAACTCCCCTGTACATAGGTATGCTCAACCTGATACCCCCCCCCCTGCCAACCACATCTACCACCCCGACATCGCACAAAGCATCCCTTAAGACACCCAACACGCACCCCGCCCCCCTAGGTACTACGTCTACATGCCTAATCACACAATTCCAATCACCTCCAATTATCGCTATGGCAGGTAAACCCCTGAGATAATATAACAAAACGTCACGAACAAAATCTGATTTTATCCTTACGTTACCAATCGCAGGCATATAAACTCCCACAAAACATACCCTACTCTCCCCCCACCACCCATCCACCCGAACAACCCTCCCCCCACCCCCCTCCTCCCACCCCATGACTCGCAATGGACTGGTCTCCTTTACTAAAACAGCCACTCCGCCCTTTAAAAGCGTTGCCATGCTTACAAACAACTTATATCCTCTCAATCTCAACTCACTACCTGACTTATAGTTATGCTCCTGTAGGAAACAAACATCAACGTCGTACCTTTTGAGGAACCACTCCAACCACACCCTTTTTACCTCAGTTTTTAGGCCATTAGCATTTATCGTTACACACCTGAATGGTCAAGGAGAGGCGGCTTACCTCTGTGCCGCTGTGGCTTGCTCACACTTCCCTTCAAGCTGCTCACACTTTCCTTATTACTCTTTTTAATAGGACCCCCTACCCCCCCTTGTCTCTCCCCCGATTTTCCCTGTACTCCCCCCCCCCTGTAGGGGATTTGCGGACCACCTCTGCCCATGCCTTCTTACCTGGTCTTTGCCCAGGTGTTAAAACATCATCTAATTCAGTCAACCCCACTGGCCTCTTCCTAGAGCTGCCTCCCAAAGCCACCTCTTCCTCAGGTACATCCTCCCTGTGTACCTCTGCCACTACAAGTGTATCCTTTCCAGTATTCCCTGCTACTTCCGACTTCTCACTCAGCCCTTGCAATTGCTGCTTTTCACTGGTCCGTCCATCCATGTCCTCTCCTACCAAGGCCTCCTCCAAGAATTCCTGGAGCACTGACTCCAAGGACACCTCCTGTGTCGACTCCACCACTTCCTCCACCACCACAGACGTTGGAGTAGGATCTCCCTCCTCCACCGGGAGTGTGACACACGTCCCCATCAGTTCACCCTCCTTCTCCACCTCCTCACTCCATAGAGTAGTCCCAGTCTTCGCCGCCGCCACCACACTCGTTTGCTGTACGTCCTCCACCGGGGCTAACACCCCCGTGGCAATTCTACGTGCACATTGCGCCGCCATATGGTCATAAGAGCCGCAAAGACGACACGTTCTCCTTTGCCCCACATACGACACATATACCTGATTTCTGGTGCCTGGCAACATGACATACGAAGGTATAGGCATCTTTAAGGTCATCTTGATGTTGTATGACCCTTCCGGGAGACCCTCATATGGTCCATCCCTCCATACCCCACCTCTGGCTTCATGAATGACTCCATACTTGCGAAAAAGTTCCTCTATACCAAACTTAGTTGCCTCGAAGGGTACATTCCTCACTCGTACCCACGTGTAGTAAGTAGATACGTCATGCATGCACACATCCATCGTCGAGTTGAGGCACATTCGTCGTTCCTGGTACTCCTCCACCACACTGCTGTAGTAGCTAGTCCTCAGGAACTTCACAAATACTCGTTTCATCCCATTAAGGGCCACACCATACAGTTCCTCGTTAGGGATACCATATAAATCCCTAATAATTGCAGGTAGAACGATGTTCATCGTAGCAGGGCTCAGAGAACCCCTCAACAGCTCAATGCAAACTGTGTTAATCCTCCTGCCGGTGTACTCCGCCATATCTGAACAGTGAAAACTGCGCAGAAACCAGGTGTAATGGGAGCTACTGCGCAGTGCGTCCACTCAGCCCGAAAGCGAAGAGGACAATGACATTTGAGGCAGATGAGGCTGACATCAGGAGTGTTTTTGAGGCATATGGGACCGTACATCTGGCACAACAGGGCAATTGGACGGCTGGTGCTTACATGGGCCGTCTGGAGGGAACCTTTTCCCTGAAGATGACTCTGAGACATCCCATACCGTCTTACGTCGTGTTGGAGGACTTCAGGACGCAAGTTATGGTATCGTACACCGAACAGAGACGTATGTGCAGAATATGCGGGGCGTACGACCATATGGCGGCAGCGTGTGTGAAGCTGAGGAGGGCGCCTGCACAAACTGGTGAAGCACCAGTTACCAGCGTGGTAGCTGTTGTTGAGAGCCCCACGTGAAAGCAAGGGCTTGGGCGCTTGTGGAGTGAAGAGGTGGAGGATTCCAAAGAAGAGACTGGCGTGTGTGAGGTAAGCTGTGACATAAAAGGATCTGTTACTAGGCAAGTTCAGGAGGAGGTGCAGGCTCTCGAGGAAGAGCTTCAGGAAGTGTTGAGGACATTGACGCCTGCAGAGGATGTTGTTCCTGAGCTGGTGAGAGGCACGGCGTTGCCTGTAGAAGAATGTGATGATAAAAACCATAGCAGGGTTGAAGGGCCAACTAGTAAGCATGAGTTGTCGCCGTGTGCTGTGGAACGAGGCGTGGTGGAGGTGGAGGTACATCGTGAGGGAACCTCAGAAGATAACTTGGATGTGGAGAGCATCAAGAGGAAGACAGCGGCGGCGTCAGACTCTGATGATGTCCTGACGCCGGCGTAGAGGTCTGGGAGGAAGGAAGAGCACTGTCGAGGTAGTCAAGATAAGACGCATCGCAAAAAAAGGGGGGGGGTTGATGGTGTGAAGCCTTGTGCTGGCTCTGGGGCAGGAGGCCCTGGGATGAATGAAGAGAGGAGGAATGGTTGGAAACTATAAAGAGGCCTTAGGTGTATGACTGTGAACGCAAATAGACTGTGTAATAGTGTGAAGAGGGAATGGTTTCGAATGTTTCTGTGTAAATTTAGGGTGGATGTAGTGTTCCTGCAAGAACACAATTTCAAGGAGGGAAGAGAGCTCGAGGTGGAGGGGTTTCAGGTCATGACTCCGCCATCTGCACGTCTGAAAGGTGGTGTGGGTATATTGATCAGGGAGGCGAGTCCGTTTGTGTTGCTAATCAGATTGGCAAGTTGGTTTCAACAAACAAAAATTCCTTAGGTACAAGTATGTTCTTTTGGGACCGGCAAAATACAGCGGCCTTTATACTTACTAATTGTCTTGAATTATTTTTAACCTCTATTGTCTGCTGGAGGTTCTATGTGGTAAATTTTAAGTGTATGTATAGGTCTTGGTTCTATACCATTTTTTTTTTTTTTTTTATTTGCCGGTATTCTCCCGGCCCGGGTCTTTTCCAAGTAGTGGTGACCCGGCCTTGGCTCCCTATCTGGGGAGTGTCTCGAGACTTAAGTCTCCCATGGGAGGAGGTACAAGTACCCCCTCATCTTTGGGACCAAGTGTCCCCAGGCCTAGCCACATTCCCCGCCCTCACGGGGCTCGTAGGGAGAAGCTAGGCCTCTGGTCTGCCATCTACCCCGCCTCAAAGGGGATCGTGGGGATTGCAGTCTTATGAGCTGCAGATGGTAGCAAGCTCAGGCTCTTTTCTATACCATGTTTATTACGGGGTTATACCAAAAAAGTCTTGCGGACAAGATTTTCGGTTAACATATGTGGGGGTTTAATTTATGTGTAGGGTTTGGGTTTAAACCCTTTTGATGTGCCGAGGTTTTTTTATAAAACCTTTTTGGGTTATTTTATTATAGTATGTTACACGTATGTTGTTCTGTTTCTTGTACCTGAATTATTGTAATTGAGGGTTTAACATATTAATATTTAAATACTGTTTCTCTATTGTTACAAATAACCACACGAGAGTGGATGTGATGTTAACTTGTTTATTGTTTAATATTGATAATGTGTTCAACCACATGATCGTTTACCTGGAGTTTACCTGGAGAGAGTTCCAGGGGTCAACGCCCCCGCGGCCCGGTCTGTGACCAGGCCTCCTGGTGGATTAGAGCCTGATCAACCAGGCTGTTGCTGCTGGCTGCACGCAAACCAACGTACGAGCCACAGCCCGGCTGGTCAGGAACCGACTTTAGGTGCTTGTCCAGTGCCAGCTTGAAGACTGCCAGGGGTTTGTTGGTAATCCCCCTTATGTGTGCTGGGAGGCAGTTGAACAGTCTCGGGCCCCTGACACTTATTGTATGGTCTCTTAACGTGCTAGTGACACCCCTGCTTTTCATTGTGGGGATGGTGCATCGTCTGCCAAGTCTTTTGCTTTCGTAGTGAGTGATTTTCGTGTGCAAGTTCGGTACTAGTCCCTCTAGGATTTTCCAGGTGTATATAATCATGTATCTCTCCCTCCTGCGTTCCAGGGAATACAGGTTTAGGAACCTCAAGCGCTCCCAGTAATTGAGGTGTTTTATCTCCGTTATGCGCGCCGTTAAGGTTCTCTGTACATTTTCTAGGTCAGCAATTTCACCTGCCTTGAAAGGTGCTGTTAGTGTGCAGCAATATTCCAGCCTAGATAGAACAAGTGACCTGAAGAGTGTCATCATGGGCTTGGCCTCCCTAGTTTTGAAGATTCTCATTATCCATCCTGTCATTTTTCTAGCAGATGCGATTGATACAATGTTATGGTCCTTGAAGGTGAGATCCTCCGACATGATCACTCCCAGGTCTTTGACGTTGGTGTTTCGCTCTATTTTGTGGCCAGAATTTGTTTTGTACTCTGATGAAGTTTTAATTTCCTCGTGTTTACCATATCTGAGTAATTGAAATTTCTCATCGTTGAACTTCATATTGTTTTCTGCAGCCCACAGAAAGATTTGGTTGATGTCCGCCTGGAGCTTTGCAGTGTCTGCAATGGAAGACACTGTCATGCAGATTCGGGTGTCATCTGCAAAGGAAGACACGGTGCTGTGGCTGACATCCTTGTCTATGTCGGATATGAGGATGAGGAACAAGATGGGAGCGAGTACTGTGCCTTGTGGAACAGAGCTTTTCACCGTAGCTGCCTCGGACTTTACTCTGTTGACTACTACTCTCTGTTCTGTTAGTGAGGAAATTATAGATCCATCGACCGACTTTTCCTGTTATTCCTTTAGCACGCATTTTGTGCGCCATTACGCCATGGTCACACTTGTCGAAGGCTTTTGCAAAGTCTGTATATATTACATCTCCTATGATAACTTTTTTAAATTTTAATATTGATAATGTGTTCAACCACATGAGTGGCTATAATATTAACTTGTTTAATGTTTAACATTGATAATGTGTTAAACAACGTGAGATTGGCAAGGTGTTAACTTTTAATATTACATATTGTTATCGTGTTTAACCTCGTGAGAGTGACTAGGGTTTCAACTTGTAGAGAGGGGGGTGGGGGTTGTGGAGGTGTTGGATGTCAGTGTTAGCATCAGAGTATTTTTTTTTTTTTATTCGCCGGTATTCTCCCGGCCCGGGTCTTTTCCAAGTAGTGGTGACCCGGCCTTGGCTCCCTATCTGGGGAGTGTCTCGAGGCCTAAGAGGTGATCGGGTTGTAACATATCGACTTCTTTATTTTTCAACCGATTTCGTTCATTTTTGGTGTACTATTAGAAGCTTATATCGAGTATCCTGTGCTGAAGTTTCAATCATATCGGCCGAAAAGGAAATGAAATATCCAAAATTTACGAGAAATTGCATTTGTCAGCGGATCTGTAGTCAGTGGTACTTGTAAAAGTGGTTTTGACACTTGCTGCTGATAGAACACCTCTAATTCCATCACTGTAAGTGTACCTATTCTAAAATAAACTTTATCTTCATGCTAAAAAAAATAAAGTTTGATAACTTTTTTGACATATTGGAAGATGTCGATCTTGTTGCGCACATAAATCTAAAAATATTTGGGATAGTTCAGAAAGGAACACGTTACATTGTAAGGCAATCATTCTCCTATGTTTGTTGTGAAAATCAAGTCAATTCATTCATAAATAAAGATGGATTGGCCCTAAATATGTAAATAACTTACTTTCGAGTTATATGCGGAAGCCTGCAGCACCCCAAGTGCCCGGGAAATTTTTTTTTTTCCCGAAAAATTCGCTTTCTTTTACACTTTTTCCGTGACCTAAGAGTGTTTATTACAGTTAACCATTGTAAATACGTTTTCTTTTATTACATGTGAGAAAACGGACCCTTTCACCTTCAGGGAAAGCATCGATAGAAATTTTTTCCTCTTGGGCATCATATTATGCTATATATTATATATACTATTTATGTTTATATGCTATTATTATATTGCATTATGTCATAATAGATCAATTGTGATAGGTAAATAAGCCTTATAATTGATATTAGCGTGGGTATGGAATATTTTGTTGGCTGGAGGTGTCGGCCATTTTGGGTACTATACCCAGGGTACCTGATTGGTCCCTTGACCATATTATCTCCGCCCGCTCGGGCATGATCTCAGACAGTGAATTTGTATTATATTAGACATAAAGATGTAAGAAAAGGATAAAAATAACACGGGGGAAAAACATAAACAATGCCGCGTCAGCGCTTGATACGCAATGTGAGGCCAGGCGCTGTCACCATGCCTGTTATAAATGGCTGTAATTCCTTTTAGAAACATCGTACAGGGATAATAATTATACCAGAGTGTAGCCAGAAAGTTCAGCTATTTTTTGGTAACAATAACTCAATTTTAATTTTTTTTCTGCTCTGCGCGCCGGCTACTCCACTCCCCCCTAAGTCTCCCATGGGAGGAGGTACAAATACCCCCTCATCTTTGGGACCAAGTGTCCCCAGGCCTAGCCACATTCCCCGCCCTCACATGGCTCGTAGGGAGAGGCTAGGCCTCTGATCTGCCATCTGCCCTGCCCCAAATGGGCTCGTGGAGATGGCAGTCTTATGAGCTGCAGATGGTAGCAAGCTCAGGCTCCATTTTCTCTCACAGTCTATTATGAAGACCTTTGTGATTATGTAACACTGTGTTTCTGGGTAGATTGTTAGGTTATTAAGGTAACTTTGTATGTTCACTAAGTGAACCGTTGTAGTACGAGTGTTGAATGTTCTATCATAACATGTACCATTTCATGGTATCTTTATATTGCATCTTGTAACAGAGTTTTAAATAAAATATATAAAAAAAAAATTGAGCCCTTTTATCTGAGAGAAAACAAGATAATTTTAGAATTGCAGGATCTCCCATCTGTACTTTCATACCATCAAGACATTTACGTTTTATGCAAGTACGCTGTGATCCCTGGTCTAATAATGCATTCATTCATTCATTCATTAAAGATTTGCCGGTACTTCCGGCCCGGGTCTTCTCCAGATGGTGACCCGGCGGTGGCCCCCGGGGCGGGGGTGTCGATCGTCTTCTTCATTCTTCTATCTTCTCTCTTGGGCCCTCCGGTTGGAGGGTAACTTCTTCTTCTATCTTGCACTGACTCCCCAAGTGGGGAGTGTCTTCTTTCTTTCTCGTCGGCAGGCATCGCAAGGTCAAGGGTCTTCAGGCACTTGTAGCCCCGTCAAATGTTGGTAGTGTGGCATTGGTTCTAGGTGATTCAGACTTTTACCTAGAAAGCGGTACAGGCTCCATTGGATTTTTTTTTTTTTTTTTTTTTTTTTTTTTTTTTTTTTTTTTTTTTTTTTTTTTTTTTTTTTTTTTTTTTTTTTAAGCGGGGGGGAGAGGAGGTAGGGAAGTGAAAGAAGGAAGAGTAGGAGAGGTGATAGATGGAGCGTAGTGGCGACTCGTAGTTGTATGTGGCGGCGTCATCGAGGTGGTGGATGGGCAGCCAGGATGGGGATGAGAGTTCCCAGGTCTTGGGTGGCGAGGTACACCAGCCGGGCTGCGGTGTCTTCTCGGTTCGGGTCCCCAGGCGCCATTGGGAAGTGCCTTCGTCGGAGTGGCACCGTCGCTGGACAGTCGAGGAGGTAGTGCACTAGTGGACCTGGGACCATCTGGTTGCAATGGCAGCAGCGCTCCTCTCGCACGCGGTCAATGAGTCTTCTGGCAGTAGGGTAGCCAAGTCGCAGCCGGTGGACCCCAACCTGAAACTTCCTGTCTAGCCTCCGCATGCTCGGCGGGGGCTCCCCACGGGTCGCCCTGTCATACCAGATCCGGCTCCGCGATGTGCCTGGCCCTGGTAGCGGGCGCCTGGCTGCATCAGCTGCCCACAGATCCACCTGCCTTCGGCTGATAGCAATGGTGGTCACTGGCTGGGCCTCAAGGGTTGCCGACTTCGCCGCTCGATCTGCCGCATCATTCCCAGCGAGGTCGATGTGGCTCGGTATCCAGTTGATTGTTGCTTGCTGTCCCTGCTCCTTAAGTGTCTGCAGGTCCTTCCTGATGGCAGTAATTAGCCGGATGTTGTCCCTGGGCTCCCTGTGCATGACGGCCTGGATCGCCGCTCTGGAGTCCACATGAATGACTGGGGGTCGCCGATGATCCAGGAGTGCGTGTTGCAGGGCCCTCTGGATGGCATGGAGTTCTGCCTGGAGAATTGTGCAGTGATCTTGGAGACGCCATCCAGCCGTCAGAGTGGCATGGTGCACCCCGGCACCTGTGCGGCCAGCCTCTGGATCCCGGGAGCCATCGGTGTAATATACGGCGCACCCAGGGTGCTCTGCTGCTGCAATACTCACTGCAGCCCATTGCTGCAGCACGTGTTGTGGACAGTGACGCTTGCTAACTGGGAGGTCTTGGATGTGGATCACAACTGCTTCTGGTGCCCAGGGCGGGAGTACAGAGTACCCCGCCACAGGCCAGTCACAGCCCTTGTCGACTATAAGCGCCATGGGGAGGAGTTTGCTTGCTACATCAGCCGCTGACCACACCCACAGCCGGCCAGGAGACTCCCTGAGGTCTCCCTGTTGCCGTTCAAGGAGGTGTTGCAGCAGTCCCTCTCCACCGGGGAGTTGTACGTACTTGGCCACCCTCCTGGCTGCCACAAGGGCGATTCTGTCGCGTAGCGGCTGCAATTGAGCCTCATGATTCAGGGGCACAGTGTTCGTCCACCTCGGCGCCCCCAACATGATCCGAGCTGCAGTATTTTGGACGACGTTGAGTCTTCGAAGGTGCGTTGGGCGGGCATGGACAAGGGTAAGTGCCCCATAGTCGATGAGAGAGCGCACCGCCTGCACATAGAATAATCGGAGAATGTCACGGCTGGCCCCTGACCTAGGGCTGGCGAGGGCCCGCATGGCGGTGACCCGTTGCATGGTCCGCTCTCTGACGTACTCCGCCTGATTCCGAAAGGAGAGCCGATTGTCGATGTGCACTCCCAGGTACAGGTAGCTACTGACCCAGTCGAGATTGACTCCTGACATCTGCAGTCTCCCCTCCGGCACATTGGCATGCAGGATCATGGCCTTGGATTTTTCTGCTGAGACCTTGAGGCCGAGACGACGGCAGGCGGTGGAGAGGAGGTTAAGGTCACGTTGGGCTCTATGCATCAAACCACATCTCTCGGTGATGATGAGGGCAAGATTATCAGCGTAGCTGAGCAGCTGGGTGCCTAAAGAGAATGGCAGCTGCACCAGCTCATGCATCAGGACATTGAAGAGAGCGGGGCTGAGGACCCCTCCCTGCGGGGTGCCGTTTTCAAGGGGCCTGAGGGTGGACACTTGTCCCTGGAAACGCACTCGTGCACACCTGCCCTGCAGGTATGAAGAGATCCAGGCAAGGAGCCTTCCCTTCACGCCCCTGCCTGCTAGGAGGTCAAGGATGGCTGGTGCGCTGGCAAGCTCAAAGGCTTTCTCGAGGTCCAGGAAGACAACAATTTTGGGTCTCTTGTTTGACCCAATGCCTGCAAGGAGGGTGGTGATGCTCTCTGCTGTGCCCACTCCTCGTGTGAAGCCGTATATGTGACGGTGTTCCGGGCCAAGCTTCCACCGTAGTCGCTCAAGGATCATCCTCTCAGCCGTCTTGGACAGACAGCTGGTGAGAGAGATGGGCCTCATGCTTCCCGGGTCCCTGGGCTTGGGGATGGGCAGGATGATGGCCTCCTTCCACGCAGTGGGGAGTTGTCCAGCCCTCCAGGAGCAGTTGATGACCTCCAAGAGTGCATCATGTCCAGAGGGGCCCGCCCTTGCGATCATACTGTAGGTGATGCCATCCTGGCCGGGGGTGGTGTCGTGTGATGTCCTGAGGGCTGCCTTCAGCTCCCGGTCGCTGAAGTCTACATCGGTGTCGTCATGTTCGCAGCATGCAGCCTGTAGCCTGGCAGTCCTGTCTGGGAGGAGGACAGCCTGGAGGTTCTGCACATCTTGTGGCAGGCGTGCTGTTGCTGCCCTGGAAGTGAAGAGGTCGACCAGCCTCTCTGCTTCACCAGCCGGGTCATGGTGAGCACGCGCTGTTCCTCTGCGTTTTCCGGTAGCTATACCTATTTTCGCCCAGATCTCAGACAGGGTAGTGGCATGGCCGAAGGAGGCACACCATTCGAACCACTTTGCCAGGCGGACTCTGTGGGAGATGTGGCGAGCGTGCCGCACCACCTCTCTCAGCAGCCGAAGGGTGTCAGCAGTAGGGTTGCGTCTGTGGAGCCTGCGGGCACAGTTGACACGGTGGTTCTGCTCCTTGACTGTCTCGTCGTAGAACCACCAGTCCCGCTTGATGGTACCTCCAGCCTTGGTAAGTGGGATGGCCACCTCAGCCGCATGGGTGATGGCAGCTTGGAGGTTCTGGGCAGCCACATCAGGATTGTCAGAGAGGGAGGTCGTCTCCCACCATTGCTGTATGACATCCTGGAAGCACTGCCAGTCCGCCTTCTTGAAATTCCACCGTGGAGGCGGTGTGTATGGGATGTGCTGGGTGAGCGCCAGCGTGGTGACGATCGCGAAGTGGTCGCTGGTGAGAAGTGGGTGGAGTTCCCACCTCACTCCAGGCTGCAGTCTCCGAGAGAGGAGAGTGACATAGAGTCGGTTGCCGCCGTGGTGTGTCGGCTCCCCATTGTTGAGGAGGACGACGTCAGGAACATCATCGAGCACAGCCGCCAAGTGCCTGCCCGTCTCATTGGTATGGGAGACAGAGTGGAGAAGCTCATGATGGGCGTTGATGTCCCCCGCCACGAGCACGCCCTCGAGGCGAGATATGGACAGAGCTGCAACCTCCGAGAGGTCGAGAGTAAACCGTGTGCTCCGGTACACATTGTAAATAGTCAGTGGTCCAGATGGCAGTTGCAGCGTGACAGCTTGCACCTCCACCCCTTCACCGCAGTTGATAGGGTCAGTGACGATCGAGTGGGGGATGCAATTCCGCACATAGATTGCGGTGCCCCTGGCGGGGGGCCCACCACGCTGCAGGTATGCAGAGAACCCAGGGATGCGTGGCTGTGGGGCGGGTGGGGGCTTGACAAGGGTTTCTTGGAACAGAAACACATCTATCTCATCCCGGACTGCCGCCTGGATAGCTAGGTGGAGTTTCTGCCTCAGACCACAGATGTTCCACTGGAGAATTTTTAGGGACTGCCGGGCGACCCGTCGGACTCCATCTCCTCCTGTTCGGCCATGGTCCTCCGGAACACCCGTGCGTGTTCTACCATTTCCTCGGGCGTGAAGACCTGGGTGAGGTGATCTTTCAGGGCTGCTGAGTCGACCCTCTCCAGGAGAGCCATGCTGTACACGGTAGTCAGGAGCTCCTTGCAGACCTGCCTGTCCTTCATTGATGGGAGTAGCATGGATAGCACCTCTACCACAAGTTTGATTACGGTGACAATGTGAACCTGCGAGGTGCCCTCCCTCTGGGGGGACAGGGCTTCCTTGGCTGCGGCCTGAGGTTGTTGGCCCACTCCCGCGATTGTTGCTGCTGCTGACCCGCAGGTCGCGCAGGTCTCCGTGGTTCTCTGTGCCATCTGACTGGGTGCCGCGGCCTGTTTCCTGCTGCACTCGGGTGGGGACTGACTCAGACGGGAAGTCCCTTGCTGGTGTCCTGTCTGGTGCTGAGTAGCCGCAGCTCCTTGAGCAGCGTCCCTGAGCCGGGCTTGTTGTGTTCCTTTGTTCCGTTTCTGCTGAGGCTTCGAGACTTGCCCATGCCGTTGTTCCCCTTGCGGTGCAACTGGTCTCCTCTGTTGCTCCCCCAGTGCTGGGAACTCTCTGCTGTAGGGTGTGGCCGCCGCAGAGGGGCCTGTACTGGCTGCCGCGATTGGCCGGTGATGATAGTTCCATGGGTTGGGGCGTGGAGAGGGGGCATTGGTCGATGTCCCCACCTGTTGCTGTTGGGTGTTTACCGAGTTGGGCTGGGCTGTCGCCGCAGGGGCCATCCGCTGTCGCACCTGTTGCCACTGCTGTACCATGACAGGACAGCCCTGGTTCCATGCGTGGTGTTTCTTGCCGCAGTTGGCGCACTTGGGTTCGGGGCGTGGGGTCTCGGGGGCGGGCTGCTTGAGCAATGCAATGCAATCCTTGGAGTCGTGCTGTTTGCTGCAGACTCCACACTTCTTCACATGTTGGCAGGTAGCCGCGATATGGTTGAAACCCTGGCAGTTGTAGCATTGTAGTGGGCCCTCTACATATGGCCGAATCTTGAACCGCCCCCACACCCCCAGTGCGATGTGGGACGGTAGGGGCCCTCGGTGGTGGATCAACATATTCCGTGTTGGAATCTTGTTGGTCCCGGTGGTCAGCCTCTCTGCCTTGACAATGTTGGTTGCATCGAGGAATCGCTCTGCTGGTATGGGTACAGGGACGTGGAGCACAACCCCCTTGTGCATCTTTTCTTGAGCCAGGAGCTCCCTTATCCTCGGATTCTCTGCAGCCATTGCCTTCAGTCGATCGTATGTGTCCTCGTCGCGTGGCTTCGCCACGATCTCTCCCCTGAGTGTGATGTCGCAGCTGAGCTTGATGGAAGGCACGGTCGCCTCCAGGTTCTTCACCATGTCGTAGTGAGGGATAATGAACTTGTTGAAGGCCACAGTTGGTTGCCTTGCAGCACGGTTCTGAGGTCTTGAGCGCCCCTGTTCCATCTCGTTCTCCTCTGTTGCCTGTGAGGCTTCGTCTGGGTTGGTTGTTCCTGGTGCCATCTGCTGAGGAGGAGGGTCCTGGGTCACTTCCATGGTCCCCATATGTTGGGGGGTGTCCACCTGCTGGGCCGGGCTTGGGTTGGCCTCGGCTGTCCTCATCGTCCCCTGGCCATCTGGGGAAGCAGCTGGGATCAGCTGAGGCGCTTCTGTGGCATCGCCCCTGCAATGCAGGTTGTCCTTGGGTTTCTTCGCTGGCCCTTCCACTTCCTCCACGTCGCCCTGACAGTCGTCGTCGCATGATGACATGGGCCGTTTGCCTCTTGGTTCCTGAGATGACATGGCCGTACAGCCGCCCCAACGAGGCTCGTAGCTGTGTGCCACAGTTCCCAAGACCTATTAACAACGCAGTGGGTTCACAGTGGTTCACAAGCGAGTATCACGTCACTCACTGGTATCGTATTGTGAAGACCTAGGTTACAAATGGATATTTTCCCAAAGCACTGAGCACACACATATGACTCACAATTGCACGAATGGCGCGGGCAATCAGGTGCTATGCGTAAACTAACACAGCACCAGGCACCTGGCGAGCTGTACCAGTGCACGAAGCACACTGGCTGGTCAGCGCCACGCCACAGCACACGTACGAATCACACGAATGCACGACAGATTCGCAATTGTGCGTAAACTAACACAAAACTCACTGCAGAATGTCTTGAAAGAAAAGCACTTAGTCACGAACGTTCCCGTGCGTAGCGATGGCGCGGCGCAGCACGCACGAACGCCCACGAATTATGTTGCCACGGTAGCACACGTATGACTGAAAAACTCTAATAATGCAGTTACATTTTTTGATTTAGACCTTTAATCATCAATTTTTACCTGTAACACAGGTAAGGCTACTTCAGCAAAACCATCAATATTAACATTAGTAGCAATTTTTACATTATCCACTGTTGTGTCAGGATTGTCAACATTATCATTATTATCAACATTACCATATAGACTCTTACATATGACTATATGGTCTTCCTTTGTGACATTGATAACAGTTGTTTAATTTGGCATGACAATCCTTAACATTGTGATTACCTAGACATCTGATACATCTGTCAAGTTCTTCCAATCTTTCAACTTTATCATTCCATAAATTGTATGCATTGCAGTTCTTAGAAAAATGAGTACCCTTGCTGAAGAGAAAATCTCTCTTTTCTTTGACTGGTTTCTTATTAACTGGGCTGCTCTTAGGAGGGTACTTATTCTTCTTACCTTGTGGAGAATCATTATTTCTGATTTCTGCTACTTGATATGCACATATGCAACACTTTTTAGGAAATGAATTTTGATTATTAATATTGGAGATGTGGAGGTACTTGCACCTCCTCCCATGGTAGACATTGAAGATGAAGAGGAAGTTGTATATCCTCCCATGGTAGACAGAAGATAAGGAGGTGCTTGCACCTCCTCCCATGGTAGACATTGAAGATGAGGAGGTACTTGTACCTCCTCCCATGGTAGACATAGAAGATGAGGAGGTACTTGTACCTCCCCCAATGGTAGACATAGAAGATGTGGAGGTTCTTGTACCTCCTCCCATGGTAGACATAGAAGATGTGGAGGCACTTGTACCTCCTCCCATGGTAAATATAGATGTTGAGGTACTTGTATCTCCTTCCATGGTAGATATAGAAGATGTGAAGGTACTTGTACCTCCTCCCATGGTAAATATGAAAGATGTTGAGGTACTTGAACCTCCTCCCATGGTAGATATAGATGTGGAGGTACTTGTACCTCTTCCCATGGTAGATATAGAAGATGTGGTGGTACTTGTACCTCCTCCCATGGTAGATATAGAAGATGTGGAGGTACTTATACCTCCTCTCATGGTAGACATAGAAGATGTGGAGGTACTTATACCTCCTCCCATGGTAGATGTAGAAGATGTGGAGGTACTTGTGCACTTGTACCTCCTCCCATGGTAGACATAGAAGATGATGGGGTATTTGTATCTCCTCCCATGGTAAATATAGAAGATGTTGAGGTACTTTTATCTCCTCCCATGGTAGATATAGAAGATGTGGAGGTACTTGTACCTCCTCCCATGGTAGACATAGAAGATGATGGGGTATTTTACCTCCTCCCATGGTAGACCTAGATGTGGAGGTACTTGTACCTCCTCCCATGGTTGACATAGAAGATGAGGAGGTACTTGTACCTCCTCCCATGGTAGACATAGAAGATGAGGAGGTACTTGTATCTCCTCCCATGGTAGACATAGAAGATGAGAAGGTACTTGTACCTCCTCCCATGGTAGACATAGAAGATGAGGAGGTACTTGTACCTCCTCCCATGGTAGACATAGAAGATGAGGAGGTACTTGTACCTCCTCCCATGGTAGACATAGAAGATGAGGAGGTACTCGTACTTGACTCACGTCGTAATGACACGATTGCAAACAAACCATACCACGGGTGGGGATAGAACCCACGATCAGAGTCACTATACTCCAGACAATCGAGTTAACCACTGGACCAGCTGCCACAATAACATTCGTCCAACTAGGTATATTTATACACCATACCAAGGTTAGCAGAGGCCACCACTGTGGTGCCTATGATCCATTATTCCTGACATATAATAATTATCCTTCTTATAATAGATTATGAAACATGGAAGATAATATAAATATATAACCCGAGGGTTTCAAAAACTAACATTTTACCTTTATTGAAGAAATAGGATAGGATAGGATAGGACTCACAGGTAAGTACCCACGAGGGGCGAGGGGCAAGTGGGGACAGTGCGAAGAATAGACGGTGAGAGGAATGTCTTGAGTCGAAGAGAGAAGAGTCAGGACTAGACCCAACTGCTAAGCCACAATAACGATAACAAAGACGATGTAGATACAACAGGAGCTCTGCAGGCACTGACTGCAACTTGCTGGACGAAAAATTGCTGCATCTTGATGTTGATTGGCGGCTGGCAGGAGCTGGAGGAGTGGTCAAGGGAGGCAAGCTTCTTGATTGGTCAGGTGTCTTTTATATGTGTGTCTGGAGTTACTTCGTTTCTTTCGTGAAGGAGGCATTCCTTATGTTGTGCAATTTTTGGATGGAAACGATCTGTAGTCTTGTAATCTTAGGTCGAAATGCTGGGTTGGCTAGTAACTGGTCAAAGGTCATCTGGAGAGTAGTGATGGAGCAGTGGGATCCTTTACGGTTTGTAAACTTGACTCTACTGTCGATTATTTTCTTGTACAAGGTGTCGACATCCATGTTAGGTTCTTGGTCAGGAGTCGTATAAAAAGTTATATCTTTCCAGTGCAGGTATTGATCTTGATGTTGGTCTTCTATATTAATACGTCGAGAGATAGCTGGAGAGGTTTTTGTTGGTGGTTGCCGCATTGAAGGTTCTTTCAATGTTGGTGTCTCCGCTAGAGAGTGTGTAGAAGACTGTGGGAGAATCGAGGCTTCTGATTGGTCCATATGAGTAGTGGTGGGTGGAGGTGAAGGAGGTACGCCGCCACGACGAGCCAATCGACGAGCAGGAGGCGATCGACGAATAGGAGGCCTTGTTGGAGTGACGTCACTAGGTGTTGGTGGTGTTGGAGCTGCTGATGCAGAAGTGTTGATTAGATCCTTGGTAAATTTGAGTATTTCTTCCGAAGGTGGAGATGCTGGGAATATAAATGATGGCATATTATTTAGTGCAAATAACTCGTTGATGGTAGAGTTAAAAGATCCAGGTACAGCCATATTCTGCATGTGAGCGTATAGTAGACAGTAGTGGATCTTGGTTACGTCACAAGCTGGAGGAGTGATGATGGTGGAGGCTGGCTGAGTAGTAGCTTGAAGTAATTTCGTAGTATTAGCTTGGATCTTTGCAATTGCTGCATACGTTGGTGTGTTGCTAGTAGGTTTTTTCTTTGCTGCTTCTTGTGTTTTCTTCACAATATCCTTACGTGTAGGACATTTTGCTGCCAGTGTATGGTGGTCGTTACTTTTACAGTTTAAGCACGATGGTTGTGGTGGAGTAGCAATGGTGCAGGAACTGAAGGTGTGTCCCTCACTACCACATGTAGTGCAGAACTTCTTCTCTTTTACTGGACATGCTTTGGTGGTGTGATGGTAAGAATAACAGTTCCAGCAGTGTTGGATGTACTGATATCTTTCTGCTTCGATGTAAGTTGGACTGATGAAGTAGTAATAAACAGCAAGACCTTCGTTCAGAGCAGTGGCAGCCATGTTAACGTCAGTGAAGGTGACCTTGAGCATGGACGATGCATTCGGGATTTTTGTGATGCTGTCAACAGTAGCCCAAGTATTTTGCGTCTCGATGGATGTCTTGAGTTCTGCAGGTGATTGAGACGTCAGAATCTTGTCTAGTTTTTTAAGGAATACTGATTTCCTGGCCTTGAGGGCAGGAGATGACATAACAGTAAACCCTTGAGCAGTAAGTGTAGTGGTGGCATCTGTAGTGAGTAGCTTCTCTGCTTCAGCATCATCGTGACACACAACAATGAATGCTTCTTTCAGAGACAAAATGGTGTTGAATTTAACTTTCAGTGTTCCTTGAACAACAGTTGCAAGAGCAATCTTCGTTGAATCATCAACGGTACCACTTGTTGGCTTGATCTTGACACGATTTGCGTAGCTCATCGTGCAAGTCAAGGTGAAGACAACGCTGGTAAAGGTTCCCCTCCCCAACGGGGATCGTAGGGAGACTGAGTAAGTAAGGAGAGCTGCTATGAAATGTCTGTCTGAAGAAATATTTAACCTACGAATATTCTTATAAAGAAAATTAAGAACATTTTTCAAAAAACTTGAAATTGTTATGTAAAATATTTTTGTAACTTTGAATAATTTAAAAGCTTTTTAAGAATTTTGCTAATCTTTCAAAGGTAAATTTATGTTTAAAAAGGTATTTGTGGTGCTTTTAAATTTTTATAAAAAACTTAATATAAATTTTTAAGAAAACAAAAAAATATTAATGTTTACGTAGCACGTTTAAAGAAATATATTTTGAAGTATAACTAATATATTTTATTATATTGAGGGAGATGTTTAAGTTAAGATTAAAATTTCTTTCTAATTTTTGACCCCTGAGAGTTAGCCATCCAGGATAACCCAAGAAAGTCAGTGTCTTCCAGGACTGTCTAACTTATTTCCATATAATTGTCCTCTTCGCTCTCGGGCTGAGAGGATCTACTGTGCAGACGCTCCTCAGTTGCCTGATTGTGGTGGTGTCAGGAGGTGGTGTTGTCGCGCCTCTGCTGACAATATAGCAGTGGTGTCAGGAGGTGGTGTTGTCGCGCCTCTGCTGACAATATAGCAGTGGTGTCAGGAGGTGGTGTTGTCGCGCCTCTGCTGACAATATAGCAGTGGTGTCAGGAGGTGGTGTTGTCGCGCCTCTGCTGACAATATAGCAGTGGTGTCAGGAGGTGGTGTTGTCGCGCCTCTGCTGACAATATAGCACTGGTGTCAGGAGGTGGTGTTGTCGCGCCTCTGCTGACAATATAGCAGTGGTGTCAGGAGGTGGTGTTGTCGCGCCTCTGCTGACAATATAGCAGTGGTGTCAGGAGGTGGTGTTGTCGCGCCTCTGCTGACAATATAGCAGTGGTGTCAGGAGGTGTTGTCGCGCCTCTGCTGACAATATAGCAGTGGTGTCAGGAGGTGGTGTTGTCGCGCCTCTGCTGACAATATAGCAGTGGTGTCAGGAGGTGGTGTTGTCGCGCCTCTGCTGACAATATAGCAGTGGTGTCAGGAGGTGGTGTTGTCGCGCCTCTGCTGACAATATAGCAGTGGTGTCAGGAGGTGGTGTTGTAGCGCCTCTGCTGACAATATAGCAGTGGTGTCAGGAGGTGGTGTTGTCGCGCCTCTGCTGACAATATAGCAGTGGTGTCAGGAGGTGGTGTTGTAGCGCCTCTGCTGACAATATAGCAGTGGTGTCAGGAGGTGTTGTCGCGCCTCTGCTGACAATATAGCAGTGGTGTCAGGAGGTGGTGTTGTCGCGCCTCTGCTGACAATATAGCAGTGGTGTCAGGAGGTGGTGTTGTCGCGCCTCTGCTGACAATATAGCAGTGGTGTCAGGAGGTGGTGTTGTCGCGCCTCTGCTGACAATATAGCAGTGGTGTCAGGAGGTGGTGTTGTCGCGCCTCTGCTGACAATATAGCAGTGGTGTCAGGAGGTGGTGTTGTCGCGCCTCTGCTGACAATATAGCAGTGGTGTCAGGAGGTGGTGTTGTCGCGCCTCTGCTGACAATATAGCAGTGGTGTCAGGAGGTGGTGTTGTCGCGCCTCTGCTGACAATATAGCAGTGGTGTCAGGAGGTGGTGTTGTCGCGCCTCTGCTGACAATATAGCAGTGGTGTCAGGAGGTGGTGTTGTCGCGCCTCTGCTGACAATATAGCAGTGGTGTCAGGAGGTGGTGTTGTCGCGCCTCTGCTGACAATATAGCAGTGGTGTCAGGAGGTGGTGTTGTCGCGCCTCTGCTGACAATATAGCAGTGGTGTCAGGAGGTGGTGTTGTCGTGCCTCTGCTGACAATATAGCAGTGGTGTCAGGAGGTGGTGTTGTCGCGCCTCTGCTGACAATATAGCAGTGGTGTCAGGAGGTGGTGTTGTCGCGCCTCTGCTGACAATATAGCAGTGGTGTCAGGAGGTGGTGTTGTCGCGCCTCTGCTGACAATATAGCAGTGGTGTCAGGAGGTGGTGTTGTCGCGCCTCTGCTGACAATATAGCAGTGGTGTCAGGAGGTGGTGTTGTCGCGCCTCTGCTGACAATATAGCAGTGGTGTCAGGAGGTGGTGTTGTCGCGCCTCTGCTGACAATATAGCAGTGGTGTCAGGAGGTGGTGTTGTCGCGCCTCTGCTGACAATATAGCAGTGGTGTCAGGAGGTGGTGTTGTCGTGCCTCTGCTGACAATATAGCAGTGGTGTCAGGAGGTGGTGTTGTCGCGCCTCTGCTGACAATATAGCAGTGGTGTCAGGAGGTGGTGTTGTCGCGCCTCTGCTGACAATATAGCAGTGGTGTCAGGAGGTGGTGTTGTCGTGCCTCTGCTGACAATATAGCAGTGGTGTCAGGAGGTGGTGCTGTCGTCCCTCTGCTGATAATATAGGTGAACTGCTGTTGTCAAAATGGCAGTTAGTCTCAGATGCCGGATCAATACTGTTGGTATAGAACTTCTTCGAGGAACAATTTTGCCTAATTTATATATGCATATATATATATATATATATATATATATACAGATTCAAGTACAATTATTAATACATACACTCCATACGGAAAGGAGATCGGAGGACAGAGGGTGTTGTGTTCTCTTGTAATATATATTAGTGACATTCCTAGTGATCCTTGGACTGTGTTCATTGCTTCAGAGCAGTGAGCCACGAGAGGGTGGCTACGGGCCCCGACTGGGGCTCTGAGCCTCACAGCTCTGCACCCAGTGTGGGCGGCTGTGAGGTCACAGGCAGCAGCTCTGCTGCTGGCTCTGTCCCCACACCTACAGTCACCATGATAGATCCAGGAGAGCGGCCTAAACGTTCCTTGGAATGCGGGGACGAGTTGGAGGACGACGTGGGGGCAGGTGGGAGCCCCCACCAAGAAGGCCAAGGATGCAGTGGAGACTACTGTGCCTACCAATCTGCCACTAGGTCCGTCGGCAGCCCCTACCCAAGAAGACTTGCACCCCCAGATGGCCATAGGGGTCGTGGAATGAAGCCAGGAGGATGTAGCTCCTCAAGTGGCAAGGATGGAGCCATCCCAGGTCCCTACACCAGTTGCATTGGCCTCCACAGTGGACGGGGACTGGTTGACTCCACGTGGAAGGAGGAGTTCCCGCTCAGCTCGGGCACAAGCAACCAGGGCCTTCAACAAATTCAAGGTTCCCAACTACGGGTTTGTAAGGTATCTGGAAGGTCTCCCCCACCTCAAGTTCCACTGCGAGTTCACTCTCAGGAACGAGGTTCTGGTCATTCCTCGGGACGAAGACTCTTACGAGGAGTTGAAGGGGCTGGTTGTGACCCATCCCAGCATGGTGGAACTGCTTGCTTCGGAGAAGGTGTACAAGGGGTGCTTTTACACGTCCCTGTGCCCCTCCCACTGGACCCCATTTTGGAAGTGCCCAATATTGTCAAGGCGGAGCGACTCACTGCAACGGTGAACAAGGTGCCCACCTGCCAGGTGCTGATCCACCACAAAGGTCCACTTCCCATGCACCTGGACCTTGGGGTCTGGGGAAGATTCAAGACCCGACCATACCTGTCAGGCCCAGTACAATGCTTCAACTGCCAGGGGTTCAATCATATTGCAGCCACCTGCCAGCGAGAGAAGAAGTGTGGTGTGTGCAGCAAGGCACACGACTCGAAGGACTGCATTGCAATCCTCAAACATCCACCTGGCGAAGCCCTTCGGCCAGCGCCCAAGTGTGCCAACTGCTCAAAGAGGCACCATGCCTGGAACCGGAGCTGTCCTGTGATGGTGCAGCACTGGCAGCAGGTTCGTCATCGGAACGACCCGACGGCCCCGACGCCACCCAGCCTTGGAACTGCACAACAAAAGTCAGCATGGGCTCCAATCACGGTTCCCCGGATACCACAGGAGGGCAATACCAGCGAGTTCCCAGCACTGGGCTCCCAGCGGGGGCATCAGAAGGCAGACACTGGTTTGCAGCAGCGCGGTCAACTGCGGCGTCAGATGGCAAGGTGGCCAAGAAGGCAGAATCATTGGGAAAACCAGCCACAGGCCAGGCACACTGCCCAGCAGGTCCCAGCTGGGCACCAACATTCCTTGCCATACGGCCAGCAGGCCTCTTCCCAAGGACAGGCCCCTCCTGTGAGCGGCCAGCGACAGGCAGAGGTTCCCCGCCAGGGGACTTGGAAGCCCATGGCCACTCATGCCGGGCCCAGGGTGCACCCAGCTTATGCTGCTGCAGTGTCGACAGCCACCCAGACATACCCAGTGACCCAGCCCCGCCTCGACGGGTCGTCCAGCTCAATGCCTGCAGAGGTAGTGGTCGAATCCTTTCCGGATCGACTGAAGAAAACCATCGGGGTCATCTCAGCGCTCCTCTGTCGCCTGCTGCCGTCGGCAGAGGACAGGGGCGCCTGCAGGCAGCTCCTGTCATGGATGCTGGGCGTGGTCCTACTGGACAGGAAAGACTCGATGGAACTTCAAGCCATCATCCAGGAGTCCTTCCAGTCTGTGATGGAGGAGGCCCCTGAGTAGCCAACAACGGACGACGAGTCCCAGGCAGAGATGGAATCAGTGAGCCACCTCTGCGGCCCTTGAAGATCCTCCAGTGGAACATTTGTGGGCTGCAGCGGAAAATTCACTTAGTGATTGAAGCTGCAGTTCAGGATGAGGTTGATGTCTTCCTGTTTCAGGAGACACTCACCGATTTGTCACGTCAAATGCAGCCACGTATTCCGGGATTCTCTGCCTACCTTCAGCGCCTGGAAGGGACTGGCAGGGGCACGGCGATCTACGTCAGGACCACTATCCCTCATTCAATCTCCACTGACCCCATCGACTGTGGGGAGGGCGTAGAGGTTCAGGCTGTCACCCTACACCTGGCGGATGGACCTCTCGTGGTTTACAATATTTACAGAAGCTCTCGGTACACCCTTGACATCTCAGAGGTGGCAGCACTCGCCCCACGGGAGGGTCTTGTTGTGGCTGGAGATGTCAATGCCCACCACCCAATACTTTCTTCTGTCTCTCCTACCAACGCAGCTGGGAGGCACCTTGCGGCTGTGCTGGAGGAGGTCCCTGAGATCGCCCTCCTCAATAATGGTGAGCCAACCCATCACTATGGTGGCCGCTTGGATGTCACACTCATCTCTAGGCGGTTGCCCTCGAGCGCGAGATGGGAGGTCCACCCCTGTCTCACCAGTGATCACTTTGCAGTGGTTACTACGCTGATGGTCCAGCGGTGCCCGCTCCCCACACCTACCCCCAGATGGAATCTAAAAAAGGCCGACTGGCAGTGCTTCCAGGAGGTCATTGAGCGTTGGTGGGTGGAGTCTCCCCTTCCAGAAGACCCAGATGAGGCGGCTCAAAGCTTGCAGGTGGCCTTCACATGTGCAGCTGAGGCAGCAATACCTAAGATTACAGGCGGAGGGTCATATAAACGTGACTGGTGGTTTTACAATGAGGACATCAGGGAACAGAACCACCGCATCAATGTTGTACGCAAGATGCACAGGCGTAATCCCACGGTTGCGTCCATGCGTCTGCTCAGGGAAGTGGTGCGGCATGCACGCCATGTCTCACACAGGGTCCGGCAGGCTAAATGGTTCGAGTGGTGTGCCTCCTTCAGCTACTCCTCCACCTTATCTGAGATTTGGACCAAGTTACGATTGGCCACTGGGCAGCGTCGCAGTGTGGCTCGGTTGCACCCAGACCCCGCAACGGAGGCAGAGCGTCTGGTGGACCTATTCACCTCCAGAGCGGCCATGGCTCAACTGCCTCAGGATCTCCAGGACCTCCAAGCCACCCTCCTTCCTAGAAGGGTGATGGTGATCCAAGCAGCATGCCAGGCTGGGGATGTCACGGATGAAGACTTCACCGACCAGGAGCTCCAGCCAGCCTTCACATCTCATCGAGACACTGCTCCGGGGCATGATGGTATCACCTATGGCATGATCACTCGGTCTGGCCATTCTGGACATTCAGCTGTCCTGGGAGTCATCAACCAGACTTGGCGAGCTGGCAAACTCCCTGTCGTATGGAAGGAGGCTGACATCATACCGATTCCTAAGCCTGGGGATCCTGGCAGTGTGAGACCCATCTCCCTCACCAGTTGCATTTCGAAGGTGTCTGAAAGGATGGTGTTGGAGCGCCTGAGGTGGAAGCTTGGCCCTCCTCATAAACACCTCTATGGCTTCACCAGAGGAGTGGGCACTTTCGAAAGCCTTACCACTCTACTGACCGGCATTGGGTCGGACGCCCAAGCCCACATTGTTGTCTTTCTTGACCTCAAGAAAGCTTTTGAGCTAGCCAGTGCACCTGCCATCCTCTCACTCTTGGCCCGCAGGGGGATTAAAGGCAGGCTGCTTTCATGGCTTCGTTCCTATCTCCAGGACAGGCGGGCCCGGGTATGCTTCCAGGGGCATGCCTCTTCTCTCAAGACCCTGGACAATGGCACTCCACAGGGCGGGGTGCTTAGTCCCACTCTGTTCAATGTACTGATGCACCAGCTGGTGTGCCTGCCTTTCTCCAGAGGGACCGTCCTCCTCAGCTATGCCGATGACCTGGCACTTGTCGTACCTAGGAAGCGCCGGCTTTTGCAGCGTGCCCAGGAGGACCTCGATCTGCTGGCTTCCACCTGCCGTCACTTGGGACTCAAGATATCTGCAGCAAAATCCAAAGCCATGATCCTTCGCACCAAGGTGCCCAGTCAGAGGCTGTGGGTCCTGGGCATCGACCTGGAGTGGGTTCACAGTTATAGGTACCTTGGCATCTACATTGACAGGCACCTCACCTTCCAGAAACATGTGCGCCACATTAAAGAGAGGGCTCTGCAGAGGGTCAGGGCATTGAGTGACATGGCCAACCCTAGGGTTGGGGCCAGCCTCGAGGTCATGAGGTTGTTCTACATCCAGGCAATATGTTCGCTCGTTGACTATGGGGCACTTGCTCTGGTTCACGCCAGACCCACAAACATCAAATCCCTCTGTGTCATCCAGAACACAGCTGTACGGCCCATGCTGGGGGCTCCTAGGTGGGCCAATGCAGTGGCTCTGAACCTTGAGGTGCAGCTACAGCCTCTTGAAGACAGGATCCAACTGGTAGCTGCCAGGAGGATTGCAAAGTATCTCCGACTCCCAGGGGCTGACAAACTGATGAGAGATTTACGGGTCCGCCAGTTTCGTTGTGCACCACCTAGCAGGTTATTAATAGAATATTCAAGAGGTTGCTAGTAGAATTGCAGTAAATCAACCATTCAAATCATTATGAAGCTGTGTGTAGTCTGTGGTCAGTCAAACAAACGGGCTTCCACATGCATAAATTGTCATTTCTGTGGAAATTGGTGTCACGCCCCTTGTGCAGATATCCAAGAACTAGCTACAAGCAGTATTAAAACAGGGAAGTGTTTTTGGGTATGCCCAAATGAGATAAATCTGTGGACTAAAATCACAAGGGTATTAAAAGAGGTCAACATCAAAGCTGCTTTCATAGAAAACCTGGAAGCTTTCTACAACAGATGGGAACATAAAAAGTCCGGGCTGAATGGTACTGCCCTTGATACTGGCCATGTAGTCAGAAACTGTAAGGCTGGAGATGATGTCCTGGTAGTCAGTAAATGGGGGGCTGATAGTGCTGTCCTGGGAGACAGTAATGGGGAAGCTGGAGGTGCTGTCCTGGGAGACAGTAATGGTGAAGCTGGAGGTGCTGTCCTAGGAGACAGTAATGGTGAAGCTGGAGATGCTGTCCTGGGAGACAGTAATGGGGAAGCTGGAGATGCTGTCCTGGGAGACAGTAATGGTGAAGCTGGAGATTTTGTCCAGGTAGTCGGGAATTATACGCAGGAAGGAATACATATGAATGACCGCATAGGGGACAGGAGCCATAGTAGGGAAACAAGTGTAGTCAAAGATAAGATAAAACCAATATTGGAAACTAGAAATACCGCAGGAAATAGCAAACAAGAGGACTCCACTAGCAATAGTGAGGATATATTACCAAAAACAAATGGTGGGAGCTCCATTGTTGGTGCTAGGGAGGATAGAAGTAAGACAGGGAAACATGCACCAACAGGGAATACAGTCACAGAAACCCAAGGCAAACGGAAACCAAGCCTGTGCACATACTATGCACTCGGTATCTGCTGGCATGGGAAATCTGGAAAAACAGATGGGACGTGCAACTACGACCACCCTAGGAAATGCCATGCCCATATGACAACAGGAAAATGCAAACTCCCTTCCTGTAAGCTTTTTCACCCTGAACTGTGTACCTCTTCAGTACAGGAAAGACTGTGCTATAACTTAAATTGCCAGGCATACCATCTAAAGGGGACAAAAAGATACAAAACATCCAGGCCATGGGAAAACCTGGGTAGCCACAGCCACTCAAGAGGGAGAGGTTTTTTAGTGCCAGGAAGGAAAAAAAACTGGCAGGAAATGGCAGAAATCGTACACCAAATCCAGTCATTCCTGGAGTGGAACCACAGTCGATGGCCTCCACTCCAAACCAACAGATACAGATACTAATGCCGGAAAAAAAATCCCCCCCCAGTACCAACAATACCACCAGTCCGATAACATTCTTCTTTGCAAATATACAGGGTCTAAAGCCAGCAACAAACAACAAAATACCTTTCATCCGTGGACTGCTTGCAGAGGCAAAGGCAATGTTCGCGGCTTTCACTGAGACCCACATAAAGGATCACTTGGACAACGAAATATGGATCCCAGGTTACAACCTATACAGATGTGACAGAGTGAACAGGCAAAAGGGGGGGGGTTGGCCTGTACATTGCAGAGTCACTTGTTTGCACAGAACTGCTAAATGCCTCAAATGATGTAGTGGAAGTTTTAGCAGTAAAGGTCGAGAACCAAAACCTAGTCATTGTGATAGTCTACAAGCCTCCGGATGCAACATCCCAGCAATTCCAGGAACAGCTGTTAAAAATTGACCACTGTCTGGAAAACCTTCCAGCTCCTGCACCCAACATCTTGCTCCTGGGGGATTTCAACTTAAGGCACCTAAAATGGAGGAATATAGCAAATAATATTGTTGCAGAAATAACACCAGGAGGCAGCTCTGATGAAAACTCACACTCACGCGAGCTTTTAAATCTCTGCACAAAATTCAATTTAAACCAGCAAATAATAGAGCCTACTAGACTGGAGAATACACTAGACCTCATCTTCACTAACAATGATGATCTGATAAGAAATATCACCATATCAAAAACAATATACTCAGATCACAACATAATTGAGGTTCAGTCATGTATGCGCGGAGCCCCAGACCGACATAATGAGATTAGTCACGAGGGAGCATTCACCAAATTCAACTTCAATAACAAAAACATAAAGTGGGACCAAGTAAACCAAGTCCTAACCGATATAAGCTGGGAAGATATACTAAGCAACACAGACCCCAACTTATGCCTAGAACAGATTAACTCGGTAGCACTCGATGTATGCACAAGGCTTATTCCTCTAAGAAAAAGGAGGAGTAGATGTAAAACAGAAAGAGACAGGCGCTCCCTTTACAGGCGACGGAAAAGAATAACAGAGCGGCTAAAAGAGGTCAATATATCTGAAATGCGTAGGGAGACACTGGTCAGAGAAATAGCAAGCATCGAACTTAAGCTAAAAGAATCCTTTAGGAGTCAGGAATCGCGGGAAGAACTAAAAGCCATAAATGAAATCGAAAGAAACCCAAAGTATTTCTTCTCCTATGCCAAATCAAAATCGAGAACAACGTCCAGTATTGGGCCCCTACTTAAACAAGATGGGTCCTACACAGATGACAACAAGGAAATGAGTGAGCTACTCAAGTCCCAATATGACTCAGTTTTTAGCAAGCCGCTAACCAGACTGAGAGTCGAAGATCAAAATGAATTTTTTATGAGAGAGCCACAAAATTTGATTAACACAAGCCTATCCGATGTTATCCTGACGCCAAATGACTTCGAACAGGCGATAAATGACATGCCCATGCACTCTGCCCCAGGGCCAGACTCATGGAACTCTGTGTTCATCAAGAACTGCAAGAAGCCCCTATCACGAGCCTTTTCCATCCTATGGAGAGGGAGCATGGACACGGGGGTCGTCCCACAGTTACTAAAAACAACAGACATAGCCCCACTCCACAAAGGGGGCAGTAAAGCAACAGCAAAGAACTACAGACCAATAGCACTAACATCCCATATCATAAAAATCTTTGAAAGGGTCCTAAGAAGCAAGATCACCACGCATCTAGAAACCCATCAGTTACACAACCCAGGGCAACATGGGTTTAGAACAGGTCGCTCCTGTCTGTCTTAACTATTGGACCACTACGACAAGGTCCTAAATGCACTAGAAGACAAAAAGAATGCAGATGTAATATATACAGACTTTGCAAAAGCCTTCGACAAGTGTGACCATGGCGTAATAGCGCACAAAATGCGTGCTAAAGGAATAACAGGAAAAGTCGGTCGAAGGATCTATAATTTCCTCACTAACAGAACACAGAGAGTAGTAGTCAACAGAGTAAAGTCCGAGGCAGCTACGGTGAAAAGCTCTGTTCCACAAGGCACAGTACTCGCTCCCATCTTGTTCCTCATCCTTATATCCGACATAGACAAGGATGTCAGCCACAGCACCGTGTCTTCCTTTGCAGATGACACCCGAATCTGCATGACAGTGTCTTCCATTGCAGACACTGCAAAGCTCCAGGCAGACATCAACCAAATCTTTCAGTGGGCTGCAGAAAACAATATGAAGTTCAACGATGAGAAATTTCAATTACTCAGATATGGTAAACATGAGGAAATTAAATCTTCATCAGAGTACAAAACAAATTCTGGCCACAAAATAGAGCGAAACACCAACGTCAAAGACCTGGGAGTGATCATGTCGGAGGATCTCACCTTCAAGGACCATAACATTGTATCAATCGCATCTGCTAGAAAAATGACAGGATGGATAATGAGAACCTTCAAAACTAGGGAGGCCAAGCCCATGATGACACTCTTCAGGTCACTTGTTCTATCTAGGCTGGAATATTGCTGCACACTAACAATACCTTTCAAGGCAGGTGAAATTGCCGACCTAGAAAATGTACAGAGAACTTTCACGGCGCGCATAACGGAGATAAAACACCTCAATTATTGGGAGCGCTTGAGGTTCCTAAACCTGTATTCCCTGGAACACAGGAGGGAGAGATACATGATTATATACACCTGGAAAATCCTAGAGGGACTAGTACCGAACTTGCACACGAAAATCACCCACTACGAAAGCAAAAGACTTGGCAGACGATGCACCATCCCCCCAATGAAAAGCAGGGGTGTCACTAGCACGTTAAGAGACCATACAATAAGTGTCAGGGGCCCGAGACTGTTCAACTGCCTCCCAGCACACATAAGGGGGATTACCAACAGACCCCTGGCAGTCTTCAAGCTGGCACTGGACAAGCACCTAAAGTCAGTTCCGGATCAGCCGGGCTGTGGCTCGTATGTTGGTTTGCGTGCAGCCAGCAACAACAGCCTGGTTGATCAGGCTCTGATCCACCAGGAGGCCTGGTCTCAGACCGGGCCGCGGGGGCGTTGACCCCCGGAACTCTCTCCAGGTAAACTCCAGGTAAACTCCAGGACAGGTCATTCCACTGCATCCCGGCCGCCGATGGATGTGGTCGGTTGCAGATGCCACACAGAAGCTCTTGCCCATGACATTGCTCCAGGCGGGGGGCTGCGACAGACTGGCAGCGAACTACACGGTGTAGCCCCCTTGGGCACCAGAGCTGTTTGCGGTGAGCTGGACAACCCTACCAGACAGCAAGAGGCATTGCACCCGGGACATTCTGCACCACCTTGCCTCGGCTAGCATTGTGGGTGCGGAAGGCCCAGGGTGTGTGCCGTATTACACTGATGGCTCCAGAGACCCAGTGGCAGGCCGCACAGCTGCTGGGATGTTCCACAGCAATCTGACAGCAGGTTGGCGCCTCCCAGACCATTGCACCATCCTCCAGGGCGAACTCTTTGCCATCCAACAAGCTCTGCGGCATGCTCTTGCAGGCCATCAGCATCCCCCCATCATCCATGTTGATTCCAGGGCAGCAATCCAAGCGCTTATGCACAGAGAGCCAAAGGACAACATACACTTAATCACATCCATCAGGGGTGACCTGCAGACCCTCATGGCCCAGGGTCGCAGGGCTACCATCAACTGGATCCCGAGCCATGTGGGTATCCCTGGCAATGATGCTGCAGATGAGGCTGCTAGGACTGCAACCCTCGAGGCACAGCCACATGCTGCGATCTCCATCAGCCTCAGCCAGATTGCGCTGTTGGCTGCTGGTGCGGCAAGGCGCCCATTCCCTGACCCTGGGGAGTCACGGAGCCTCTGTTGGTATGTCAGGGCGACCCACAGGGTGCCCCCTCCAAGTCTTCAGACACAGTCCAGGGAACTGAGGGTGCATATCCACCGCCTACGCTTAGGGTATCTCACCACTGCGCGGATTGTTGAACGGGCACGAGAGGAGCTCTGTGCCCATTGTGACCGAATGGTTCCACAGCCCTTGGTGCACTACCTGTTAGACTGCCCGGCTACGATGCCCCTTCGCCGTAGACACTTCCCAATGACCCCAGTAGGGCAGACCCGAGAGAATGAGGCAGCACATCTTGTGTACTTAGCTGTCAGGGACTTGGAAACCTTACTTCCAGTCCTTGCATGTCATCCGCCCCCCCGCTGAAGTTGCTGCGAGGGCCTGCTTTGGGTCTCCATTGCACTGCACACCAGCCACTGTTAGTGCACACTAACGTTTGGTACGTCATCTGGCCATAGGGCCGGTGAGGTACCCCCCCCCCTTCCTGCTGAAGACCTGCCACACAGGTGCAAGTAAAGATAAATGTCACTTCCCTACCCGGGGAGCCAATGCCGGGTCACCAAAATGGAAGAGACCCGGGCCGGGATTACCGGCGAATCAAATAGAATAGAATAGAATCCACTGCTGGCTTTGTCCCCACACCTACAGTCACCAGGACAGATCCAGGAGAGCTTCCTAAACATTCATTGGAATGCAGTGACGAGTTGGAGGACGATGTGGGGCAGGTGGGAGCCCCACCAAGAAGGCCAAGGATGCAATGGAGACTACTGTGTCTGCCAATCTGCCGCTAGATCCATTGGCAGCTAATACCCAAGGAGACTTGCACCCCCAGGTGGCCATAGGGATCGTGGAAGGAAGCCAGGAGGGTGTAGCTCAACTGGCAAGGATAGAGGCATCCCAGGTCCCTACCCCTGTTGCGTCGGCCTCCACAGTGGATGGGGACTGGCTGACTCCACGTGGAAAGAGGAATTCCTGCTCATCTCGGGCACAAGCAACCAGGGCCTTCAACAAATTCAAGGTTCTGGGTTATGGGTTTGTAAGGTATCTGGAAGGTCTACCCCACCTCAAGTTCCACTTCGAGTTCACTCTCAGGGACGAAGTTCTGGTCATTCCTCGGGACGAAGATTCTTACTAGGAGTTTAAGGGGCTAGTTGTGATGCATCCCAGCATCGTGGAACTGGTTGCTTCGGAGAAGGTGTACAAGGTGTACGTCCCTGTACCCCTCCCACTAGACCCCGTTTTGGAAGTGCCCAATATTGTGAAGGTGGAGCGACTCAATGCAACAGTGAACAAGGTGCCCACCCACCAGCTGCTGATCCACCACAAAGATCTACTTCCCATGCACTTGGGCCTTGGGGCCTGGGGAAGATTCAAGACCCAACCATACCTGCCAGGCCCAGTACAATGCTTCAACTGCCAGGGGTTCAATCATATTGCAGCCACCTGCCAGCGAGAGAAGAAGTGTGGTGTGTGCAGCAAGGCACACGACTCGAAGGACTGCATTGCAATCCTAAAACAGCCAACCGACAAAGCCCCTCGGCCGGAGCCCAAGTGTGCCAACTGCTCGAAGAGGTACCATGCCTGGAACCGGAGGTGTCCTGTGATGGTGCAGCACTGGCAGCAGGTTCATCACTGGAATGACCTGACAGCCCCAATGCCACCCAGCCTTGGAACCATGAAGCAGCAATCAGTATGGGCTCCAACCGCGGCTCCCCGGATACAGCAGGAGGGCAATACCAGCGAGTTCCTGGCAATGGGCTCCCAGCAGGGGCATCAGGGGGCAGGCCCTGGCTTGCAGCAGCGTGGTCAACAGTGGGGTCAGATGGCAAGGTGGCCAAGAAGACAGAATCAATGGGAAAAACAGCCACAGGCCAGGCACACTGCCTAGCAGGTCCTAGCTGGGCACCAACATTCCTTGCCATACCGCCACCAGGCCTCTTCCCAAGGGCAGGCCCCGACTGTGAGCGGCCAGAGTCAGGCAGAGGCTTCTTGCTGGGGGAACTGGAAGCCCATGGCCACTCTGGCCGGACAGGGTGCACCCAGCTTATGCTGCTCCAGTGTCAACAGCCACCCAGACATACCCAGTGACCCAGCCCTGACTCGACGGGTCATCCAGCTCAGTGCCTGCAGAGGTAATAGTCGAATCATTTCCCGATCGACTGAAGAAAACCATCGGGGTCATCTCAGCACTCCTCTGTCGCCTGCTGCCCTCGGCGGAGGACAGGGGCACCTGCAGACAGCTCCGGTCATGGATGCTGGGCATGGTCCTACTGGACAGGAAACACTCAATGGAACTTCAAGCCATCATCCAGGAGTCCTTCCAGTCCATGATGGAGGAGGCCCCGGAGTCGCCAACAACGGATGACAAGTCCCAGGCAGAGATGGAATCAGAGAGCCACCTGTGCGGCTCTTGAAGATCCTCCAGTAGAACATTTGTTGCCTGCAGCGGAAAATTCACTTAGTGATTGAAGCTGCAGTTCAGGATGAGGTTGATGTCTTCCTGGTCCAGGAGACACTTACCAATTCGTCCCATCAAATGCAGCCACGTATCCCGTACCGCGGGATTCTCGGCTTACCTTCAGCACCTGGAATGGACTGTCAGGGTCACGGCTATGTACATCAGAACAATTATCTCTCACTCAATCTCCACTGACCCCATCAACTGTGGGGAGGACATGGAGGTTCAGGCTGTCACCCTACACCTGTTGGATGGGCCTCTCATGGTATACAACATTTTACAGAAGCTCTAGGTACACCCTTGACATTTCTGAGGTTGCATCACCACCCAATAATTTCTTCTGTCTATCCTACCAATGCAGCTGGGAGGCACCTTGCGGCTGTGCTAGAGAAGGTCCCTGAGATTGCCCTCCTCAATAATGCTGAGCCAACCCACCACTACGGTGGCCGCTTGGACGTCACACTCATCTCTAGGCAGTTGCTCTAGAGTGCAAGATGGGAGGTCCACCCCCATCTCACCAGTGATCACTTTGCAGTGGTCACCATGCTGATGGTTCAGTGGTGCCCGCTCCCCACACCTACCCCCAGATGGAATCTGAAAAAGGCCGACTGGCACTGCTTCCAGGAGGTCATCGAGCACTGGTGGGCAGAGTCTCCTCTTCCGGAACACCCAGATGAGGTGGCTCAAAGCTTGCAGGTGGCCTTCACATGTGCAGTTGAGGCAGACATACCTAAGATTACAGGCGGAGGGTCATATAAACGTGACTGGTGGTTTTACGATGAGGATATCAGGGAGCAGAACCACCGCATCAACGTCGTACACAAGATGCACATGGCATAACCCCACGGTTGAGTCCATGTGTCTGCTCAGGGAAGTGGTGCGGCATGCAGGCTATGTCTCACACAGGGTCTGGCATGCTAAATGGTTCGAGTGGTGTGCCTCCTTCAGCTACTCCTCCACCTTATCTGAGATTTAGACAAAATTACGATTGGCCACTGGGCAGTGTCGCACTGTGGCTCAGTTGCACCCAGACCCCGCAATGGAGGCAGAACGTCTGGTGTACTTTTTTGCTCAAGAGCGGCGATTGCTCAACTGCCTCAGCATCTCCACGACTTCCAAGCCACCCTACTTCCTAGAAGGATGATGGTGATCCAAGCGGTATGCCAGGATAAGGACATCATGGATGAAGACTTCACTGACCAGGAGCTCCAGGCAGCCTTCACATCTCATCGAGACACTGCACAGGGGCATGATAGTATCGCCTATGGCATGATCACTCGGTCTGGCCATTCTGGACATGCAGCTGTCCTGGGGGTCATCAAATGGACTTGGCGAGCTGGCAAACTCCCTGTCGTATGGAAGGAAGCTGACATCATACCGACTCCTACGCCTGGGGATCCTGGCAGTGTGAGACACATCTCCCTCACCAGTTGCATCTCGAAGGTGTCTGAAAGGATGGTGTTGGAGTGCCTGAGGTGGAAGCTTGGCCCTACTCATCAACACCTCTATGGCTTCACCAAAGGAGTGGGCACTTTCGAGAGCCTTACCACTCTACTGGCCAGCATTGTATCAGACACCCAAGCCCACATTGTTGTCTTTCTTGACCTCGAGAAAGCTTTTGAGCTAGCCAGTGCACCTGCCATCCTCTCACTCTTGGCCCACAGGGGGGTTAAAGGCAGGCTGCTTTCATGGCTTCGTTCCTATCTCGAGGACAGGCGGGCCCAGGTACGCTTCCAGGGGCATGCCTCTTCTCTCAAGACCCTGGACAATGGCACTCCACAGCACGGGGTGCTTAGTCCCACCCTGTTCAATGTACTGATGCACCAGCTGGTGCACCTGTCTTTCTCCAGAGGCACCTTCCTCCTCAGCTATGCCGATGACCTGTCACTTGTCGTAACTAGGAAGCACTGGCTTTCGCAGCATGCCCAGGTGAACCTTGATCTGCTGGCTTCCAGTTGCCGTCACTTGGGGCTCAAGATATCTGCGGCAAAATCCAAGCCACGATCCTTCGCACCAGGGTACCCAGTCAGAGGCTGCAGGTCCTGGGCATCGATCTGGACTGGGTTCACTGTTATAGGTACTTTGGCATCTACATTGACAGGTGCCTCACCTTCCAGAAACATGTGCACCACATCAAAGAGAGGGCTCTTCAGAGGGTCAGGGCATTGAGTGACATGGCCAACCCTATGGTTGGGGCCAGCCTAAAGGTCATGAGGTTGTTCTACATCCAGGCAATACGCTCCCTCGTTGATTATAGGGCACTTGTTCTGAGTCACGCCAGACCCACAAACATCAAATCCCTCTGTGTGATCCAGAACACAGCTGTACGGGCCATGCTGGGGGCTCCTAGGTGGGCTAATGCAGTGGCTGTGAATCTTGAGGCACAGCTGCAGCCCCTTGAGGACAGGATCCTACTGGAAGATGCCAAGGGGATTGCAAACTATCTCCGACTCCCAGAGGCTGACAAACTGATGAGGGATTTATGGATCTGCCAGGGACAGGTCATTCCAATGTACCCCGGCCGCCGATGGATGTTGTCGGTAGCAGATGCAACATGGAAGCTCCTGCCCATGACGTTGCTCCAGGCGGGAGGCTGCGACAGACTGGCAGCGAACTACACGGTGCCGCCTCCTTTGGCACCAGAGCTGTTGGCGGTGCACTGGACAACCCTACCAGAGAGCAAGAGGCATTGCACCCAGGACATTCTGTAACGACTTGCCTCGGCTAGCACTGAGGGAGTAGAAGGCCCAGGGTGTGTGCCCTCTTACACCGATGGCTTCAGAGACCCAGTGGCAGGCTGCACAGCTGCAGGAATATTCCACAGCAATCTAACAGCAGATTGGTACCTCCCAGACCATTGCACCATCCTCCAGGCTGAACTCTTTGGCATCCAACAAGCTCTGCAGCATGCTCTTGCAGACCATCAGCATCCCACCGTCATCCACGTTGATTCCAATGCAGCAATCCAAGCAATTATGCACAGAGAGCCAAAGGACAACATACACTTAATAAGATCCATCCTGGGTGACCTGCAGACACTCATGGCTCAGGGTCACAGGACCACCATCAACTGGATCCCAAGCCATGTGGGTATCCCTGGCAATGATGTTGCAGATGAGGCTGCTAGGACTGCAACCCTCATGCTGCGATCTCCATCAGCCTCAGCCAGATTGCACTGTGGGCTGCCAGTGCAGCTACGTGCCCACTCCCTGACCCTGGGGATTCATGGAGCCTCCTCTGGTATGTCAGGGCGACCCACAGGGTGCCCCCTCCAAGTATTTGGACACAGTCCAGATAACTGAGGGTGCATAACCACAGCCAACGCTTAGGGTATCCCACCACTGCGCAGATTGTCGAACAGGCAAGAGAGGAGCTCCGTGGCCATTGTGACCGAATGGTTCCGAACCCCTTGATGCACTACCTGTTAAACTGCCTGGCTACGGTGCCCCTTCACAGTAGACACTTCCCAATCACCCCAGTGTGGCAGGCCCATTAGGATGAGGTAACACATCTTGTGTACTTAGCTGTCAGGGACTTGGAAACCTTACTTCCAGTCATTGCCCATCACCCGCCATCCCCCCACTGAAGTTGCTCTGAGGGCCTGCTTTGGGCCTCCATTGCACCACACACCAGCCGCGTTAGTGTATACTAACATTTGGTACGTCATCTGGCCATTGAGCCGGTGAGGTATGCCCCCTTCCCGCTGAAGAACTGCCACACATGTGCAAGAAAAGACACTTCTCTTCCCGGGGATCCAATGCCAGGTCACCAAACTGGATGAGACCCGGGCCGGGATACCATACCGGCGAATCAAATACAATAGAATAGAATACATACACATACACATATATATACATACATACACATGTATATATATATGTCAAGATGAATAAAATAAAACAAGAAACAAAACTGGAAGTGTAACACTTACAAGTGGCGGGGCACACAACACTTACAAGTGGCGGGGCACACAACATATTCACTTATTCATTTTTTTAGTATATTCTTACAACAAAATCTTGCTGTGACTGATACGACAAAAATTGCTGGCAAAAGTAATGGTACACAAGTCTGCGAAAAGATCAGGGAATGAGACACTGCTGGCATACGAAAAAAAGACACATAGAAATAAATGGATAATTTAGTATACTGGGGTGAATATCACTGCATGAACTACAATGACAAATACTGGAGAATACAATGCTGCAAGAATACAAAAAAAAAAATGAATGAATTACTTCACACGGAGTGACTGACTGGTACACTACACAATAATACTTACTACAGACAGAGAGTAGCATAAAAAAAACACAGATAAAAAAAAATATGAGATGAGCGATAGCACTGAAAAATATTGAAAAAAAAATAATGAGTCAAAGAAACACTGAGTCTACACTGAAAACACAAAGCTTAGAGTACACAAGAAATTCACTATAAATGTCTCACACACGCAAATATCTTTAAATGCAAGAAAAATGTCTCTAAACAGAAAATTTTCACTGAAGTCTGGAGTAGTAGATGGAGTGACTAGTGATGAGGGTAAGATATCCTGTGAGGTGATGACGCCTCCTACACTCACACTGTTGTCGGAAGAAATGCGCTTTCTAGGTGAACTCACATAACTGGCTTTATCGTTGGTGCTCAGCTACAATCTCTTGACCAATTATGTGAGCCAGTACTAGGACATGGTACAAGGGTAGAAAAAAAAACCACAGGAAGATGAGTGAAGAGTGGGTGAGTGGGTGAAGGGAGGGTGACTCACTTGCTCACTGGCATGCACTGCCACTCACTACTCACGAAGGTGGCTTGTAAGCCACTCTATGCCACAGGGATGGTGAAGACCACTCTTAGCATCCAACTGGCATCCAACTGGGAGCACAAAGCGATGTATGAGACAATACTTCAGAGGAACTTGCGTGGCTTACTTCTCTCTCTCAGCTGGGTTAGAAGCTGGGTTGGCTGACTGGCTTAACCCACAAGAATGGCTGACTGGAAGATGTGTAACAATGCACACAGCATGAAGAAGCAGGTGGATGACAGGAGACAGGCTGGATGGTAGGCTGAGGCAGGCTGACTAGCGTTCACTTCCACAGTCTGGCTTGGCTGACTTAATTGCAAAATCCGGGTCAACCCTTCGGAGATTAAGATAAGATAAGATAAGATAAGATTTCGTTCGGATTTTTAACCCCGGAGGGTTAGCCACCCAGGATAACCCAAGAAAGTCAGTGCGTCATCGAGGACTGTCTAACTTATTTCCATTGGGGTCCTTAATCTTGTCCCCCAGGATGCGACCCACACCAGTCGACTAACACCCAGGTACCTATTTGCTGCTAGGTGAACAGGACAACAGGTGTAAGGAAATGTGTCAAAATGTTTCCACCCGCCGGGAATCGAACCCGGGCCCTCCGTGTGTGAAGCGGGAGCTTTAGCCACCAGACCACGAACTAAGCCCGGAAGCTTGAAAAGCGGCTGCAACTGGCTTGCAGGCTGGAGTACACAGGGGTGGAGGTGAATGAGGGTAAGCGGCTAGCTGGAGGTGGCACGGTTCACCTCTGACCTGCCGGCAACCCACAGACAATCTTCTAACATCTTAAATACCCTTAAATCCACACCCACACCGCTGTCACCATTTGTCAAGTGGGTTTTCGATAACGTGGATGGGGTAAGAATACTCATGTAGGCTGGTAGTACGTATAATATAACGGAAAGTATGGGAAGCGCCAACAGCCGACCTGCCTCTCTCTGCTCCCTATCTTCAACTGACTCTCAAGTGCCTACAGGTGAGGGGTGTTTGAAATCCTGCTATGGTCAGCAGCAATATGAATAATCAGTCAGTGATTCACGCAGACATAAATGATACGCTAACTGATATCTATATATAATACATAGATAGGTAGGGGAAAACTTATCTATCTTTGACAATATGAATAAGAACAAAAACTAATACTCAACAACCCATCAAAAATAAAACTAAAATCACCTGCAATAACAACATTATACATATACACTGAACTTCAACCATGAAAGAGGAAACACAGTTTCCAACTAAGCGGACTTGAAAGAACAATGAAAATACAATACTAAATACCCATCAAACTCCAAATATGTGAAACTATGTCCACTGTCAAGTGACTAAACAAATCAATAGCTCATTTAAACCAATTTCTTTTATTTTTGGTGTACGTTTAGAGGTGCATATGTAGCAGAATGTGACAGTTTCAGTATGATTGGCCAACAAACAACAGGGAAAAAAAAATATTTACTGACTTTTTGTATATGGCAGCATGGTTTGACAAATTGGCACTAAGAGTGGCACTTCCGACACTGCCAACTTTTAGAATACGTCTAACACGACTTTTTAAAATAGCCATTTCAGCGAATATATCTTTTTATCATGGTAAAAAAATAATACATTTGATAGACTTTTTGGTATTCACCAAAATATCTGCCTTTTACCCCCACAAAATAAAAATATTTGAGATATTCAAATATATTTAGGATCATTCCTTGACCTCATCTAAAAACTTAATGAGTATTTACCAAAAGTTGGTGAAAAAAGGCCCGATGTTGTTACCACCTGCAGCTCATAAGACTGCCATCCCCACGAGCCCCTTTGAGGCAGGGCAGATGGCAGACAAGAGGCCTAGCTTCTCCCTACGAGCCCCGTGAGGGCGGGGACTGTGGCTAGGCCTGGGGACACTTCATAACAAAGATGAGGGGGTACTTGTACCTCCTCCCATGGAAGACTTAGGGCTCGAGATACTTCCCTGATAGGGAGCCAAGGCCGGGTCACCACTACTTGGAAAAGACCCGGGCCGGGAGAATACCAGCAAATAAAAAAAAAAAAAAAGTTGGTGGCGCATGAACAACAAAACACAAAAACATAAAATTACAGACTAAAACAGATATGAACATTACATTCCTATACACATACAACTTTATAAGCAGAAGAATATACACCAACAATATCAATATTAATGTAACAACCATGAAAATCAAAACTTTTATAACAACATTGTATAACGTGAAGTTCACACTTAAAATGCAAGAAAATACACCACATGCTACATTATCAGTAAAATACTACGATATGTAAATATTTTAAAAGAATCCAAGACTAAGACATGAATAAGATTATCCAAATGTTTCATATTGATTTTAGTAAGATCACGGGTGGCCCGGTGGTCTGGTGGCTAAAGCTCCCGCTTCACACACGGAGGGCCCGGGTTCGATTCCCGGCGGGTGGAAATTCCGACACGTTTCCTTACACCTACTGTCTTGTTCACCTAGCAGCAAATAGGTACCTGGGTGTTAGTCGACTGGTGTGGGTCGCATCCTGGGGGACAAGATTAAGGACCCCAATGGAAATAAGTTAGACAGTCCTCGATGACGCACTGACTTTCTTGGATTATCCTGGGTGGCTAACCCTCCGGGGTTAAAAATCCGAACGAAATCTTATCTTATCTTAACAACACCATAACAAACTCCTTATAACATCTAACACGCCACATACAAACATAGTAAGATAACAACACCATAACAAACTCCTTATAACATCTAACATGCCACATACAAACATATCAAAACTTAACACACATTTATCACTACACACCCAAGGAGGTCTGCCCATTGAATACCCCTGACTCTCCTTTTTTACCAACATACTCACCCCGGCAGTTAAAAACCCGTTATAACGCCAATAAATTCCTTATTGTTAGTCCTCTATAACCTTCAGAAAAAACCTCATCCCACCTTTTCCTATATATATCTCTATTGCGACATAAAGTTTGAAAAAACGTCGCTGCCAAAATCCTTCTCAGCACTTCCTCACCCTCCTTCCCCCTCATACCCCACAAAACATATATGTAGTCCACGATTATATATGCTAAACCCCTTGCCACACCCTCATCCACCCCACTCATATCAAGACTCAATGCTCGCAATACCGACACACCATGACCCCCCACCCTTGCCACTACCTTACTCATCCATACCCTGATGCACTCTAAACCTTCACAAAAATAGACAATATGATATGCAGTGTCTTCCGCACTGCATCTGCTACACCCCCACCCTCGATGACCCTCCTATCTAGGAACATCGCTCCCGTTGGCAAAATACCAATTAGGAAATGATACATAACCTCACGCACACTAGGATATATCCTTAATTTACTAAATCTTTGCCATATTACATCCCATGCATACATGGGGTAGATCCCTTCAACTGGTGCCACTTCATGTCCCTCTAACAATCTGCACAAAGTTCCCACCTTTACTTTTCACGGTTCCCTGGCTAACACAAAGGCACGTAACACTTTTTCACATTATTTCATTTCCACTCCCCCATACCATTTCTGTAGGTGATCATGTACCTTATCTAGCTGGCCCCGTCCACGTGCACGCATTACTTCCCTCTTAATGAACACACATTTCATGCGCTTTCTCAAGTCCAACAAACCCATCCCTTCCTTACTTACTGGCAATGTCACTACCTCCCTTTACTATATAGCAATACATTGATGACAATTTCTGGTTGCCTAAGGGTTAAATGTTGAGGTCGAAGCATTCCCAAACGTCACTGCACCTGTTCCACCATCCTTTGCAAATTATTGACCCTTGCAGCACTCAGGTCAGCCTCATATATGACACCACAGATTTTCAGACTCCCAGTATGACGCTGCATGATATTACATCCCCATTCTAATCTCCCTTCCCATTCTCCCAGCCCCATTATCATTGACTTCTCCAGATTTACCTTCATCCCAGTAGCTCTCCCAAACATGTGTACAACTTCCCACAAAAATCCTAACCGTGTCTCCTCTGACACCATAATAGTTGCATCGTCAACATAGCCCACCAAACCAGGCCAAGGCTTCTGCTCACCATCCATCCCCCCAGTCCTTAAACGATCTTCCACCATCCTATAAAAAGGATCCTGAACACATGCAAACAATAGTTGTGATAATGGACATTCCTGCCGAAGACCCCACTCCATGTTGACTCCCTCCCCCACACACCCATTGATTTGCACCCTTACCTTCGCTCCTGAGTACGTATCCACCCACCACACTATTTAATCGCCAAACCCTTGTCTGAAGAGAATATCCCTCAAAGCCCTTCTTTCCACCCTGTCATAAGCCCCTTGCCAATCTAATGCCAACAACGCCTCTCTTCCCCTTTCCATGTCCTCCAGGAACCCCTTTATGATCCTGTGGCCCTCGACCATTGACATACCTGGCAACCCAAATTGAGACTCAAACACCACCCTCCCCACAACACATTTAAGCCTATTCTCAAGAATTTTCTCGAACAATTTACAATCAGCACAAAGCAACAAAATGGCTCGGTAATCCCGAAGGGTACTCTGGTTTTTACCCTTTGGAACCAACACCACCACCGCTGTGGCTTGCGATTCTCCCATCTTACCTCCGTCTTTCATAGCATTAATTAACCTTACTAGGAAACCCCTTAGCAGACCCCAGTGTTGTACATAAAATTTGCTTGGTAAACCATCTATCCTGGGAGCCTTTCCCTTCCTCATGTCCATAAGGGCTCTCCATATTTCCTCCTCCTCATTGACCCCACCCAGTGCCTCCCACTCGTCCCCAGTTTGCATGGCACTTACTCACATACCTGCACAAGAACCTTGCCATCCACCCCACTGCTTTTCCCGTACTCCTCAAACCATCTATCTGCATATGCACTCATCCCAGTTGTTTCCTGTAATACCTGACCCTCTCTAAACCTCCCTACCGAAGAAATGACTTGCAATCCCGGCTTTGTAGTTGTTTGCTGTCGTACCTTCTGCCCTCCCAATCCACAACCCATACTGCTGCAAAACGCTCTTCTTGCAAATTCCTTATCCTGTCATTCAACATTTGTATATCCTCCTCAGGGTAAACACCCACCACTGCTTCCCCTGCATAACAATCCCATAATCTAGATTCTAAATAATTTGACAAACCTTATGGCAATTGATTAATGAGTTTGCCCTCCCTCACATAAAATTTATGTATTCTTACCTTAGCCACACTATTCCACTATTCTCTAAGCAGGCCCCCTAACACTAAGGAAAAAATATCCTGCTCCTCTGGGTTCCACGTCTGCCCTCTTAACTACACAATTCCAATCCCCCTCCACAATCGCCACAGACGGTAACATGTGTAGGAAGTACACAAGTTCCTCCAGCACAAAATCCGCCTTCACTTTCACTTCACTTTCTGCAGGGGCATAACACACACAAACGCCACTCTCTCTCCCATCCACCAACCTTCCACATGTGATACTCTCCCCCCCCCTCCTCTTTCCTGTGCAATGGAAATGGGCTTGCCTCCCTGATCAACACACCCACTCCTTCTTTAAAATGCTCAGACAGCAACACATAAGCCTGGTACCCAGGCATCACTAATTCAGGACCAAGTTTAAAATTAAGTTCTTGTACAAAAGCCACGTCAACCTTGTATCTATTCAAAAACATGCTGAAGTACTCACGTTTTACACTATCACACAGACCATTAATATTTATAGTTACACACCTGAGGCTGGTTTAAGGTTTCCCTCCCTGCCTCATTTCAAGACTCTTCCCTTTCTGACCATTACCCTGGGCATTGCCTTTGCCAAGTACTCCACCCTCCTTTGCAACCATCCCTCCCTTCTGTTGTGGCCTTCTCTTAGAGTCACTCTGGGTACCATAACCCTATGCCTTTCTCCATGGCCTTTTTGCCTGCGTATTAACATTGTCTGAATCTGATGCCATCGCCCTTTTCCTCGTTGCTCCCTCCATCTCCATATCTGTGTCCTGGGAGTCCTCACAATGGACGTCCACCTCTACCACCCTGTATTCTCCTCCATGTCCTTCCACGGCATTCGCACTGTCCATGACAGGAGCCACCTGGTCCTCCCTCCTCCCACACACACCTCCTTCAGCCCAGATCCCATGTTCCTGCTTGCTGCAACTCTCCACCTCCGTAGACTGTAACATAGCCTGTAACACCATCTCCAACTCCTTCTCAATAGCTTTCACTTCTGCGCCAACTTGCACCTCCTTACTCGACATCTGTACTGTCAATGGGCTGGGTAATTCATTAATCACCATGTCCCCTTCTGATTCCACAGGAGGAGCCACCATCTCTTCATTCCTCGTGCGACCATGCCCTCCTTCTTGCCTCCGTTCTTCCTCAGGCATTGTTTTCTCATGCGCAGGTGCTCTGCCTCTTGCCGGCAAAGGAGCCCAATTCCGCTTGCCACAATCTGTCGCCATATGGTCATATTCACCACACATTCAGCATGTATGCCTCTGCCCAGCATACGCCACCATTACCTGGGTTTTAAACTCCTTGAGATATATATACAAGGGTATAGAATGTCTCACCATCATCTTCAGATTGAAAGTACCCTCAGAAAATCCAGCATAAGCTCCTTTTACCCATTTTCCAGATTGGGCTAGATGTACAGTCCCATATCTTTCAAAAACACTTCTGATATCTGCTTCATCAGCCTCAAAAGGCACGTTGCATAGCTTGACCAATGAATAATGTCTTGATACATCCATCAACCTGACCCTCACTGCCGGTGTTACGTTAATGCTGACCAGTATGTTTTAAATAAGTGATCCACTGATCAGATCAGATCGACTGGTCCGAACCCTCTACTGGTCCGAACCCTTGACTGGTCCGAACCCTTGACTGGTTTCAAACGGATTCGTTAGACAATAAAGCAGACTGTAAACGGATGGGGTTGTAGGCGCCCTTATCAAACACAAACAATAAATGTAAATCAGGAACGTACACGGTAAGCTGTCCTATATACAAGTACAGTTAGAAATAGAAATACAAATAGCTAGAGCTTCATTTAAGGAGGTTATTAATAGAGTATTCAAGAGGTTGCTAGTAGAATTACAGCAAATCAACCATTCAAATCATTATGAAGCTCTGTATAGTCTGCAGTCAATCAAACAAACGGGCTTCCACATGGATAAATTGTAATTTTTGTGGAAATTGGTGTCACGCCCCTTGTGCAGATATCCAAGAACTAGCTACAAGCAGTATTAAAACAGGGAAGTGTTTTTGGGTATGCCCAAATGAGGAAAATCTGTGGACTAAAATCACAAGGGTATTAAAAGAGGATAACATCAAAGCTGCTTTCATAGACAACCTGGAAGCTTTCTACAACAGATGGGAACATAAAAAGTCTGGGCAGAATGGTACTGCCCTTGATACTGGCCATGGAGTCAGAAACTGTAAGGCTGGAGGTGATGTCCTGGTAGTCAGTAAATGTGGGGCTGATAGTGCTGTCCTGGGAGACAGTAATGGTGAAGCTGGAGGTGCTGTCCTGGGAGACAGTAATGGTGAAACTGGAGGTGCTGTCCTGGGAGACAGTAATGGTGAAGCTGGAGGTGCTGTCCTGGGGGACAGTAATGGTGATGCTGGAGTTTTTGTCCAGGTAGTCGGGAATTATATGCAGGAAGGAATACATATAAATGACCTCATAGGGGACAGGAGCCGTAGTGGGGAAACAAGTGTAGTCAAAGATAAGATAAAACCAATATTGCAAACTAGAAATACCACAGGAAACAGCAAACAAGAGGACCCCACTAGCAATAGTGAGGATATATTACCAAAAACAACTGGTGGGAGCTCCATTGTTGGTGCTAGGGAGGATAGGAACAAGACAGGGAAACATGCACCAACAGGGAATACCCACACCACATAATGCCAGTAAACCGGCAACCCGGGATAGCAACCTTACATCTGCCGAGCTACCACGGTGGACAAAAGAGAGGGCGGCCGGAAATCCACCACAAAGCATACCTCCTTCGGCCACCACCCTCGGAATCCGAAAGGTGGCTTCCAGAGATACACCCGTCGCCCGAGAGACACCCAGAGCCACCCTCCAGGATACCGGAGAGGGATCGGGACATCCCCAGGCAATCCAGATTCCACGGCAAAGTACGCCACTGCCAAGAACCTCAACGGAATGGGATGGACCCCGGTACCCTTTCCCCTACCTAGGAACTAGCGTGCCTGTGGAAAAAAAAAAACCCAAAGGCCAAAAAGGAAGGGCAAAAGGGAAGGGTGGGGAGGAGGAGGAGGAAAGGAAAAAGGGGAGGATGGGAGAGGGAACGGGGGATTGGGGGGTAATTAGGTTCGGTCTGAGGAAGGAGACCAACAGGTCTAATTCCTCAGACCAAGAGCCTCTTCACCACGCCAAGGAGCCCCCCTTGAAGAGGACAAGTTTAATAAATATATGTAATCAGGATGATGCTCTTGAGTATGGTGATGATGTCAAAAGTGCAGCAATCTCCGTTCAGTTTCAAGCAATTTGTAAGAAAGAAGCCTATGACTCTTGCCTTCAAGACTTGCCTTTTAACTGGCTGCCAAGATGCCGAAAAATGCTTAAAAATAAAGGTCCTGAAGATAAAGACGTTCAAACTATGCTATTTGCTCTCAAGTGCCTGCACACTGTAGTAAAAGCATAATAGTTTTACCATCTTATGAGCAAGAGATTGTAATAACTCACTACAATGGATACATAACAAATCTTTTCATGGAACATTGCTTCCATCAGGAAGCGGTTGCCTGACTTACATCATATTAGTGCAACCAAGAATATTGATGTCATCTGTTTGCAGGAATGTAGATTGAAAGATGGAGCACCTCCACCAAACTTGCCTGGATATGCAGCTTATAACCTAAGGTCAACCAACTGTTGTGTGATGTATGTCAGAAAGAACTTGCCACATTCACTCCTTTCCTTGCAGAGTCGAGTTAACATGCAGTATCATGGTGTCAAAGTATATGCAGGCGATTTTTCCATAAACATTTTTAATCTCTATGCCCCAGCGAACCAGCTTCGACCTGGTGCTTTACCAGATCCTACCATCATTCTTGGAGATTTTAATGCCAGGCATAAGAATATTGGTGGGTCTATAACAAACACCAATGGAACTAAACTAGTGTAATTGCTAAATGAGCATGATAATGTTCGAATTGTGGGCACTACTGTGCCTATTCACATATATGGTGGCATACTAGATCTGTGTCTTGGATTTAATACATCATATACGATGCATGACTCTGTCATAGTTGATGATCTTCTATCTGATCACTCCCCAAGACTAACAACTGTCAATCTTGATCACATCTCCAGCAATCAAGGAGCTAAATACAGAAGGAGGAAACTTATTCTCAAACCAGAACACAGAGACAACTTTATTAACCACATGGATCAATGGTATAAGAATTACGAGTCCATTGGCACAGAAAATTTAATGATGATTTAATTAACATTATTGAGAGCGTTCTCACAGATCAAGTGGGCAGGAATAGGAAACAAAGACCCTCCACTATAAATAACAATAAAAACTAATGTAAATACTATAATGATCCACAGCTACGCAATCTAACACGTGCAGCTAGGAGGATTGGTAAAGCATACCGTGAATGTAGAACCCCAGACCTGCTCAGAACGTTCCAAGCTGCACTAACAAATGCAAGGAATAGAAAGCAAGAACTTAGGCAACAGGAATGGGAACAGTTTGTTAGTGGATTAAATAGGTCCACCCCTTTGAGTTTTGCTTGGAAATGTATAAATAAAATAACCAGGAAAAAGACTGGCAATGATGCTCATCCCTTTCCTCTTGAAAAAGCAAATGACCTCATAAATGACTGGTCCAAAACATCCAGGCATGAAAACCTTCCATCTCATATTAGAAAAAAATTAGAGAGTACTTCTGAAGAAATGTTGAAACTGATTAATTTTATGAGTCAAAATATTGATGAGAGTGATTGCCTCTTTACCGAGTATGAATTAGATAATGCATTAACTAAAGGTCGATCAACTGCTCCTTGAGAGGATGGTATAACCTATGATATTCTCAGAACTCTAAGGCACGTGCCTGAAAACCCTTTGTTGGCACTGTATAATCTCAGTTACATTGAGGGCGTTCTTCCTACTTCCTGGACCAATAGTCTCATTGTGCCTATCCCTAAGCCCAAACAGCCTGATACATTTAGGCCGATCTCCTTAACTAGTTGTCTTTGCAAAACTTTTGAAAGAATGATACTTAACAGACTGTACTACAGAATCAGACATCAACTTTCCCCCTACCTCTATGGGTTCATGAAAGGTAAAAGTGTGCAGAACTGTATTTCCACCTTTCTCACTGCACACACTTCTACTAGTTTTACCACTTTTCTTGATCTAAAATCTGCATTTGATACTGCGAACAGAACCGTTATACTACATGAACTAGCCAAAATGAATATTGGTGGTAGCTTACTCTGCTGGATAATAGGATACCTGTCAAATAAAGTATCCTCTGTCCTTTACCAAGGCTTCAGAAGTGATTCTAAAGAAATGTCTTTAGGTACACCGCAGGGAGGAGTTCTTAGCCCCATGCTATTTAATATTCTGATTAATGCTCTCCTGGCCCTTTATCACTCTCTTATTTACCTCTATCTCACCTATGGAATTTGTGCATGGGGCTCAACAACAACTAACCATCTCAGACCACTAATTACCCAACAAAAGGCTGCAGTTAGAATGATAACAAATTCTCACTACAGGCAGCACACTCCACCAATATTCAAAACACTCAACCTACTCACCATACAAAACATCCATACTTATTATTGCACTTATTACATACATAGAACACTTAACTCTGATATTAACCCTCCCCTCAAACATCTCCTTGCCAACCTCAACAGAACACATGACCATAATACAAGGCACAGATCACTCTTTGATGTTCCTCGTGTCCATCTCACGCTATGCAAAAACTCAATGCACATAAAAGGCCCTAAAATCTGGAATTCATTACCTGTACATATAAAAGAAACACTACCTGTTTATAAATTCAAGTCTCTTCTCAAAGCACACTAACAGCACCTTTCAAGGCAGGTGAAATTGCCGACCTAGAAAATGTACAGAGAACTTTCACGGCGCGCATAACGGAGATAAAACACCTCAATTATTGGGAGCGCTTGAGGTTCCTAAACCTGTATTCCCTGGAACGCAGGAGGGAGAGATACATGATTATATACACCTGGAAAATCCTAGAGGGACTAGTACCGAACTTGCACACGAAAATCACTCACTACGAAAGCAACAGACTTGGCAGACGATGCACCATCCCCCCAATGAAAAGCAGGGGTGTCACTAGCACGTTAAGAGACCATACAATAAGTGTCAGGGGCCCGAGACTGTTCAACTGCCTCCCAGCACACATAAGGGGGATTACCAACAGACCCCTGGCAGTCTTCAAGCTGGCACTGGACAAACACCTAAAGTCAGTTCCTGATCAGCCGGGCTGTGGCTCGTACGTTGGTTTGCGTGCAGCCCGCAGCAACAGCCTGGTTGATCAGGCTCTGATCCACCAGGAGGCCTGGTCACAGACCGGGCCGCGGGGGCGTTGACCCCCGGAACTCTCTCCAGGTAAACTCACTCAAAACCAAATAAATACTGAATAACTGAACCATATAAATTGTATATCCTAAATGTTACTCACAATTATATCACACAAATGTTAAACCTAACTTTGTTATTTTTTTTTTAAATACACTACCTGAATGAACAGCAATGTATGCAACCATATGACCTGTCTTTGTAATACTCATTTGTATGTTATAGTTATCTGTTTACAATAATGTCTTATCACTGATTTCATCATTGCTTAGTTAATCTTAAGTTAATTTTAAGCCAGCCCGTAATGCTATGCATATAAGTGGCTTTGGCATGCTGCTCTTACCTGTATTTTTTTGTACCTCTGTATGTATGCTAAAATTTATAAATAAAAAATAAAAAAATAAAAATGCTCTACCTGCCTCACCTAAACATATAGCTATAAGCTATGCTGATGATATCATGATCCATACAACAGGGCATAAGAAGATGAATACCATTCTTAATGAAGTTCAAGCAATTTGTAATCGACTAGGCCTCATAATATCTTCCTCTAAAACTAAGATATTAACAAGCAATCGACACCCCCCACCCATCTATTTGCAGGGTGAAATCATTAGCTACATTAAAACTTACAGACATCTTGGTGTAGATGTACCCTTTAACAAATCCACTATACCACAACTAAACAAGAAATGCAAAGCTAGGCTAAATGCTCTCAAAGCTGTTGCTGGCTACAATCCCAACTATGGTGCTAATGTTGCTGGCTACAATCCCAACTATGGTGCAAATGTGAGAATCGTGAGAATGATGTACATAGCCTATGTTAGGTCCTTAATTGATTATGCTGCTCCCATGTTGATATTAGCTAGAGAAAGTTCTCTCCGACCCTTGGAGTTAATGCAAAATGAAGCTCTCAGGATTATTCTTGGCTGTCCCAGATCTACAAAAGTTCTTAACATGAGGAAGGAGCTTGGTATTTCTAGTATCAGTGATAGGATTGTTGAAATTAACACTGTACTCGGTATTAGAATGTTGAGAAACGAACCAGACACTGTCACAATGAATCTTACCAAGTGTCTAGAGGTAAATACACAAAGATCTAAATGGATTGTGAAAACGTGCAATTGCATTAAGTTTTATAACCTGCATGAACTGTATCACTGTAGGCAACAAGAGCATTTCACCCCTCCATGGAAGATGTGTTCATTTAATATCACATACCTGCAAGTCCCTCCCAAGAAGCTCATTGCTAGTAATCCCTTCCTTAAATCTCTTGTTAGAGCAACTGCTCAAGAAGAAATTTCTCACCTAGCTGGTAGTAATAAGTTATCACAAGTTATATACACTGATGGATCTAAACAGGAGTCTTCTGGCAGGGCTGCATCTGCTCTTGTTGCCACCTCTTAAGTTAAGAACGATAATAAATTTTGTTAGAGTTAGGCATAAGAATTTTTTTTTTTATATTTTATTAATAAAATCCATACAACAAATATAAATCAAAATGAGAAAGCGTTACAGGACTGCTATCCAATAAACAATATTACATACACACATCAGTGTTCTATGTAAAAGCAAAACCCCTTCCCAATTCCTAGGATACAGACCAAGACGTATAATATCAACAAAACATAATGGAACTACCCTGCAAAACAAAGCTATACCGTGGTTACACACAAAAAAATATCCACGATATGTAAAAATCTGTGTCTGCATAATACACTGGAAATAATCGTACTGCTTACAATAATGCATGGCATAAACAATAGAATGAACTGACGTAATACACAGAAACTTTTACTATGGTTATCCTAAAGCAGTCATCCATCAACCCCCCCACCCCGAAGGAACCCACTTCACCCCACCAATTTATTCCCTACTACCAAATGTGCGTACAACCGATCCATACCTTGTAACAAAAGTGGAATAGTCAATATCATCAGTAAGATATCGAAAGGCATGTAATATACAGTACATGGCACAATAATGGACCACTCAAGAAGACCGCATCATATAAATTATAGCACAACATAGGAAAGAAGTGTTTTTTGAAACAAACATGTTAAGACTATTACCCACTTAAAACTTCTACCATTAATTAAAACACAAATCTTCCAGCACACACTTTACGACTCGCAGGTCACATGACATACATTGCTGTGACTCTTATGTACTTAGTAAAACCAGTACTAACAGGTGCACACAGAATACATCGCAAAAACAATTGCATTACAAAACTCCAAACAATTCACACTATATGCAACTAACACCAACCTGGGAAATTAGAAAATTTTGTATAACATAAACATTAAACACGGCGTAGCCTCTGTTGGTGACTTAGTGGTTCAACATGACTCAGCATAAGAAGGATAGGATAGAAGTAAGACAGGGAAACATGCACCAACAGGGAATACAGTCACAGAAACCCAAGGCAAGCGGAAACCAAGCCTGTGCACATACTATGCACTTGGTATCTGCTGGCATGGGAAATCTGGAAAAACAGATGGGACGTGCAACTATGACCACCCTAGAAAATGCCATGCCCATATGACAACAGGAAAATGCAAACTCCCTTCCTGTAAGCTTTTTCACCCTGAAATGTGTACCTCTTCAGTACAGGAAAGACTGTGCTATAACTTAAATTGCCAGGCACACCATCTAAAGGGGACAAAAAGATACAAAACATCCAGGCCATGGGAAAACCTGGGTAGCCACAGCCACTCAAGAGGGAGAGGTTTTTTAGTGCCAGGAAGGAAAAAAAACTGGCAGGAAATGGCAGAAATCGTACACCAAATCCAGTCATTCCTGGAGTGGAACCACAGTCGATGGCCTCCACTCCAAACCAACAGATACAGATACTAATGCCGGAAAAAAAATCCCCCCCCAGTACCAACAATACCACCAGTCCGATAACATTCTTCTTTGCAAATATACAGGGTCTAAAGCCAGCAACAAACAACAAAATACCTTTCATCCGTGGACTGCTTGCAGAGGCAAAGGCAATGTTCGCGGCTTTCACTGAGACCCACATAAAGGATCACTTGGACAATGAAATATGGATCCCAGGTTACAACCTATACAGATGTGACAGAGTGAACAGGCAAAAGGGGGGGGTTGGCCTGTACATTGCAGAGTCACTTGTTTGCACAGAACTGCTTAATGCCTCAAATGACGTAGTGGAAGTTTTAGCAGTAAAGGTCGAGAACCAAAACCTAGTCATTGTGGTAGTCTACAAGCCTCCGGATGCAACATCCCAGCAATTCCAGGAACAGCTGTTAAAAATTGACCACTGTCTGGAAAATCTTATAGCTCCTGCACCCAACATCTTGCTCCTGGGGGATTTCAACTTAAGGCACCTAAAATGGAGGAATATAGCAAATAATATTGTTGCAGAAATAACACCAGGAGGCAGCTCTGATGAAAACTCACACTCACACGAGCTTTTAAATCTCTGCACAAAATTCAATTTAAACCAGCAAATAATAGAGCCTACTAGACTGGAGAATACACTAGACCTCATATTCACTAACAATGATGATCTGATAAGAAATGTCACCATATCAAAAACAATATACTCAGATCACAACATAATTGAGGTTCAGACATGTATGCGAGGAGCCCCAGACCGACAAAATGAGACTAGTCACGAGGGAGCATTCACCAAATTCAACTTCAATAACAAAAACATAAAGTGGGACCAAGTAAACCAAGTCCTAACCGATATAAGCTGGGAAGATATACTAAGCAACACAGACCCAAACTTATGCCTAGAACAGATTAACTCGGTGGCACTCGATGTATGCACAAGGCTTATTCCTCTAAGAAAAAGGAGGAGTAGATGTAAAATAGAAAGAGACAGGCGCTCCCTTTACAGGCGACGGAAAAGAATAACAGAGCGGCAAAAAGAGGTCAATATATCTGAAATGCGCAGGGAGACACTGGTCAGAGAAATAGCAAGCATCGAACTTAAGCTAAAAGAATCCTTTAGGAGTCAGGAATCGCGGGAAGAACTAAAAGCTATAAATGAAATCGAAAGAAACCCAAAGTATTTCTTCTCCTATGCCAAATCAAAATCGAGAACAACGCCCAGTATTGGGCCCCTACTTAAACAAGATGGGTCCTACACAGATGACAGCAAGGAAATGAGTGAGCTACTCAAGTCCCAATATGACTCAGTTTTTAGCAAGCCGCTAACCAGACTGAGAGTCGAAGATCAAAATGAATTTTTTATGAGAGAGCCACAAAATTTGATTAACACAAGCCTATCCGATGTTATCCTGACGCCAAATGACTTCGAACAGGCGATAAATGACATGCCCATGCACTCTGCCCCAGGGCCAGACTCATGGAACTCTGTGTTCATCAAGAACTGCAAGAAGCCCCTATCACGAGCCTTTTCCATCCTATGGAGAGGGAGCATGGACACGGGGGTCGTCCCTCAGTTACTAAAAACAACAGACATAGCCCCACTCCACAAAGGGGGCAGTAAAGCAACAGCAAAGAACTACAGACCAATAGCACTAACATCCCATATCATAAAAATCTTTGAAAGGGTCCTAAGAAGCAAGATCACCACCCATCTAGAAACCCATCAGTTACACAACCCAGGGCAACATGGGTTTAGAACAGGTCGCTCCTGTCTGTCTCAACTACTGGATCACTACGACAAGGTCCTAAATGCACTAGAAGACAAAAAGAATGCAGATGTAATATATACAGACTTTGCAAAAGCCTTCGACAAGTGTGACCATGGCGTAATAGCGCACAAAATGCGCGCTAAAGGAATAACAGGAAAAGTCGGTCGATGGATCTATAATTTCCTCACTAACAGAACACAGAGAGTAGTCGTCAACAGAGTAAAGTCCGAGGCAGCTACGGTGAAAAGCTCTGTTCCACAAGGCACAGTACTAGCTCCCATCTTGTTCCTCATCCTCATATCCGACATAGACAAGGATGTCAGCCACAGCACCGTGTCTTCCTTTGCAGATGACACCCGAATCTGCATGACAGTGTCTTCCATTGCAGACACTGCAAAGCTCCAGGCAGACATCAACCAAATCTTTCAGTGGGCTGCAGAAAACAATATGAAGTTCAACGATGAGAAATTTCAATTACTCAGATATGGTAAACATGAGGAAATTAAATCTTCATCAGAGTACAAAACAAATTCTGGCCACAAAATAGAGCGAAACACCAACGTCAAAGACCTGGGAGTGATCATGTCGGAGGATCTCACCTTCAAGGACCATAACATTGTATCAATCGCATCTGCTAGAAAAATGACAGGATGGATAATGAGAACCTTCAAAACTAGGGAGGCCAAGCCCATGATGACACTCTTCAGGTCACTTGTTCTATCTAGGCTGGAATATTGCTGCACACTAACAGCACCTTTCAAGGCAGGTGAAATTGCCGACCTAGAAAATGTACAGAGAACTTTCACGGCGCGCATAACGGAGACAAAACACCTCAATTATTGGGAGCGCTTGAGGTTCCTAAACCTGTATTCCCTGGAACGCAGGAGGGAGAGATACATGATTATATACACCTGGAAAATCCTAGAGGGACTAGTACCGAACTTGCACACGAAAATCACCCACTACGAAAGCAAAAGACTTGGCAGACGATGCACCATCCCCCCAATGAAAAGCAGGGGTGTCACTAGCACGTTAAGAGACCATACAATAAGTGTCAGGGGCCCGAGACTGTTCAACTGCCTCCCAGCACACATAAGGGGGATTACCAACAGACCCCTGGCAGTCTTCAAGCTGGCACTGGACAAGCACCTAAAGTCAGTTCCTGATCAGCCGGGCTGTGGCTCGTATGTTGGTTTGCGTGCAGCCAGCAGCAACAGCCTGGTTGATCAGGCTCTGATCCACCAGGAGGCCTGGTCTCAGACCGGGCCGCGGGGGCGTTGACCCCCGGAACTCTCTCCAGGTAAACTCCAGGTAAACCACTCCCCCCCCTTTCTCAGACTATGATACTCATTCACGCCAGAAAGACACTATACCCCAGACCACACAAGGTTCGCTTCCTTCACCCTACATTACACCCAGATTCACCATACACACCAAAAAAACATACAGTCCAGACGCCCAAAAAAAAAAAACTAACTCTTCTCTCCCCTTCCCCAGGAGACCAACCCCTAGGCCCCACCAAGCGATTATACCTACCCCCACCTCATTACTCCCGTAACGTTTCCATCGTTAGATTCCTATACCCCAAAGAAAAAGCTCCCTCCCAGCATTGCCCATATACCTCTCTATTCCTACATTTCGTCCTATAAACATGACACATCAGCGCCTTGACACGCATCGCATCCCTAAGCCCCCGCATACCCCATGACACATATAAATAGTCAAGTACCAAATATGACACAGAACGTCGTACAGCATCCGAGCAATCTCCCATTTCAAGACTCAAAACTCTAAGCATCGACAAACCCCCCCCTCCCACTCTTCGGAGAACACCCTTGAACCAATCCCTAACCTTATGTAAACTGTCACAAAAGTATACGACATGAAACGCCGTTTCCGGCCACCCACACCATGCACAGGTCTGATCCTGGGTCATTCCCATAATGTACAAATGTGCCTTGGACGCCAAAATCCCGTGGAGGAATCGGTAACCAGTTTCCCTAACCCGTGGTTGTAAGCGCAATTTCTTGAACCCCTGCCATATAGTCTTCCACTGATATCCTGGGAAAACCTCAGCACCGATGACTTCCGCCGATGTTATACCTATATTATCTAGTTTACCTGCCTTAACTCTCACAGGGTTTTGCACCATCAATAAGTGCCATAACATTGCTTCGCACCTTGTGAGGTCCTTCCCCACCCACCATCGTCGAACCTCCCTCATCACTGCATCAACTCTCACTCCCCTGACCCCACCCCTTGTTAGGTATTCCTGTCGTACATATATGCCCATTAGACGACTGTGTAGTGGTATTAGCCCCAATCCTCCCCGAGTTACGTGCGTCATAACTATGTCTTTCCCTAACCAATGCCTACGGTAACCCCATATGAAATCCAAAGCCTTCCTCTGTAACCGCAACACATCGTCCGTCATCAATGGATAGACCGCTGAAACAAACCATAATTTACTATACACCAGTACATTGAAAACTATTACTCTTTGGTGTAATGTTACATCACCTGGTCTCCATCCTGCCATCCTACGAATTGCAGCTGTAACTACAATGGATGAATTAAATGCACGCGCTGCCTGTTCGTCATTGCAAAAATGCACACCACAGATCTTTATCCGCTCAACGGTTCTCCACCCATACTCCGTACCTAACGTCCTGCCCACCCAGGACCCCACCTCCAAAAGTTTGGATTTTTCTCTATTAATGCGCATGGAAGACGCATCGCTAAAAAACCTTATAACCTTATTTATGAACGCTAAACCATTCCTACTATGCACCAAGATGGTGGTATCGTCCACATAACCTAAAATTTCTACTGCTTCTTCCTGTGCACAATCCTCCCCCCCTACCCCACCCATTACCAATCTATAAAAGGGGTCCTGCAAACAGGCAAACAAAAGCTGCGAGAGGGGACACCCCTGCCGCAGCCCCCACCCCATGCCTATCGCGGACCCCACCCTCCCATTAACCTGGACTCGTACCTGTGCCTCCGTATATAACATACGCACCCACGCTACTATTTCTTCCCCGAAACCCTGCTTTAATAATATAGCTAATAATGTTTCCCTATCCACATTGTCAAAAACCTTTTCCCAATCCAATCCTACGACTCCGCCTCCACTACAATCTTTCACGAAACTTTTGAGGCGTCGATGACCATCTCTCATAGATCGGCCAGGAATCCTGTATTGCCCTTCCCATATTACCTTGTCCAAAACTCGTTTCATCCGGTTTGCCAAAATACGCGCAAAAATCTTATAATCCGTCCCCATCAATATGATGGGCCTATATGCCTCCAAAGATTCGCAGACCTCGGTCTTTGGTACCAATACTACAACACCCAACCCCGCTTCACCGCCCATGCTACCTCTAGTTTTCATTGAATTGTAAAGTCGAACCAACATGTGTTTTAACAGTTCCCAATGAACTACATAAAAATCACCTGGTATCCCATCCCAACCAGGTGATTTCCTCAGTGCCTGTCCCTGAACAGCCTTGGAAACCTCCTCCTCTGATATACAACCCTCCATGTCCTCTCGATCCACGTCTCTCAAATTTGCCACTATGCCACGCAGTAAAGCTTCCCTCGCCTCTCGATTCCCCTCTCTACCCTTTCATTTTCTCTCAAACCATTGGTCTGCATAGGTCCCTATGCTCTCAGTAGTAACTAGCCTTTGTCCTTTATGATAACCACCCAAGTCATCACCGACCACTACTGACAAAACTGTCGTCGCCATACGTCGCATTCTGAAACTACGCAGAACCCCAACTGAGGGTTTATCCCCCCAAAGCACCTCCTCAATCCCAGCTCGCACCCTCAAAGCCTGAAATTTATCATTCTGAATTTCCTGTAATTGACTATGTAGACACTCTATTTCCGCTAGGTCATACCTCCCGCCTGTACCATAACAATCCCTCAGCTGTCCCTCTAAATACTTTTGCTTCCCATATCTATAACACGCCTCCTCCTTCCCTAACCGTCTATAAAAACCCTGTATTTCATGTTTCACCTTTGAATGCCACCACTCTACAACATCCTCTATCCCATTCCCGTTATTCCAGAAGTCAACCCACCATAACCTGAAAGCTTCCACAGCATCGACTCCTTGCAACAAGCTGACATTTAATTTCCAATAACTAGTAAATACACGGATAGCGCCCTCCCACTCGAGTGTTACCAGAACACCACGGTGATCTGAGAAACCCAGATCAACACAATCGACCCTGCCACCACGGATTAAGTTGGTGATATAAACCCTGTCCAACCGCGCAGCGTAACCCCTTCTACAAAACGTATGTTCCACATTCCACCCGTCGCTACCCACAACATCCACTACACCAATCGCCTGCAATACCTCACGTAAAACCCTTCAATTACACCCCCCACCACGCGGTTCGATGTCTTTATCCCGGATCACACAATTCCAATCACCTGCCACGACAGAAACTAAGGGTAGACTTCTAAGAAAATAAACCAAAACATCGCGTACAAAATCCTCTTTTACTCGTCGATTCGTTGTCGCTGGCATATATACTCCCACAAAACCCACCTGAATGTTCCCCCACAAACCCACCACACGCACAACCCGGCCCCCTCCGCCCCACTCCCATGCTACAAGCTTAAAAGGGCTGGTCTCCCTTATGCCTATCACAACCCCACCTTTGAGATTATCCGAATTTCCCGCATAGCACTTATACCCTTGCACACGTAATTCACTACCACACCGAAAATTGTGTTCCTGTATAAAAAAAACGTCAACATTCATACGTCTGAGCGATACCTCTACCCAACGTCTCTTGACCTCTGCTCTGAGGCCATTGACATTCATTGTTATACACTTGAACTCTCTGGTTAGGTTTTCTCATTTCGTTTTCCCATCACCTTTATACCTGACTTGGACTTGCCACTGCTGCACCTGCCCGTTTTCCCCACACTCCCACTTAACTTCTCTAAGGGGGGTCCCTTAACTCCCTTGGCTACGTCAGCCCACACCATTTTACCAGACCTTTGACCCGGTGTTAAGACATCGTCCTCCACGTGTGTACTGGGCCTCTTCCGTGACACTCCCTCATAGTCCATAAGCCCATCGCTGTCTGTTCTATGTACCTCGACATCCGTCACCAAAACAGACATAAAAGTCGTACGCCTATCTTCACCGCCCACACGTCCCACTAGACCATGGTCGACCACAGGCAACACCGCTAATGTAGGCGGTAAACCCTCTGTCGCTGGGCTATCGAGGATCCTCTGTAAGTCTTCAAAACTGGGCAATATCAATGGCGTTTGTGCCTCCTCTTCCACCGGAGGTGACGCACTGTCCACGCACCCAATCGCCTCGATCTCCGACGCTGGTGGTAGCGTCGAGACGATCCCCTCTGCAGCATCCACTGCTTCTCTCCACTTTACATCAGCTGGTAAAACCTGCAGCACGTCGTCCACCATTGTGGGCTTCTGATGGCCCAGCTCATCCTCCTCCATCGTATCTTTGGATGCAGTGTCTGTCAGGTCCGACCGTTGTTTCCCTCGTCGGTGCTCACAAGACGCCGCCATATGACCCGTTGCACCACACAGGCGGCACGTCCGAACCTGGCCCAGGTAGGTTACGTAGACCTGCGTCTGAAAATCTTCCAACATGACAAACGAGGGAATTGGATGTCTCAATGTTATTTTCATAGAAAAGGAACCTGCGAGCATACCAGCATAAAAACCCTGGGACCAACGCCCAATTTGGACAGCTTGTACGGTGCCATAGCGCCCAAAAGTCCGACGGATGTCCACCTCGTCTGCCTCGAAGGGGATATTACGTAGACGAACCCACGTATAACTTGTCGATACATCACGCAGGCGCACCTCCAGACTAGCGTTGATAACAATCCGTTTTTCTTGAAAGGCATCCACAACACTCACATACGCAGCAGACGACACAAATTTCACAAAAATTCTCGCGTTGCCGTTCAGAGAAATCCCATATAAATCCTCACGTGGGATTCCATACGTATCTCTTATCACAAGAGGCAGAATGACGTCAGCGGTGTCCTGGTATATTGCACCTTTCAACAATTCCACACAGACAGTGTTGACTCTTTTTCTGCGTTCCGCCATCTTGAGAAAACAAAACTTCTCAATACAGACACCAGAGGGCACCAGCCACACGCTCTGTGTCCGCCCTCACCAACAGCTGGGTGAGAACTGGCATAAGAATTAACAACTGGGCGTCTACTCTGCAAACTGAATTGTTTGCAATCCTAATGGCGCTAAAGCTAACCTATGACACTGAGCTTGACTCTATCATCATTACTAATTCTATGTCATCATTGAAGGCTCTTGACTCATATAATGACTCCAACAACATGCTCATTGGAGAAGCCAGGTATAGATACTCAAAAATTATGGACAAAGGAATTAATGTACAATTGCTATGGATCCCATCACATATTGGATTACTCCTTCATGATAAAGTTGATATGTTAGCCAAGAAGAGAATCGAGAAGGAGAATGTAGAATATAACTTTGGTATAACTGTGTCTAGCATTAGGAATAATATTAGGAGAGAAGTAAATAATGAAAATGATTGTTATAGGAATGCAGTTAGAAGCCTGAGTAGATCTATAACCCACTATGATAACATGAACGTAGATAAGTATGTTTATGGAGCAACATGCAATGTGAACAGACTTACTGATGTTTTAGTGGCCAGGCTTAGGCTTGGTTACAAGTACTTCTAGCAGTTTGGGAGACACACAGATGATGATCAAACTAAATGTACATTATGTGATCAGGCATATGGTCACTCTCTTGAACACTTTGTGCTTAATTGTCCACTTATTGAGGAATACAGAGACAGACAGTATAATAACCTATGTGACATGTCAAGATATCTTATTAATGAAAATAAGATACCAGATATACAAAGCTAATTTCCTAAATTTGCTTGTAACAGATAAGTGAACTATAGATATGTAGATATAAATCCATATGTATTCCTGTTAACCCTTTGGGGCCTAGTTCCTAGGCCTTTTGTGTATCCATATGCTCTCATGCTACCGTCCACAGGATGGATATGGGGTGCACAATAAACTAGCCACTTCGGTGGCAAAATCTAAATCTAATCTATCTTTCCAGCTTGGAATGACAGATCGGGTCACCTGCCAACCAGCGAGAAGTGTTGAAGGAGAAGGACTTTTGCAAAAGTCCAGAGACATCACTTTTTGATTAACTGTAGGCGACAGCAGACAACAACCCCTCATCTTTGTAGTGGTAAAGAACCTGCTTTCCTGTCATCTGGACTGACTATTCAAGGCTATAGACTCTGTGAAGAACTAGTCATTGGGTTGTCACCAACACCTCTGACCCCCCCCCCCACATCATCGGTAACGACTACAATTTCTACAAGACGGTGTCAACCTCCACCAGACACCCCATTATAACTGTATATATTAGCATTGAATTCAAATGTCATTTTTTCATTTAATTTTTCATTTTTTTTTCAAATGGGATACACCTTCATGTTTCATTGTTTTATCTTTGCATTAATAAATAATAAAGTGTTTATCTTTGTGAATTATTATTTCTTTTTCTATTCATTAATTTTCCTGAGGAGAAGCCAGCCTTGGTAATACTGTCTGAAGTTCTTGCAGGGCTGAGTAAGTCTTCACAAGTGGCGACCTTGCCAGGATCAACTCGACTGAATAAAGATTCGACTCTATCTCGAATCTACTATTGAAACTTCAATGCCGCATACCACAGACGGTTACCACCAGCCATGAGTAATCAATCTCTATGGTAAGACTACAGTACAGGTATTTAAAAGATTTGGTGACTGTTATAGCCTCAATTTATTGGAAGTCAAGTCAGGCAGGATATACTAGTTAATTCTGTCACCTTTATTTTTGAGCTTGAAACGATTTCGAGGAATAGACTCTAGGGACCCGAGATTTTCCAGTGACAAGTTATTTCATTGAGCTCTATTTATTATATCAAGGGAACTGTCGTAGGACACTCTTGATTTGTTGGTGAGAAGATTGGATGGTCAAGGGACCCCATTCTACTTACTGTTTGCTCGGAGCCGGCATAGAACCCTCCATTTTCATTCACACATACTGTTTAATCGAAGCAGGGATCGAACCCTCCGCTTTATTTACAGTTTCAGCAGAGCAGGAATTGAACCCTCCGTTTTCTTTGATATATCCATTTCATTTTCCCCTGGTAGTTTAAGTTATTCTTGCAAGTATGGAGGAATACCAGTTTTTGATGAACACTGGGAGTAAGTTAGGAATACCGGGGAAGAATTTAGAAGCTTTCATTAGTGCTAAGATCCAGGAAAGAGAAAGAAAGGAGAGAGAGAACCTTGAAAGAGAAAACCAAGATAGACAGAAAGAGAGAGAGAAGACAAAAAGGAGCGTGATAGACTTGATCATGAGAAGAGAGTTAGAGTACGTGAGGAGCAAGCTAAAATACATGAGGAACAAGTTAGGTTAAGAGAACTTGAGGAAAGAGCAAAAGATAGAGAAGTTGAGGAAAAAGCTAGAGAGAATGAACAGCGAGAGAGACAAAATGATCGCGAGCTCGAAAAATCTCACCTTGAATTAGAGAATGGAAAGTTAACTTTTACACAACAACAATTAGAGGAACGAGTAATTGAACAACATACAGCTAGTGCACATATTCCAACACCTAATTTACCTCCCTTCACAGAGGGTGAAGACATTACTTCATACATTATCAGGTTTGAAAATACCGCTACCCTCTGTGAATGGCCTGCTGACACCTGGGCTACCAGGTTAGGAATGTTATTTTCTGGTACAGCTTTGAATATCTATGCAACTTTGTCGCAGGATATCATATGTAATTATAACCTACTGAAGAAGGCAATCCTTAAAGCATATAAAAAAAACACAAATTCTTATAAGAAAGATTTCAGGTATGCCACCTTACAGCCTGGCCAGAACTTTCAGCAGTTACAGGTAACACTCTTTCGTTTGTTCGACTTTTGGATAGAGAGTTCAGGAATTGATCACAGTTATGAATCTCTTTGAGACTTCATGGGTGCTGACCAGTTCCTGACAGCTCTTCCTCACCAGATAAGAACATTCATTAGAGAACGTAACCTGATTAAAGCTGAGGAAGTTGCTGAGGCTGCTGACTTGTATGCTGAGGCTCACAATTCCTATAAAGACCTAAAGGGATCGAACCTTAAGGGCAATGGTTCACCAGATCTGAAGAAATCAAAGCCTCTAGTGGAAAACAAACAAACTTCTTTCATTCCTGTTTGTCATTTATGTGGTGTTAAGGGACATAAACGTCCCGATTGTCCTTCTAAGAAGGTCCAAAAAGTTGGAAGATGTTTTAAAGACTGTAATGGCCAGGCACCCTTCTGTTCAGGAACAGTTAATGGTATAAAAGCCTCAGACATATTACGTGACACTTGATGTACGTGCATCGTAATTTCGGACAAACTGTTCCCTTACTTTAAAACCTCTCGTGTGTCCTCTATTCTTTCAGATTACTTGGGTCGTGAAAATACTTTCCATACAATACGTTGTTACTTGAAAACTGAATGGTTCACCGGGTGGACTAATGCGGTACTAGCCCCAAAAATGAAACTCTCAGAATTATTCTTGGGTGTCCCAGATCTACAAAAGTTCTTAACATGAGGAAGGAGCTTGGTATTTCTAGTATCAGTGATAGGATTGTTGAGATTAACACTGTACTCGGTATTAGAATGTTGAGAAACGAACCAGACACTGTCACAATGAATCTTACCAAGTGTCTAGAGGTAAATACACAAAGATCTAAATGGATTGTGAAAACGTGCAATTGCATTAAGTTTTATAACCTGCATGAACTGTATCACTGTAGGCAACAAGAACATTTCACCCCTCCGTGGAAGATGTGTTCATTTAATATCACATACCTGCAAGTCCCTCCCAAGAAGCTCATTGCTAGTAATCCCTTCCTTTACATTCGTCTCTCGACCACTGGGAAGAGAGGACGCTTCTTGAGTCTCCCTACACGCCACCTGGTGGTGACTGCTGGACTTAGACACCAACATGGCGGATCATATCAACAGGAGAGTGAATACTGTCTGTATTGAATTAGTTTGAGGAACGTTAAGCAGTGCGACGATGCATGTACTGTTATTGGCCATCATTAGAGATGTCTACGGGATATCGAACGATGAATTGTATGGTGTGGCCCTAAATGGAATGTCAAGGGTTTTGTGAAGTTTACAAGAGCCGGCTTTTACTCCAGGATTGTGGATGAATTCCAGGAAAGGAGGATGAGTGTGAATTCAGCAGTAGAGGTGTGTCTACATGATGTTTCGAAATATTACACATGGGTAAAGGTGCGTAATGTACCATTTGAGGCAACGTCGTATGGCATTCAGGAAGCCTTCAGCGATTATGGAACTGTTCATACAGCTAGTATGGGGGTGTGGAGGGACGGGCCGTTTGAAGGGCTGCCTGAGGGGTCCTGCACCCTGAAGATGTCACTGAGGCAATACCCTCGTATGTAACGCTGACAAACTATAGGACCCAGGTATTTGTCCACTATGCGGGGCAGAGGAAAACTTGCCGATTATGTGATTCTTATGAGCACATGGCGGCGCAGTGTCCTCGCAGGCAAGCCCCTAGGATGGCGTTATCGTGGATGGTGGATCAGCAACCGTGCAATGTGGATGTGGAGTTGGGGGTAGCGGATGGACAGAAGACGAATCTCTGGAGTGAGGAGGTGGACAAGGTGGAAGAGGTGATGGGGACGTGTGTTACCCTCCCGGAGGTGACAGGGGAGAGCCCCCCATCGCCTGAGGGAAGGGTGGACGTGGAAGAGTCTACCCAGGAGAGGATGTTGGAAGCAGTGCTGCAGGAGTTCTTGGATGAGCTGGTGGACGGGGAGGACGGACCCGAGAAGTTAAGTGAGGTGCAGCTGATGGATAAGCAGCAGGGACAGGTGGAGGGTTCGAGGAATGACAGAGTGGACACGGAAGTGGTGGTGGAAGTCCATCAGGAGGACTCGCATGAGGTAGATATGTGTGTGAGTGAGAGCTCACGCAAACGGACGGCGGGTGCCTTGGACGTTGATGAGGTTTTAACACCTGGGCAGAGACCTGGGAAGAAGTCATGGGTAGATGTGGGGGAGAAGGCACCCAGGGGAGGGGGTGTGACGGGGAAGCTCGGTGGGGGAGGGCAAGGGGGGGTTGGTGGACAAGTTAGGAAACATGATAAAAATGGTATGGGTACCATGAAAGGCGAATTGAGTAAGCCACAGCGGCATTGAGGTAAGCCGCCTTTTCTGGGAAGTTCAAGTGTGTCACAATAAATGTAAATGGTCTTAAATCTGAGGTCAAAAGGGTTTGGTTAGAATGGTTTTTACGAAGGTTTGATGTAGATGTGTTTTTTGCAGGAGCATAACCATAGGTTAGGGTGTGAATTGCGTTTGCGGGGTTATAACCTATTTGTTAGTAATGCTTTGCAATTAAAAGGAGGGGTGGCAGTGGCTGTAAAGGAGACCAGCCCATTGCATGTCATGGGTTGGGAGGAGGGGGGAGGGGGAGGGTCGTGAGGGTAGATGGGCACTGGGGGGTGGGGAGAGTATGTTTCATTGGAGTTTATATGCCGGCATGCAACAATGTTAGAGTGAAAGTTGATTTTGTTCGTGATGTTTTGATGTATTATTTGCGGGGTCTACCTTCCATAACTGTTCTTAGGGGTGACTGGAACTGTGTGATAAGGTATGGGGATGTCTCACCGAGGGGGGCGGGATGTGTCTTGGGTGCGCTAAGGGATGTGTTAAGGGATGTAGGAGTTGTCGATGTGGTGGGGAGGGGGGAGTATGGGGTGGAGCACACGTTCATGCGTGGAAATTATAAGGCGAGGTTAAATAGGCTATATGTGATGCAGGGGATAGGTGTGGAGAGGGTGAGAGCTTTCGATGTCGGTTTTTCGGATCATAGGGCGGTGATAGCTGATCTGCGGGTGGATGGTATAGTACGTATATATGCTGGGTATTGGAAATTGAATGTGAGGCTACTGCAGGAGGGGGATGTTGGCTCTTCCTTTGAGGAATGGTGGAAACATTTCTGGGATGGCAGGGATGGTGAGATGGATTTGCTTGACTGGTGGGAGGTGAGGGCTAAGATAGGAATCGCAGAGTTTTTCAGGGCACGTGGTAGGGAACAGGCACGGTGGCGGTATGGTTTGCAAAACTACCTGGAGGGACAACTGAATGCGTTTTACGACGGGGGGGGGTAGGGAAGGTATGAGAGGGGATGTGGATGGTTTAAGGTGTAGGATTGCAGAGTTACATAATGACAGGTTTAACGCAATTAGAGTTAGAGCGGGGTTAGAGGAGGTGTTAAAGGGTGATCAACCATCAGGTTACGTTCTGCGAAAATTTAGGGAAAGGCAAATGGTGACTACCATAGCGCACATAGTGGTCGCTGCAGGGGGGGGAGGTTATGTGGAGGGTCAAGGCCTTACTAATACGGACAGCATTAGTGTTTACGCAGATTATTGGTTTAGGGAGAAATGGAGGAGGAACAGAGGAGATGCAAGTGAGAAGGTATTTGGGGATATGAAGAGTAATATTGTATTAGGACAACAGGAACAAGAAATGCTGGAGGGGAGTATTAGTGAGGAGGAGGTGGAGGAGGCGGTTTACGGGATGAGTCAGGGTAAGACGCCGGGCATAGATGGAATACCGAATGATTTTTATAGAGTTTATTGGGAGTGTATTAGGCATGGTTTAGTGGAAGTCTTGAATTATATGTGGTGCAGGGGGAGGATGGGGAAAACACAGAAAACCGGGATCGTTGTGTTAGTGCCGAAAAAGAAGGAAGGGAAAGTACTGAGTGATTATAGAGCAATATCCTTAATGTGTGCTGATTATAAAATTTATGCTAAAATTCTGGGCAATAGACTGAAGAAGGTTCTAGGATCAGTGATACATGGGGGACAGTTTGGCATCCCGGGAAGAAGTATGAGGGACGGGCATAGTCACATAAGGGATTTTATTGAGGACTGCACCGAAGGGGGGATACTTGGTTGAGATTGGGCTAATGCGTATGATTGTGTGAATAGGGATTTCTTAAAAGTTTGTTTGGAACAATTGGGTTTGGGGGAGAAGGTGGTGAGATGGGTGCAAACCTTGTATGAGGGAGCAGTTATTAGGGTACAGGTTAATGGTAAGTTGGGGGACCCAGTACTGATGGAGAGAGGTTTGAGGCAGGGCTGTCCACTCTCTCAGTTGTTGTTTGCCTGCGTACAGAATCCATTTTATGGGCTGGTGGATGAGGTGATGAATGAACACGGGATTAGGGGGGGTGGGCGGGGGGGGAGTGTGGGGGACGTAGATGATACTACTGTGCTGGTAAGGCATGAGGAAGATCTAAGGAAAGTTGGTGGAATCATTCAGATTTTTGGGGACGCTATGGGTATGAGAGTTAATTTAATGAAGTTGAGACTATTAGAGGTGGGGGATTGGGTGGGAGGGAGCTTGGGGGAGGGGTTGGGATGGTCAGTAGTGGACAGAATTAAGGTTTGTGGAATATGGTACATGGCGGAAGTGCAGGAGAGTAGGAAGATAAATTCGGAATTAGTTACGAGCAGGGTTTTGGGTAGGCTAGGAGGCTTAAGGGCTAGGGACGTAACATTACAGCAGAAAGTTTTAGTGGTCAACTCTCTGGTTTACAGTAAGGTGTGGGGAGTGGCTGAGGTGTTCTCTTTAAGAGCAAAGGATATTGCAGAAATCCAGAGAAAGGTTCTAAGGTATGTGTGGGGGTTTGGGAGGGCATGGTTGAGCAAGGACGTGGTGATGACGGAGGGGAGACGTGGGGGTCTTGGCCTGATGTCGTTGGGTCATAGAGTAATGGCTTTATATATTAAACAAAGATATATCCGGACTGGGGGGAACAGAGGAGTCAGGGTAGGTAGGGTAATGGAGGATGCACGAAGATGGTGGTGTGGAAGGGATTTGAGGTATTGTGAGGACATGTTGAGGGTTTTATTACATGTTAAACAGGTGTCCACGTTAAAGGTCAAACGAATGGTGGGTGCTGTGGTGGGCAAGGGTGTCTTACAGGGACTTGCTGTATATCCAACATATGACTGGATAAGCATATGGAGGAAGTTTGGCTTGCTTAGAATACCAGCAAGGGTACGAGAGTTAGTATATCGGTTTCTGATGGGAATATTGGCCTCTAGGGATGTGTTGTATAAAATGGGTCTTGTGAGAGAGGACTCATGCTTGCATTGTGGGGACATCGAAACGGCTTTTCATGCGGTATATTTTTGTCCCTCTTTGGAGGGGGTGAGGTTATGGATGGTGAGAGTTATCAGACTTTTGGGGAGGGGGGGCAATGGCCATTCCTAAGGGCCTTAATGTTGGATGTAACCGGGGTGCCAGGTGATGTGGGTAGAGCCTTAATGTATGTTATGACGGATTATTTACATGTATCTTGGGGGATGAGGGAGGTTAGGGGAGAGTTGAGGATAAAAGCGTTAGCAGCGAGATTTTATAGAACTATGTGTAGGAATAGGCAAGTCTATGGTGGGAGGTGGGTAGTTAGCTTTTCGGAGGGTTACCGGAATCTCACTGTGGGGGGCCTCCTCCTCATGAACCCAGGGGGCGGGCAAAGGGTTGGTCTCCTACCGGGGGATGCATGAGGGTGGGTTGGTTTAGGCTTCTTTGTAGTGTGGATGGTGGGAGGGTTATAAATAGAGTGGAAGGGAGATGAATGAGGATTTGGAATCTATGGTTATGTTCACTGCATACAGGATAACCTTAAAACCATGATGACTAAACCTTGGGATCTCGGGTTTAGAGCAGAATGATGTTAAGATAGCACACAAGTTAACTTGATCGTTGTATAACATATGTTTGTGAGGTGCTGTGACCCTGCACAGTTGCTTTGTGGTGAAAAATTTTCTGCTATGTTTATGTATGAAATCATGATCTTTGGCTTAGTCAATTTTATAATCACATATAATGACACCTTTTTCTATGTACCTAATCATGTATATGTAATGATATATGAATAATGAATAGTGAGGTATTGGTTAGGAGTGGACAATTTTATTGTGCGATGCCCTTAATGGGGTTTCTGTGAGATTGTTAACTGGTCTTGTTCAATGGTGTTATTGGGGAAAAAATAAGGATGGAACATGTACGAACTTATGTCAATATTTTTAATTATGACTACTGTGTGTGCATGAGGAATTTTGATTCCCATGATAACGCTCAGTATAATAGCATTGATAATAGGTAAAAAGGGGGGGGGGAAGTATGTGACGGCACGAAGTAAGTGCGGCGAGTCTTTAGGCAATGAGAATTATAATTATATGCTAATTAATTAATTTATGTATTATCTTTTGGACTGTTTATATAAAAATAAAAAAAAAAAGTTTTGAAGAGGTTTTTTGTTAGTGATGCGGATGTTGTAACACTTATATATGTCTTGATATTTTGTGCTTTGAGTCACTCGTGTATGATATACAATGTATATTGTATACTGAGGGGTTATAAATGCAAAATACAAAAATTAGGGAATGAATAGCTTCAGAATGTATTGGTGTATTAAATGCTAATATATTACAATATAAATTGAGAGGCTAAAGCATTAGTACACATAGAAAAATGTGTGTATATACAGTCATATGAGTTACAGGCATGTAAGTAGGGTAGTGATGGTAGTAATTTTTGATGTATGGATTTTGTTAATTTTGTCAATTATAAGAAATTTCGTTTTCTTTGTAAATGTTCCATGTTTTGGGAACACGTTAATTGGGTGATATACATGTTACTGTAACCTGTGCTTTTAAATAAAATATAAAAAAAAAAAATCCCTTCCTTAAATCTCTTGTTAGAGCAACTGCTCAAGAAGAAATTTCTCACCTAGCTGGTAGTAATAAGTTACACTGATGGATCTAAACAGGAGTCTTCTGGCAGGGCTGCATCTGCTCTTGTTGCCACCTCTTTAGTTAAGAACGATAATAAATTTTGTTGAGTTAGGCATAAGAATTAACAACTGGGCGTCTACTCTGCAAACTGAATTGTTTGCAATCCTAATGGCACTAAAGTTAACCTATGACACTGAGCTTGACTCTATCATCATTACTGATTCTATGTCATCATTGAAGGCTCTTGACTCATATAATGACTCCAACAACATGCTCATTGGAGAAGCCAGGTATAGATACTCAAAAATTATGGACAAAGGAATTAATGTACAATTGCTATGGATCCCATCACATATTGGATTACTCCTTCATGATAAAGTTGATATGTTAGCCAAGAAGAGTACCCAGGAGAATGTAGAATATAACTTTGGTATAACTGTGTCTAGCATTAGGAATAATATTAGGAGAGAAGTTAGTTGTTTAGTTTAATATGTTTATTATGCACCCCATACCCATCCTGTGGGCGGTAGTCAAAAGATTACAGAGGTACATAATGGGTCCAGGGACTGGGCCTCAAAGTTTTGATAGCTGAGCAAGCCACAGAGGCAATGAACTCACAATTTACAAAGGTAATGAACTCACAATTTACAAAGGTAATGAACTCCAGGTAGGTCTAGTCACAATCATTACAAGTTACAAAGGTATTTACAGATTACAGAGGTACACAATGGGTCCAGGGACCGGGCTCCAAAGTTTTGATGGCTGAACTAGGTACAAGGTAATGAACTCACAAGTTACAAAGGTAATGAACTCACAAGTTACAAAGGTAATGAATACTGTAAGAATGGTTACTTACGTTTATACATGGCTGCAATCATGAACAAATTTTAGAGTAATGAGCAATTCACACTTCCACACCCGGTCACAACTGTAGTGAGTTATTGGTGCAAATGTTGATTGCTGAGTCTCTCTCTCTCTCACACACACACACACACACACACACACACACACACAAAAACAAACACACACACACAAAAACACACACACACACACACACACACAAACTCATACACACACGCACACACACTCATACTCACACACACTCATACACACACTCACACTCATACACACACACACTCATACTCACACACACACACACACACACACACACACACACACACACACACACACACACACACACATGCACACATGTGGTAATGCTTTATTTACAGCTAGCAAAGTCAGGGTATTTCTCCAGAATGGTCTGTAATATACCACTGTGGATAAAATACTTAGCCATTTCTTGAACACTTCTGAGTGAGTTGTTTCTAAATTCATTAATTTTATCGCACTCCAGTACATAATGACGCAGGGTGTGACAATAATCCATCTGGCAAAGTTTACATTTCGTTTGGTCTACATCTGGTGGTGGTGATTTAACCTGCCAAAGATACTTGTAACCCAGCCGGAGCCGGGCGGTAGTGACATCCAAGAGTCTGCTTATTTTGTTGGATGCACCATAGACATGTGGCTCCTCCTGCATGATAGAATGATGATAGATGGACTCACTGGTGTCAATCTCCCTGAGCCTTAAGTCCATAAAATTCAGCTGAAGTTCTTTTCGTATTATTGTTCTCAAACTACTACCTGACAAGCCAAGATTGTAATCTACTCCCTCTTTGAAAGCATACAGCTTAGCCAATTTATCAGTTCTATCATGCATCTGAAGACCAATGTGAGATGGAATCCACAGCATGTGCACTCTGACTCCACTGTCCACAATCCTACCATACCTGTGTCTGGCTTCTGACACAAGCATGCCACAATTTATGCTTAATGAGTTGAGAGCATTTATGGATGACAGAGAATCAGTTACAATTAAACTGTCAATCTTTGATACATAGATGCATTTCAGTGCAAGGAGTATGGCAAACAGTTCTGTCTGAAGGGTAGAGGCCCAATTATTGATGCGTGCTCCAATTTCTTTAAGAGAGCCATCACTCTGTACGACAACAGCAGCACTACCAGCTGCACCAGTGGATTGGTGAACAGAACCATCAACGTAAATAATTTGCGAGAGTGTGTGCTGTGTGACTAAGTTATCAATACAGCTTAAGGCCTCATGTTTGGCTTCAAGGCGAAGTTTTGGTTGTGATTTAAGAAGTAGTTTGGGGGGAAATGGAGGAATGGTAGTTTGGAATGGGGTAATATTCCATGGAGCGGAGAAGTGCCGCTGTTGCCTTACTTGACATAGATCATGTATCTGATTCATGCGGAGGTCGGTTCCAGTCTTTTCGATCCATCTGGAGGAGTGTTCACCAGTGCTGAGGAAAGTTTGGAGGGCTTCTGTGCAGGGGTTTGAATGAGCTTGCCTGAGCATATTAACCCCAATTAGGATATTTCTTTCAGTAACACGATCTCTGATGCTTGGAATATCAAGTTCTTTTTGCATATTTAAAATTTTGGCAGTACGAGGGCATCCTAGGATGATCCTCATTGCTTCGTTCTGCAGTTTTTCCAGCCCTCCAAGCTTCCAGTCAGACACAAGAGCAAGTAGTGGCGCAGCATAATAAACCAATGATCTAATATAAGCAAGATACATCATTTTCACAATTTTAACATTAGCACCATACCTGGGGTGAAGCCCTGCCACAACTCTAAGTGCTCTTAGTCGTTCTTTGTATTGGCAACAAAGTCTTGTTACAACAGGTCCAAGTAGTGGAACCTCAAAGCCTAGATACCTGTATCTGCTTACATATTCTAGAAGAGACCCATCATGCAATTGGATCTGACGAACTGTGCCTCTCTGTCGAGGAGGACGCCTATTGAGTATCTTTGTTTTATCAGTAGAGATTATCAACCCCAGGTCCTGACACGAGGCTAGTACATGATTAAGAATGTTTTGGGTGTTGGAGAATCCGGTGGTGTGAATCATTATATCATCAGCAAAACTAATCACATAATTATGGGGCTGACTAGGCATAGCATTAAGTAATGCATTAATTAGAATATTGAACAGTGTGGGACTGAGCACACCTCCCTGTGGGGTTCCTAATTCAAAGTCTTTAGTTACACTTCTATGTCCCTGGAACAACACAGACGATTTTCTGTTGGACAGGTAGCCTTTAATCCAGCGGAGAAGCCATCCTCCAACATCCATTCTGGCAAGTTCACTAATTATTACATGTCGGTTGGCTACATCGAAAGCGGATTTAAGGTCAAGGAAGGTAGTGTAGGAACTGTCAGTGTGCAGGGTGAGAAAGGTGGCTATGCAATGATGCACGCTCCTTCCATGCATGAAACCATGTAACCGGGGAGACAAAAATTGTTTGATTCTGTACATGAGACGATTAAGAATCATTCTCTCAAATGTTTTACACAAGCAGCTAGTAAGAGATATTGGGCGAAATGCATTTTGTTGATTGGGCTTAGGAATTGGAATGATGAGGCTGTTGGTCCAAGATTGAGGGAGCTCCCCAGTTACATAGCTCATGTTATATAATTCAAGTAATGGATTACCTGGTACTCGACACAGCAATCTGAGTATGTTGTAAGTAATACCATCCTCACCAGGCGACGTGGAGTTGCCCTTAGTTAGCGCTGCATCAAGTTCATAATTAGTGAAAGGAATGTTGCAATCATCTGCCTTACTGAGCATAAAGCAAACAAGTCTCTCCCTTGCATCATATTTATCATTTAATTTTGCCTGTGTGGTACTGGGAAGATTGTCATAGCTAGATGTAGCAGCCCAAGCACTGACTAACTCATTCGCCCTATGCAAGGGATGAGGGTGCGCGATCTGCCCAGTTCGTTTACCCTTAATTCTATTTATGTCCCTCCATGCCCGGCTAAGTGGGGTGTGAGCATTAAGACCGTTGACAAATTTTTCCCAGTCGGTTTGCCGCAGCTCTGTCATACGCTCTCTGGCAGCAGCAAGGGCAGTTTGGAAGAGCCTCAGCATTCCAGGGGTACGATGTTTTCTATAGGCTAGGCCTAGTCTGCGAGCAGTACGTTTCAGTGTACGAAGTTTAGAATCATTGTAATAAGTATGGTTTTTGAAGGAGGTATGATTATTACGGAAGTTTGTTGGGTTTAGAGTACCAAGAGGTTGCAGTGGCGGCTCTAAGTAGTTCTGAATACTGCTCACAAGATCATTGTTAAAGGTCTCTACAGAGGAACACTCATAGGAATTATACCAGTCAGTCACATGTGCAACAAAGTCATCATGCTGATCTGTGGGAACATTAAAACGTTTCCGTTTGAATATCCCACCAGGAAGGATAGTATTACCAATATCTAGAGAGGTTAGCCTAGGGAAATGATCAGACGCTATATCTGTTACAATGGAAGACTCACAACTGGCAGAAGTAATGTTGAAGCCCAGGCACAGATCAAGGACGCCTCCATAGATATGTGTGGGTTCAAGGTCACCTACAATTTGGACATTATCGTGACTGTTTAAGAGTGACAACAGTTGATTGCCATTACGATTACCAAACTGTGAGTTTCCAATGCTTTTGTGTCTCGCATTGTAATCGCCAATAATAAGAGTAGGCTCAGAATGAGCACAAGTTGGGAGCTCCAAGTAATTAAATTTATCAGCAGGAGCATACAAGTTAAATATGTTGAGAGCAGAGTTCCCTATATAAATCCTAACACCGTGATATTGTAGCCCCTCTGTTTTCTTGTGTGCAAGAAGTTGATGGGGAAGTGATTTTTTAATATATAGAACACAAGAGTTAGTAGATTTGAGGTTATATGCAACAAATGATGGTAATTTAGGGGGTTGGGATTTTTCAGGGACTCTGCACTCTTGTAGACACACAACATCAATGGGTTCGGTGGTTACTTTATGATGAAGTTCAGGAAGCCTTTTTCTAAGTGATGCAATATTCCAGCTTAATATAGAAAGTTTATACGAGTTTTGATCCATTATAGTAGTCCTGGGATCATCTTGAGTTTCTCAGCATAATGAAAAAATTGTTCATATAAATAGCAGACCTTATCAATGTCAACAGTGCTACCCTTGTCCATGAGTTTTGCAAGTGCACCTCCAGTTGTAAGGCCTCGTGGGAGTCTTCGTAAACCCAGAGCATGACGCTGTTTATGTGTGAATGTATGATAGGTGACACCACCACCACTCACATTCCCTCCTCCGCTAACATTACACGCAACACTACAACTGTCATCACCAGCGCCACTACCAACATTGTGTTCATTACATTTGTCAACAGTATTGTATTCAACATTAATGTCTATGTGACTAACCTCATCACACTCTGCACCACCACTTATATTATGCTCATCACTATTACTAACATTATAGACACCACCACTCTCATCACACTCTTCACCACCACTTAAATTATGCTCATCACTATTACTAACATTATAGACACCACCGCTCTCATCACACTCTTCACCACCACTTAAATTATATTCATCACTATTACTAACATTATAGACACCATAGCCCTCATCACACTCTTCACCACCACTTATATTACGGTCATCACTATTACTAACATCCTTGACACCATAGCCTTCGTTATGATGCTCACTACAGTTATCAACACAAGTATTATATTCGTCATTACTGTGATTAAGAACACCACCACCACCTTGTTCAGCAGCCTTACACTTGCTTTCACAAATTGTGACAATCTTGTTATTGGTACACTCTACACATCTTTCCTTGTGTTGTTCAAGTTGTTGTTTCAGGAGTAACTGTTGTGTTTCCAGTATTTTTATGCGCGACATCAGGTTGTATACCACAGGAGCAAGACTTGGAACATCTGGAGACGTGAAGTCCCGGTCAGCTGAGCTATTTGGCTGACTGTCAGCTGACTCAGCTAGGCTGGTATTGACAGCCGATGTGATGGGGGTCTGTTGACGTGCTCCCCAGGTGAGGTGCTCAACCCCATTGTCTGAGGGCAGGCATGAGCCAGTATTCAGACCCGAGGTACCTGGTAGTCCTGGGGGGCCATTATGAGGGGTACAGGGTGAAGTGCGGTTGGCTGCGATGCGATCAGCCCTCACACTGCAGTCAGCATGAGCTGCTGTGACTCCTGAGGTCTTACAATTGATACATTGTTTAGCAACAGTCTGTTGCTGTTTGATCATAGCATAACACCGTTCAGAAGGATGAGCATTGGCACACACTGCACACCAGTGTGACTTAGATGGGCATTTCCTGGCGATGTGGCCCCAGCGTTGACACTTATAACATCGACGTTGAGGAGGTCTGTACAATGCAATGTAATAGCGTCTGTTGAGGGCTGCACGGGAGTGAATATAGCGTGGCAGAGTCCCCTGGCCAGTCCACTCAGCTAATATCAGACCGTTGGAAAGTCGACGAGGGCTTGCAACTTGCTCTGACGCCAGATATTGAGGATTCAAGTGCTTGTTGACGTTGTAGATGACAATAAGCACTTTAGGTGCCCTTGGTGGGGCAGCTCGGAGTTTGATGTTGGCATATTCGTGAGTGAGAAGTTTGTCTATAAATGCTGAATCATTAGGCACAAAGACGTAGTTATCCTCATCGCGGACAAACTTGATCGTTTTCTCATGATTGTTTACACTAGCTTCGAAAAACCAGTTAAACTTGGTCTCTTGATCAGTGTTGTCAGGGAAATCTAACCTGACAGCTTTGGGAGGGTGTGCGCCCACTGTATTGCTTTCAGCAAGCTTTCTCTGGAAGCCTCGTTCTTTTTTCCGAGCCTGTTTACTAAAATATGTTTCAAATCTGCCTTCACCATCATCTACGTCAACACCATCAGCTATACTCATAGCTGACAGGAGTTTCACACTGGCGATGGGCTAAAGGATACCGGTGAATAGAAGGGACAAGGAAGGGATATTCACCTCGCTAGACACAGGCAATGTGGGTGTAGTGGCCTGCGGGTCGCAGTGCGATTTTCAAGGTCATTCACGGGGCCACAGTCGTCTCGAGAGTTACCAATATTGCACCACTCATTAATTACTCGAAACCCGCAGCACTTAACACAGCTAGCACACGTGTCTGGGAATGACAGACAAATTTTCACTCTGTGGACAAATAAATCAGCACAAACTTAATATGTTTATAGATGAACCTCTGGCTTGTTACAGTTAAAAAGCTGTTTAGCCTGGATCGGTTAAACTCGCCCTTATCTCATATGTAGATAATGGCGACGAGCTAAGGGATACCGGTGAATAGGAAAGTCGAGGAAGGGACATTCACCTCACTGGACACACGCAGTATGGGTGTAAGTGGCATGCGAGTCTTATAGTGCCATTTTCAAGGTCACCCAGCAGGCCAGACATTCCTCACTCATTTTAAGCCTACGTTGGTACTGATGGTAGCACAATGTCCTAAGTCAGTGAAATCCACTCGTGCAAATAGTTACAACAAATCTGCAGCAATTAACACAACCACTAGGATATTTGCTTGTAGCAGGCAGGTAGGCACACAGGAGACTTCGTAAGGTGAGTGGAGTGCGGCACAGAGGACTGACACGGCACTCAAGCATTTATGTGGTCTGGCAAAAACCGCCTCTAGACCATAAGTAAATAGAGGCGAATGGCTGAGTTCCAAATCGAGGAGGGAGGGGAGGGAGGCAAGGTGGAGTGAAGGTGTAGCCTCCTACAGCCACTTCAAATCAAGATGTTTGTGTTTCACTAGGTATATCACTAGTCACAGTTCACACATAAGAGTTCCAGCAGCAATTCAGCTGCGCTCCAACGATATTTGTTGCATGATGAGTTATCAGTCGGGTGAGATAAGCAGTTCTGATATAGAAGGCCTAGGACTTCCCTCTACACACACACGTCCTCTCCCCTCAACCACTCAGGCCTAACTGTGTAGGAGAGAAGTAAATAATGAAAATGATTGTTATAGGAATGCAGTTAGAAGCCTGAGTAGATCTATAACCCACTATGATAACATGAACGTAGATAAGTATGTTTATGGAGCAACGTGCAATGTGAACAGACTGACTGATGTTTTAGTGGCCAGGCTTAGGCTTGGTTACAAGTACTTCTGGCAGTTTGGGAGACACACAGATGATGATCAAACTAAATGTACATTATGTGATCAGGCATATGGTCACTCTCTTGAACACTATGTGCTTAATTGTCCACTTATTGAGGAATACAGAGACAGACAGTATAATAACCTATGTGACATGTCAAGATATCTTATTAATGAAAATAAGATACCAGATATACAAAGCTAATTTCCTAAATTTGCTTGTAACAGATAAGTGAACTATAGATATGTAGATATAAATCCATATGTATTCCTGTTAACCCTTTGGGGCCTAGTTCCTAGGCCTTTTGTGTATCCATATGCTCTCATGCTACCATCCACAGGATGGATATGGGGTGCACAATAAACTAGCCACTTCGGTGGCAAAATCTAAATCTAATCTATCTTTCCAGCTTGGAATGACAGATCGGGTCACTTGCCAACCAGCGAGAAGTGTTGAAGGAGAAGGACTTTTGCAAAAGTCCAGAGACATCACTTTTTGATTAACTGTAGGCGACAGCAGACAACAACCCCTCATCTTTGTAGTGGTAAAGAACCTGCTTTCCTGTCATCTGGACTGACTATTCAAGGCTATAGACTCTGTGAAGAACTAGTCATTGGGTTGTCACCAACACCTGTGACCCCCCCCCCACATCATCAATAACGACTACAATTTCTACAAGACGGTGTCAACCTCCACCAGACACCCCATTATAACTTTATATATTAGCGTTGAATTCAAATGTCATTTTTTCATTTAATTTTTCTTTTTTTTTTCAAATAGGATACACCTTCATGTTTCACTGTTTTATCTTTGCATTACTAAATAATAAAGTGTTTATCTTTGTGAATTATTATTTCTTTTTCTATTCATTAATTTTCCTGAGGAGAAGCCAGCCTTGGTAATACTGTCTGAAGTTGTTACAGGGCTGAGTAAGCCTTCAAAGGGCTCGTCTCCCTTATTAAAATGCCCATACCACCTTTTAGACAGGGAGATGGCAGGGTAACTACTCGAAACCCTGTCACCTCCAACACCGTACACTCTTTAAAATTATGCTCCTGCAGGAACACAACATCCACTCTAGATTTATTCAGGAAAGTATGAAACCAATCTCTCTTCATACTGCTACATAAACCATTAACATTTACAGTCATACACCTAAGGCCTTTTAAAGTTTCCACCCCTGCCTCCTCTACTCACTCTTTTCAACTCCAGAGCCTGAATTCATATGGAGAACAGTGACTTATTTCCCTTCATACATTCTCTTAACTTAGTGTTATTATCGTCGATTACATTAAAATTCACAAGACGATTTAACGCCTCGTAAATTTTACACACGCTAGAGGTTGACACATTAAGATTTGAGACCAATGAGTGATGATTAAATCACGGGTATTTTCCCCTGAACACCCCATGGTGTCGCACCATTATTCACTTATTTTGCCACTTATTACAGCGGCCCCATAAATCACGTTCCCTCACTCTTCACCAGGAGCAGTTACGACAATTCCTATTATAAAGTGAGGCCTATATTAATCCTTAGGCCGCCATGAACGCCAATTTCCAGGTCCCATGCTTTCCCAGCCTCTTAACTCCCTTCAAAACACTCCTGCCTCTCGATACCCCGTCTCCACCTCTCCCCTGCCCCTCAGTGCAGGCACAGAGCTTCTCTTCTTTAAATACAGTTTAGAGCAACAGCAATGCATTAATCATGTATATTTACACTATAAAAATATACTGTATAATTTTGGGAAATTATTTTCCACAGTACATAATTGAGGTTCAGTCATGTATGTGCGGAGCCCCAGACCGACATAATGAGATTAGTCACGAGGGAGCATTCACCAAATTCAACTTCAATAACAAAAACATAAAGTGGGACCAAGTAAACCAAGTCCTAACCGATATAAGCTGGGAAGATATACTAAGCAACACAGACCCCAACTTATGCCTAGAACAGATTAACTCGGTGGCACTCGATGTATGCACAAGGCTTATTCCTCTAAGAAAAAGGAGGAGTAGATGTAAAACAGAAAGAGACAGGCGCTCCCTTTACAGGCGACGGAAAAGAATAACAGAGCGGCTAAAAGAGGTCAATATATCTGAAATGCGTAGGGAGACACTGGTCAGAGAAATAGCAAGCATCGAACTTAAGCTAAAAGAATCCTTTAGGAGTCAGGAATCGCGGGAAGAACTAAAAGCCATAAATGAAAACGAAAAAAACCCAAAGTATTTCTTCTCCTATGCCAAATCAAAATCGAGAACAACGTCCAGTATTGGGCCCCTACTTAAACAAGATGGGTCCTACACAGATGACAGCAAGGAAATGAGTGAGCTACTCAAGTCCCAATATGACTCAGTTTTTAGCAAGCCGCTAACCAGACTGAGAGTCGAAGATCAAAATGAATTTTTTATGAGAGAGCCACAAAATTTGATTAACACAAGCCTATCCGATGTTATCTTGACGCCAAATAACTTCGAACAGGCGATAAATGACATGCCCATGCACTCTGCCCCAGGGCCAGACTCATGGAACTCTGTGTTCATCAAGAACTGTAAGAAGCCCCTATCACGAGCCTTTTCCATCCTATGGAGAGGGAGCATGGACACGGGGGTCGTCCCACAGTTACTAAAAACAACAGACATAGCCCCACTCCACAAAGGGGGCAGTAAAGCAACAGCAAAGAACTACAGACCAATAGCACTAACATCCCATATCATAAAAATCTTTGAAAGGGTCCTAAGAAGCAAGATCACCACCCATCTAGAAACCCATCAGTTACACAACCCAGGGCAACATGGGTTTAGAACAGGTCGCTCCTGTCTGTCTCAACTATTGGATCACTACGACAAGGTCCTAAATGCACTAGAAGACAAAAAGAATGCAGATGTAATATATACAGACTTTGCAAAAGCCTTCGACAAGTGTGACCATGGCGTAATAGTGCACAAAATGCGTGCTAAAGGAATAACAGGAAAAGTCGGTCGATGGATCTATAATTTCCTCACTAACAGAACACAGAGAGTAGTCGTCAACAGAGTAAAGTCCGAGGCAGCTACGGTGAAAAGCTCTGTTCCACAAGGCACAGTACTCGCTCCCATCTTGTTCCTCATCCTCATATCCGACATAGACAAGGATGTCAGCCACAGCACCGTGTCTTCCTTTGCAGATGACACCCGAATCTGCATGACAGTGTCTTCCATTGCAGACACTGCAAAGCTCCAGGCGGACATCAACCAAATCTTTCAGTGGGCTGCAGAAAACAATATGAAGTTCAACGATGAGAAATTTCAATTACTCAGATATGGTAAACATGAGGAAATTAAATCTTCATCAGAGTACAAAACAAATTCTGGCCACAAAATAGAGCGAAACACCAACGTCAAAGACCTGGGAGTGATCATGTCGGAGGATCTCACCTTCAAGGACCATAACATTGTATCAATCGCATCTGCTAGAAAAATGACAGGATGGATAATGAGAACCTTCAAAACTAGGGAGGCCAAGCCCATGATGACACTCTTCAGGTCACTTGTTCTATCTAGGCTGGAATATTGCTGCACACTAACAGCACCTTTCAAGGCAGGTGAAATTGCCGACCTAGAAAATGTACAGAGAACTTTCACGGCGCGCATAACAGAGATAAAACACCTCAATTATTGGGAGCGCTTGAGGTTCCTAAACCTGTATTCCCTGGAACGCAGGAGGGAGAGATACATGATTATATACACCTGGAAAATCCTAGAGGGACTAGTACCGAACTTGCACACGAAAATCACTCACTACGAAAGCAAAAGACTTGGCAGACGATGCACCATCCCCCCAATGAAAAGCAGAGGTGTCACTAGCACGTTAAGAGACCATACAATAAGTGTCAGGGGCCCGAGACTGTTCAACTGCCTCCCAGCACACATAAGGGGGATTACCAACAGACCCCTGGCAGTCTTCAAGCTGGCACTGGACAAGCACCTAAAGTCAGTTCCGGATCAGCCGGGCTGTGGCTCGTACATTGGTTTGCGTGCAGCCAGCAGCAACAGCCTGGTTGATCAGGCTCTGATCCACAAGGAAGCCTGGTCACAGACCGGGCCGCGGGGGCGTTGACCCCCGGAACTCTCTCCAGGTAAACTCCAGGTAGTACTTGTGCCTCCTCCCATGGGAAACTTAGCTCTCAGACACTCCCTAGACAGGGAGATAAGGCCGGGCCACCACTTGGAGAATACCGGCGAATCTTTAATAATAATAATAATTTCACCATTCGCTGCCTGACCACAGTGGAGTGCAGTTGTGCTCTGCACCCCTCTGCTGTTTGTAGGCAAGCTCGCTTGTTTGTTACCTGGCTGCAATGGTGTGAAGTGGTGCTGTCGTGCATCTGCTAACAATATAGGTGCACTGCGATTGTCAAAATAGCGGTTAGTCTGAGACGCCAGATAAATATTGTAGTCATTGAGCTACTTAGAGGAACGAAAATGCCTAGTTCTGCACAAGTCTTATTGCCAAAGATTATCCAGGAGATGTATGGCATACAAGATGGTGACTTGTTTGGAGTAGCATTAAATGGAAGCCAAAGAATTTTCGTCAAACTGCAAACGGCAACGGTTTATGAATCGTTGGTCAACCGGTTTCAGGACGTGAGCCTTAACGTCACACCAGCTGTCAGTGTGAGAATGATAGACGTTTCATGGCATTATACGTGGACCAAGTTACACAACGTTCCCTTTGAGGCGGATGAGGCGGATATCAGGAAAGTTTTTGAGTGAAACAGTGCATTATGCTCACCATGGTACGTGGGTGGCAGGCGCCTATGCTGGTCTGCCAAAGGGTACTTTCAACCTCAAAATGACTTTGAGGCACCCAGTACCATCCTATGTTTATCTACAAGAATTCAGGAAGCAGGTTATTTTTATGTATCCAGGGCAACGACGTACGTGCCACCTATTTGGTGAGTATGATCACATAGCGGCGACTTGTGACAAGCGAAGACGTGTGCCTGGACCTGTGGTGGACGTCGTAGCCCCTGCTTCAAAGGTGGCAGGTGAGGAACAAACGTCGGACGGAGGGTGTGGTGTCTTGTGGAGTGAGATAGTGGTTCGGGCACACAGGACTGGCGGTGAGTTGGAGTCCCTCCCCCAGCTGCCTGATCAGGTGTTGCCTCCTGTGGATAAGGAGGAGCAGCAATTACAGGAGAAGGTTCTTGAGATTGAGGAGGAATTGATCGAGGTTTTGAAGACTTGATCACCGCCTGAGGGGGATGTTACATCTGAGCGAGGTGTCATCGGAGAGTCATCGCTTCCAGAAAGTCGAGGACGTGATATTTTGGGACATGATGGTGGACTGGAGTCGTCCGTAGAATAACTAAACCATTTTCAAGTGGAGGTTCATCGAGAGGCAACACCTGACCAAGACATGTGTAAAGTGACTGTCACAAGAAAGAGGGTGGCTACATCAGATTCTGATGACGTCCTAATGCCTGCACAAAGGCCTGGGAAACAGACTGAGGTGGAGTGTGAAGGTAGTGGTGTGGGCGGTGGTAGCCACGATAGGAGGCACCGGAAGAAGGGGGGGTGAAAGAGAGCACTCTGAAGGTGTCAAATATAAATTCATGCTCTGGAGTTGTAAAGAGTGATGAGAGGAAGCAGGGGTGGAAACTTTAAAAGGCCTTAGGTGTATGTCTGTAAATGTTAAAGGGTTATGTAGCAGTATGAAGTGAGATTGGCTTCATAATTTCCTGAATAAACCTAGAGTGGATGTTGTGTTCCTGCAGGAGCACAATTTTAAAGAGGGTAGGGTGCTGGAAGTGACAGGATTTCGAGTAGTTACCCTGTCATCTCCCCGTCTAAAAGGTGGTGTGCGTATTTTAATAATGGAGAAGAGCTCGTTTGTTTTGCAGAGAAGTGAGGGGGGAGGGGGAGGGAGGGTGTTGTGTGTGGATGGGTGGTGGATGGGTAAGCATGTCTTTTGTGAGTGTGTATGCGCCGGGGGAAAATAATATACAGATAAAGAATGATTTTGTGTGTGATGATCTTGTTTTTCTTAACTGCACTGCCAGAGGTGGCAATAGTTGGTGGGGACTTTAATAGTGTAATCAGGGTGGCTGATGCGGACCCAAAAGGGGCTGGATATATGTCTGTGGCTCTTAGGGATTTATTAAGGGATGTTAGGTTACGTGATGCCTTTGGGGGGGCGGTGTGGGAGACTGAATATACGTTTGTTAGGAGTGGATATGCTGCAAGACTAGATGGAGTGTACATTTCTCAGGGAGTGGATGTGAAACCTTTCAGTACTGTTGAGGCTACAATGTCAGATCATAGGGCAGTGGTGGTGGAAGTTGGGTGGGGGATCCTCACGAACATATATAGAAGTTATTGGAAATAAACTATAAGTGTGTTAAGTGATGAGGAGGAGTTGTAGGGGTTTTCAGTCCTATGGAGGGAGCGTAGTGTGGAAGAACAGGGAATGTTTACCTGGAGTTTACCTGTAGAGAGTTCCGGGGGTCAACGCCCCCACAGCCCGGTCTGTGACCAGGCCTCCTGGTGGATCAGAGCCTGATCAACCAGGCTGTTGCTGCTGACTGCACGCAAACCAACATACGAGCCACAGCCCGGCTGGACAGGAACCGACTTTAGGTGCTTGTCCAGTGCCAGCTTGAAGACTGCCAGGGGTCTGTAGGTAATCCCCCTTATGTATGCTGGGAGGCAGTTGAACAGTCTCGGGCCCCTGACACTTATTGTATGGTCTCTTAACGTGCTAGTGACACCCCTGCTTTTCATTGGGGGAATGTTGCATCGTCTGCCAAGTCTTTTGCTTTCGTAGTGAGTGATTTTCGTGTGCAAGTTCGGTACTAGTCCCTCTAGGATTTTCCAGGTGTACATAATCATGTATCTCTCCTGCCTGCGTTCCAGGGAATACAGTTTTAGGAACCTCAAGCGCTCCCAGTAATTGAGGTGTTTTATCTCCATTATGCGCTCCGTGAAGGTTCTCTGTACATTTTCTAGGTCAGTAATTTCACTTGCCTTGAAAGGTGCTGTTAGTGTGCAGCAATATTCCAGCCTAGATAGAACAAGTGACCTGAAGAGTGTCATCATGGGCTTGGCCTCCCTAGTTTTGAAGGTTCTCATTATCCATCCTGTCATTTTTCTAGCAGATGCGATTGATACAATGTTATGGTCCTTGAAGGTGAGATCCTCCGACATGATCACTCCCAGGTCTTTGACGTTGGTGTTTCGCTCTATTTTGTGGCCAGAATTCGTTTTGTACTCTGATGAAGATTTAATTTCCTCGTGTTTACCATATCTGAGTAATTGAAATTTCTCATTGTTGAACTTCATATTGTTTTCTGCAGCCCACTGAAAGATTCGGTTGATGTCCGTCTGGAGCCTTGCAGTGTCTGCAATGGAAGACACTGTCATGCAGATTCGGGTGTCATCTGCAAAGGAAGACACGGTGCTGTGGCTGACATCCTTGTCTATGTCGGATATGAGGATGAGGAACAAGATGGGAGCGAGTACTGTGCCTTGTGGAACAGAGCTTTCACCGTAGCTGCCTCGGACTTTACTCTGTTGACGACTGCTCTCTGTGTTCTGTTAGTGAGGAAATTATAGATCCATCGACCGACTTTTCCTGTTATTCCTTTAGCACGCATTTTGTGCGCTATTACGCCATGGTCACACTTGTCGAAGGCTTTTGCAAAGTCTGTATATATTACATCTGCATTCTTTTTATCTTTTAGTGCATTCAGGACATTGTCGTAGTGATCCAATAGTTGACACAGACAGGAGCGACCTGTTCTAAACCCATGTTGCCCTGGGTTGTGTAACTGATGGGTTTCTAGATGGGTGGTGATCTTGCTTCTTAGGACCCTTTCAAAGATTTTTATGATATGGGATGTTAGTGCTATCGGTCTGTAGTTCTTTGCTGTTGCTTTACTGCCCCCTTTGTGGAGTGGGGCTATGTCTGTTGTTTTTAGTAACTGTGGGACGACCCCCGTGTCCATGCTCCCTCTCCATAGGATGGAAAAGGCTCGTGATAGGAGCTTCTTGCAGTTCTTGATGAACACGGAGTTCCATGAGTCTGGCCCTGGGGCAGAGTGCATGGGCATATCATTTATCGCCTGTTCGAAGTCATTTGGCGTCAGGATAACATCGGATAGGCTTGTGTTAACCAAATTTTGTGGCTCTCTCATAAAAAATTCATTTTCATCTTCGACTCTCAGTCTAGTTAGCGGCTTGCTAAAAACTGAGTCATATTGGGACTTGAGAAGCTCACTCATTTCCTTGCTGTCATCTGTGTAGGACCCATCTTGTTTAAGTAGGGGCCCAATACTGGATGTTGTTCTCGACTTTGATTTGGCATAGGAGAAGAAATACTTTGGGTTTCTTTCGATTTCATTTATGGCTTTTAGTTCTTCCCGCGATTCCTGACTCCTATAAGATTCCTTTAGCTTAACTGACTTAAGAAATCGTAATGACACGATTGCAAATAAACCATACCCTCGGCCGGGATTGAACCCGCGGTCATAGAGTCTCAAAACTCCAGCCCGTCGCGCTAACCACTAGACCAGCTAGCCACAATAAGATTCATCCAACTAGGTATATTTCTACACCATAGGAAGGTTAGCACAGGCACCTCTGTGACCACAAATGCAAGTTTTTACAGACGAATCTCCAGCTAGCGTGGCCGTGACGAACTCTAGCTCAAGTCCCTTCACTGCCGTCAACATGACTTAAGAAATCGTAATGACACGATTGCAAATAAACCATACCCCCGGCCGGGATTGAACCCGCGGTCATAGAGTCTCAAAACTCCAGCCCGTCGCGCTAACCACTAGACCAGCTAGCCACAATAAGATTCATCCAACTAGGTATATTTCTACACCATAGGAAGGTTAGCACAGGCACCTCTGTGACCACAAATGCAAGTTTTTACAGACGAATCTCCAGCTAGCGTGGCCGTGACGAACTCTAGCTCAAGTCCCTTCACTGCCGTCAACATGACTTAAGAAATCGTAATGACACGATTGCAAATAAACCATACCCCCGGCCGGGATTGAACCCGCGGTCATAGAGTCTCAAAACTCCAGCCCGTCGCGCTAACCACTAGACCAGCTAGCCACAATAAGATTCATCCAACTAGCTAGCTGGTCTAGTGGTTAGCGCGACAGGCTGGAGTTTTGAGACTCTATGACCGCGGGTTCAATCCCGGCCGGGGGTATGGTTTATTTGCAATCGTGTCATTACGATTTCTTAAGTCATGTTGACGGCAGTGAAGGGACTTGAGCTAGAGTTCGTCACGGCCACGCTAGCTGGAGATTCGTCTGTAAAAACTTGCATTTGTGGTCACAGAGGTGCCTGTGCTAACCTTCCTATGGTGTAGAAATATACCTAGTTGGATGAATCTTATTGTGGCTAGCTGGTCTAGTGGTTAGCGCGACGGGCTGGAGTTTTGAGACTCTATGACCGCGGGTTCAATCCCGGCCGGGGGTATGGTTCCTTTAGCTTAAGTTCGATGCTTGCTATTTCTCTGACCAGTGTCTCCCTACGCATTTCAGATATATTGACCTCTTTTAGCCGCTCTGTTATTCTTTTCCGTCGCCTGTAAAGGGAGCGCCTGTCTCTTTCTATTTTACATCTACTCCTCCTTTTTCTTAGAGGAATAAGCCTTGTGCATACATCGAGTGCCACCAAGTTAATCTGTTCTAGGCATAAGTTGGGGTCTGTGTTGCTTAGTATATCTTCCAAGCTCATATCGGTTAGGACTTGGTTTACTTGGTCCCACTTTATGTTTTTGTTATTGAAGTTGAATTTGGTGAATGCTCCCTCGTGACTAGTCTCATTATGTCGGTCTGGGGCTCCACGCATACATGTCTGAACCTCAATTATGTTGTGATCTGAGTATATTGTTTTTGATATGGTGACATTTCTTATCAGATCATCATTGTTAGTGAAGATGAGGTCAAATGTATTCTCCAGTCTAGTAGGCTCTATTAGAAGTTATTGGAAACTAAATATGTGTGTTAAGTGATGAAGAGGAGTTGGAGGGGTTTTCAGTCCTATGGAGGGAGTGTAGTGTGGAAGAACAGGGAATGGATGACATTGTAACATGGTGGGATTGTGTTGCAAAGGAAAAGATTAGAAAGTTTTATGTGAGAGAAGGAAAATGCATTAATAATTTAAAATATGGACTGGCTAACTATTTAGAGGATAGGTTAAGAGGTTGCTATGGGCGGGGGGTAGTTGGGAATAATTTTCCTATGGATGAAATGCTGAAATAAAGGGGAGGTTGAGGGTGTTGCAAAATGAAAGGTTTCAAGCTGTAAGGAGTGTGGGCAGGGGTGGAAGAAGTGCTTTGGGGCTACAAGCCGTCAGCGTGTGTTTTGCGGCAACACAAGCAAACGCAGGCGGTGATGGCTATCCCATGTTTAGAGGTAACAGAGGCGGTTGGGAATTATAGAGCAGGGCAGGAGATACGAACCACAAAGGGGATGTGTGCATATGCGGAGGCTTGGTATGAGAAGTACTGGACAAGTGGGGGGGCGGGTGACGTGGCGTTAGACAAGGTGTGTACGTATGTGACGTGTAATTTAGGAAATAGAGGTTGAAAGGCTTTAGATTGGACTATTACGGCAGAGGAAATAGAGAATGCGTTAAAGGGAATGAGGAAAGGAAAAGCTCCGGGTATTGACGGTCTCCCAGTAGAATTTTATTTACAACATTGGACGTTAATACTGGGATTTATAGTTAGGTTATTTAATCGTATAAAGGAGAAGGGAAAGTTGGGGGAGAAGCAGGTAACAGCAGTTGTAGTGTTGGTCCCGAAGGGCAAGGGGCAGCCCACCCTATGGGAGTACTGAGCCATATCGCTGATGAGTGCAGACTATAAGGTTTTTGCAAAAATTTTAGGTAATAGGTTCAAATGTGTTGTGGGGAGGGTGGTGTCAAAATCTCAGTTTGGGTTGCTGGGAAGGTCGATGATTGAAGGACATGTGATGCTGCGAAGTTTTGTGGAAGCTAAAGGTGGAGGTGGAGGGGTGGCTTTGTTGGCTCTAGATTGGCAGGGAGCCTATCTAGAGCCTATCTAGGAGACAGGGTTTTGGGGAGGAAATAGTCGAGTGGGTAAAAACGTTGTACAAGGGGGCGAAAATGAGGATACAGATTAATGGGTGTATGGGGAGGGAGATTGCAATGGGTAGAGGCCTTAGACAGGGATGCCCCATGTCCCAAATATTGTTTGCATATTTTCAGGACCACTTTTATAGAATGGTTGACCGTTGCTTATGTACTCTAGGTGAGGGAAGTGTGGGAGTTGGGAGGGCCTGGCCAGGATAAATTGGATATGTTGACGACACCACTGTTCTCATTCATGAAGGGATGTCAATGGGAGTGTTGGATGAGGTTGTGCAATTATTTGGAAGTGCCATGGGAATGCAGGTGAAAAGCGTGAAGTCAAGGTGCATGGGGTTGGGTTCTTGGGTGGGGGGTGTGGAGGGAAGATGTAATGTTGTTAAAGAATGGGCGGTGTCTTTAAAGATTTGTGGTATTATTTAGAGGGATGATATGGTTGCGGCGTGGGTGGAAAACTCGAATAGGTTATTGGAAAGGATCGTGGGGCATATAGGTGTTTTGAGACTCCAGCACCTAACTCTTATACAGCGAGTGATAGTAATAAACATTTTATTGTATAGTAAGGTTTGGCATGTCGCAGCTGTGTTCCCAATTACAGGGACAGCGATTGCAGGGATCCTAAGATGGGTGTACAAATTTTTGTGGGGTTAACGTTGTGATTGGTTAAGGAGAGAAGTTGTAATGTTACCTGTAAGTCACGGTGGGTTTGGGCTGATGGATTTGAGATGGAGGGCTAAATGTGTGTTTATTAAATGGGAAGTGTTGCATGAGGGTGTGAATGCGGGGCAGTTGGGAAGGATACACGACAGGCTGGGTATGTGGTATCGAGGAATGGAGTTGAGGGAATGCGAAATCGTTTTGATGGCCGTGATGTTGGTTAGGGAACCGAGAAAGGTTCGTATAAGGGATTTGTGTAGGTTGCTTGTAGGTAGGTGCGTTGTCCCAGTTGAGGGTTAGTTCCCCATGTATGTGTGGAAGAGTATTTGGTTTAGATTTAGTAAAATGAAGTTAAACCCTCGGGTGCGTGAGGTGATGTTTCGTTTTCTGCATGGGATCCTTCCGTCTGGTGAGATACTACAAAACAGACAGGTTGTAGAGGGTGGGGGGTGTGGTATCTGTGGAGGGGATGAGACAGCATTCCATGTAGTTTACTTTTGTGAAGGGTTAGAGGAGATCAGGTGCTAGTTAAGTAGGTTTGTGATGTAGTTCAGCTTGGCTTGTGAGGTCTCTGGAGAGACCTAATTTAACCAATTATATGGTCACACCTTGCCTTGGCAAACGTCTTTAGCCACGCCCACGTCTGAGGTCTTTTGTTTTTGACGGCGTCAGACCTAGGCGTCAGGTCGTACACGTGGTTGTGGAGGGTGCTTGGACCACCATAAAAGCCCAAGGAAGAGCATGATCAGGAGATTCGAGCGGAGCTGCTGCTGGGGTGCAGAGCTCCTGAGCAGAGACTTCGAGCAGAGCTGCTGCTGGGGTGCAGGGCTCGGGAGAAGGCTGCTGAAGTCTCTGGAGGAGACTGTTGGAGGCAGTGGGCAGAGTACTGGCTTGGCACAGTACTCATGCTGTGTAGGTCTTGGGACCTGAGGCTTAGTTCCTGTGATGAACTGCCCTCTGAACTATATTGTAAGTTACATTCGTTTTGGTCAAGTTGATTGTGTTCCCTGTCTCACTGCTTATACATACCATCCCATTTTTCTAAACCACAATAATGTTCTCCTGTTCCCAAATATATTATTGTACAAAGACTTAATAATAAACTGTGTTTGAGTAGAATAGTAATATTCACTGTCCCCGTTATTGTATTTCTATTTCTTATATTTTATTATGTTTAGTTAAAGTAGTGAGAGGGTGAGTAGTGTGGTGGGTAGAGTAATGAGAGGTGAGGGTGTAGTCACCGGTGACCTCACATTACCTACCGACCTCCGCTAATCATCATCCCTCCTACTGCCTCGGCTGTCACCTACCTACTGATTCCCCCCTCTTACTCCCATATTCCCCCAATCATTACCCCCCCTACATGACATGGTGTCTAAGCGGTGGTGGCTCTTATTATTTTTATAGTAGGAACCAGTCCCATGTGCCTTATTTTTGACTGCTCGGTTATACTTATGCTACCATTTGCTACCATTTGATTTTGTGTGTTATTATAATGATATTATAATCCTAGTGACCTTAACTGACCTTTTTTTAGACGGTGGGTCTGTATAATTGTTTGGGTGTAATATTGTAGTTGGTGGAGTTGGTTGTTGGTTTGAGATAAATGGTGGAGAATATCAGTGTTTGGGTGAGACTTTTGGGGGAAACAATTACTGGCCGAAATTGAATACTTACAGAGGTATGAGAAGTCACCCAGCCCACCTTGGGAGACTCACCCACAACTGTCACCCATTGAAGAGCTGCCTATGATTGCTATCCACATGATGTGCCCAGTCACCCAGCTGATGTGCCCCAGTAGATGTGTTGCTGCCCTGGTCTGCCATCCATTGTAGTGGGTGTCTGTCTGCGTCACCCAGCCTCTGTGACCATCACCCGCGGACCGCACCTGCTGTTGATGACCTGAAGTGACCTCACCTCACCTCCAGCAACTGACCATAGCCTGCTGCTGCTGATGTCGGCTGCTGTGATGCTGCTGAGATGGTGTAACCGTGCTGCGATGCTGTGGCTGTGCTGTGTGCTGCTGTGATGCGGCCGTGCTGTGATGTTGAGATGCTGCGGTCGTGCGGTGATGTTGAGATGCTGCGGCCGTGCTGTGATGCTGGGACCGTGCTGCGATGCTGTAGCCGTGCTGCGATGCTGTGGCCGTGCTGTGTGCTGCTGTGATACGGCCGTGCTGTGATGATGGATATGCTGTGGCCGTGCTGTGATGCTGCGATGCTGCCTAGCTCAAGAGGAGATGGCAGTGATGCTGCAGTGGTGTGTGAGGGATTCTGGCTGGTGTGCCAGGACAGGAGAATCTACTATGAAGGAGTTGCCATCCTCGGAGATGTGGAAGGACGCGAGCCGCGGAGATGGACTCCAGCTGCTGGGACCAGCCTGCTTTCAAGGGCGGTATGGAGGTGTATCCTGCCTTGCTGGTCGACCTGTACGACTGGTATGCGGGGATGTCCTGCCAGCCATGAGAGACAACTGAGAGTGTGTGATGTCCCCAGCCTACTTTGACTTGCCAGAAGTGTTAGTGTTACCTGTGTGAAATAAGGTGACCTTGAATACGGTCCAGTGATTATGGCCACCTTGTTTTATGAGGCAAGTGAATCCTAGTAGTGGCATAGGATAATGGAGGGTCTTCGCTGCGATGCCTGCCCTGTCTCGATTTTCAGATGTTGTAGTGTGCATGTGAAGTGTGCCGAAAATGCGACCTTGGTGGTCGTGAAGTGGTCCAGTTGCAGTTACTTGAAAGAATGCAACCCGTTGGAGCAGTTTTCCACGCCATAGAAGCCTAGAGAGGTTTGGCCCAATGGTTAATGTGCGAGGGTGACTAGCATTGGCTAGTGCATTTCTAGTAGAAGTAGGGAAGGCACTGGAGCCCGATATTTAGGTTTAAGGAGAAATGACGGGTAAGGAGGCTTTGCACCAGAGAGCAACTATTATGCTGGCCAACTGCCAGGTGTACTGATTATACTGCCTTGTGGTAGATGAGAAGGTTGAGGGAAATATATGTAGTGGAATAATTTAGTATTATGTATAATTTTGTCTTTGTATTGTAATAGATTTAAGGGGTTAGGATTAAAATAGTCTAATAACTTAGGACAAATTGTCCTAGTTCTCAGACATCTTAAATTGGGGGAGAAAGGGGCATGTGATGTAGTTCAGCTGGGCTTGTGAGGTCTCTGGAGAGACCTAATTTAACCAATTATATGGTCACACCTTGCCTTGGCAAACGTCTGTAGCCACGCCCACATCTGAGGTCTTTTGTTTTTGACGGCGTCAGACCTAGGCGTCAGGTCGTACACGTGGTTGTGGAGGGTGCTTGGACCACCATAAAAGCCCAAGGAAGAGCATGATCAGAAGATTCGAGCGGAGCTGCTGCTGGGGTGCAGAGCTCCTGAGCAGAGACTTCGAGCAGAGCTGCTGCTGGGGTGCAGGGCTCGGGAGAAGGCTGCTGAAGTCTCTGGAGGAGACTGTTGCAGGCAGTGGGCAGAGTACTGGCTTGGCGCAGTACTCATGCTGTGTAGGTCTTGGGACCTGTGGCTTAGTTCCTGTGATGAACTGCCCTCTGAACTATATTGTAAGTTACATTCATTTTGGTCAAGTTGATTGTGTTCCCTGTCTCACTGCTTATACATACCATCCCATTTATCTAAACCACAATAATGTTCTCCTGTTCCCAAATATATTATTGTACAAAGACTTAATAATAAACTGTGTTTGAGTAGAATAGTAATATTCACTGTCCCCGTTATTGTATTTCTATTTCTTATATTTTATTATGTTTAGTTGAAGTAGTGAGAGGGTGAGTAGTGTGGTGGGTAGAGTAATGAGAGGTGAGGGTGTAGTCACCGGTGACCTCACATTACCTACCGACCTCCGCTAATCATCATCCCTCCTACTGCCTCGGCTGTCACCTACCTACTGATTCCCCCCTCTTACTCCCATATTCCCCTAATCATTACCCCCCCCTACATGACAGGTTGGTACTGAGGGTGGGTGGTTGTGGGGTGTCGGTTCTGCGTGCTTTAAGTCTAGATATGGGTGGATTAGAAGAGGGTGTCATAAGAGCTTTAGATTATATCATGGTAGATTATATATATATATATCGTGGGTGATGAGGGGGAGATGGGATAGTGAAGAGCGAAGGAAGGTTCTTGCGGTAACGTTCTATCGCACGATGTGTCATAACAGAGATTTGTGTGGGAGGAGGTGGGATCAGGCTTTCTCAGAGGGGTATAGAAAGTTAACATTAGGAATTCTCGTAAATCTGTGAATGATAATGAGTGAAGGGGTTTTCATAGGTTGTGAGGGAGTCAGGGGGTCACAGCAGGCTTGCCTCCTTGGGGGGGGGGTCGTGAGAGTGTTGTGAATGTGGGTTTGGAACAGTTTCCTGGTTTTCATTGAGACATTATGGCATCCACCTTGTGGTTATCTCGCCAAGTGTGGATGTAGAGCTCAAGGACTCTTTATGATTGATATAACACTTTTCAGGAATGTAGGTATAATATAGTAGGTTTTTTATGTATTATTTTCATGTGTATCAGTCTTGTATGACATGATTCATAAGAACATAAGAACATAAGAAAGAAGGAACACTGCAACAGGCCCACTGACCCATGTGGAGCAGGTCCATGTCCCCCCCGGATTAGACCAATGACCCACCCAGTCTGATCATCTCCACTCAAGGATGGAACACTGTGCCAGACCCAGCAGCACAAGCTAGTCAGGTCCAACTCACACCCACCCACACCCACTCATGTATTTATCTAGTCTATTTTTAAAACTACACAACGTTTTAGCCTCAATAACTGTACTCGGGAGCTTGTTCCGCTTATCCACAACTCTATTACCAAACCAGTAGTACTTTCCTATATCCTTCCTGAATCTGAATTTTTCCAGCTTGAAACCATTGCTGCGAGTCCTGTCTTGGCTGGAAATTTTCATCACACTATTTACATCCCCTTTATTTATTCCTGTTTTCCATTTATACACCTCGATCATATCATCCCTAATTCTACGCCTTTCGAGAGAGTGCAGATTCAGGGCCCTTAGTCTATCCTCATAGGGAAGATTTCTGATACATGGGATCATCTTTGTCATCCTCCTTTGTACGTTTTCCAGAACATTTATATCCAATCTGTAATACGGTGACCAGAACTGAGCAGCATAGTCTAAATGAGGCCTAACCAAGGATATATAGAGTTGAAGAACAACCTGAGGACTTCTATTATTTATACTTCTAAATATGAAGCCAAGAATTCTGTTAGCTTTATTGCGAACACTAATGCACTGTTGTCTTTGTTTTAGGTTACTGCTAACCAGGACTCCTATGATTCTTATGATTCTTGAGTAATAAGTTATTTGCGACATGAAGTGTGTTTTAGTTTGTATTTATGTTACGTGCTGGGTTTTTGTATGATGAGATATACTTATATACTGTTTTGCTTTGTGCATACAGTGCTTCTGATTAATATGAGTTTGTGAAACATTTTGTACTCACCTATTTGTGGTTGCAGGGGTCGAGTCCTAGCTCCTGGCCCCGAGTGTGTATGTGTGTGTGTGTGTGTGGTGTGTGTGTGTGTGTGTGTGTGTGTGTGTGTACTCACCTAGTTGAGGTTGCGGGGGTCGAGTCTGAGCTCCTGGCCCCGCCTCTTCACTGATCGCTACTAGGTCACTCTCCCTGAGCCGTGAGCTTTATCATACCTCTGCTTAAAGCTATGTATGGATCCTGCCTCCACTACATCGCTTCCCAAACTATTCCACTTGCTGACTACTCTGTGGCTGAAGAAATACTTCCTAACATCCCTGTGATTCATCTGTGTCTTCAGCTTTCAACTGTGTCCCCTTGTCACTGTGTCCAATCTCTGGAACATCCTGTCTTTGTCCACCTTGTCAATTCCTCTCAGTATTTTGTATGTCGTTATCATGTCCCCCCTATCTCTCCTGTCCTCCAGTGTCGTCAGGTTGATTTCCCTTAACCTCTCCTCGTGTGTGTGTGTGTGTGTGTGTGTGTGTGTGTGTGTGTGTGTATCCCTTTCTATTGTATTGAGCCTTTGTCATGGGTCAGACGTTATGTAATACTTTATATATGTATGATTCGATTCTTTTTAAAGTTTATAATTATGGTCTGTACCCTGATACAGGTTTGGTGTTGATGCTAAGTTCTTGATGTAAAGTTTTAGTCGGTATGGCATGCAGACATATCTAGACAGTTTAGTCTGTATGGTATACAGACATATCTAGACAGTTTAGTCTATGGTATACAGCCATATCTAGACAGTTTAGTCTGTATGGTATACAGACATATCTAGACAGTTTAGTCTGTATGGTATACAGACATATCTAGACAGTTTAGTCTGTATGGTATACAGACATATCTAGACAGTTTAGTCTGTATGGTATACAGACATATCTAGACAGTTTAGTCTGTATGGTATACAGACATATCTAGACAGTTTAGTCTGTATGGTATACAGACATATCTAGACAGTTTAGTCTGTATGGTATACAGACATATCTAGACAGTTTAGTTTGTATGGTATACAGACATATCTAGACAGTTTAGTCTGTATGGTATACAGACATAGCTAGACAGTTTAGTCTGTATGGTATACAGACATATCTAGACAGTTTAGTCTGTATGGTATACAGACATATCTAGACAGTTTAGTCTGTATGGCATACAGATATATCTAGACAGTTTAGTCTGTATGGTATACAGACATATCTAGACAGTTTAGTCTGTATGGTATACAGACATATCTAGACAGTTTAGTCTGTATGGTATACAGACATATCTAGACAGTTTAGTCTGTATGGTATACAGACATATCTAGACAGTTTAGTCTGTATGGTATACAGACATATCTAGACAGTTTAGTCTGTATGGTATACAGACATATCTAGACAGTTTAGTTTGTATGGTATACAGACATATCTAGACAGTTTAGTCTGTATGGTATACAGACATATCTAGACAGTTTAGTCTGTATGGTATACAGACATATCTAGACAGTTTAGTCTGTATGGTATACAGACATATCTAGACAGTTTAGTCTGTATGGTATACAGACATATCTAGACAGTTTAGTCTGTATGGCATACAGATATATCTAGACAGTTTAGTCTGTATGGTATACAGACATATCTAGACAGTTTAGTCTGTATGGCATACAGACATATCTAGACAGTTTAGTCTGTATGGTATACAGACATATCTAGACAGTTTAGTCTATGGTATACAGACATATCTAGACAGTTTAGTCTGTATGGTATACAGACATATCTAGACAGTTTAGTCTGTATGGTATACAGACATATCTAGACAGTTTAGTCTGTATGGTATACAGACATATCTAGACAGTTTAGTCTGTATGGTATACAGACATATCTAGACAGTTTAGTCTGTATGGTATACAGACATATCTAGACAGTTTAGTCTGTATGGTATACAGACATATCTAGACAGTTTAGTCTGTATGGTATACAGACATATCTAGACAGTTTAGTGACGTAGTCCATTTGTGTCAGAGATTATGTATATGGGTTTATTGTAACAGTATAGAGCTTCAGTTTTTGTGTTCTAAGCTGTATTCTTTTTCTGTATATTCGTATGTTGGTATATGTAAAGCTGTATTGTTAGGGATAAGTATGTAGATGTTCTAGTAAGATTATGATGTTAGGTTTTGGTTTTTTGATTAATGCGAAGGATGGGATTTAATTGAAATAATTTTTTTAATATATTTTCTTTTCTAGAGTATTACCTTTGTCATATGTCATGTTATATGTAAAATTTATATATATGTAAGGTTTTGAATCAAGAATGTGTATATATGTAAGTTCACGTCCCTGTGACCGTTTTTTTTTTTTTTTTTTTTGTAGGTATGTTCTTGCCGTAAGTTATTAGGTATTAATAAAGGGAATATTAATAAGGTCTTGAGGATGTCTCTCCAAGAGAGAACCCGCAGTAATGGATTTAAATTAGATAAGTTTAGATTTAGAAAGGACATAGGAAAGTATTGGTTTGGAAATAGGGTAGTTGATGAGTGGGACAGTCTACCTAGTTGGGTTATTGAGGCTGGGACTTTGGGTAGTTTCAAATTTAGGTTGGGTAAGTACATGAGTGGGAGGGGTTGGATTTGAGTGGGACATTCACATCAGAGCTTATTTCTTGGGTGGCATTGAAAATTGGGTTGGTCAAATGTTTTGTTAGTGGGATGAATTGTAAAGGGCGCACCCCCCCTCTTTCATTTTTTTTTTATTTTTCAGCCGATTTATTTTATTTTTGGTGTACTTTTAGAGGTGCATATGTAGAAGCATGTGATAAAATTTCAGTATGATTGGCCAACAAACAGCAGAGAAACAAAAATTGATATATGGCAGCATGACGTGACAAATTGGCACTACGAGTGGCACTACGAGTGGCACTACGAGTGGCACTTCCGACATTACCAACTGTTAGAATACATCTAGCACGACCTTTTTAAATAGCCATTTCATCTAATATATCTTATTATCATGGTAAAAAAAATACATTTGACAGAATTTTTGGCATTCGCCAAAATATCTGCCTTTTACCCCCCACAAAATCAAAAATATTTGAGATATTCCAAAAAATCTGACGTTAGTAATTCAAACACACTTTGTTTTATATTGTCTGTGAAAATCATTTCAATACAATCATTAATAATGGAGTTGTAAAGCGAAATAAGTGAATAAGTTACTTCCGAGATATAGGCCTAGAACGTCGGCCGGCCTACCGTCTCAAAAAATTTTTTTTTTTTTTTTTTTTGCGCGGAAATCGCGTTTGTTTGTGTATTTCTTAGTAAACTGATGTTCTAGTGCAGTTATCCTCTCCAACACTCCGTTTTCTATCACTCACAGACCAAACAATACAACAAGGAGACGAGGAGTAACTCATTTATATCGAAATATTGCAGTGGACTCTCCACATATCATGGCCTTTTTCATTCAGTCTAAAGTATATAACATGTTTGTTTGTTATTTATAGTGATTATTATATCATATTAGATCAATTCTGATAGATAAATAAGCCGTATAGTTAATATATAAGCTGATATAAGCGTAATAATGAAGTGATTTCACCTGCCGCCGTCTGGAGAGGGATCACTGCCGAGTGTACCCAGGTGCTTCCTGATAGGCTAGACATCTATTGATAAGCTCCACCTACTCTTATATGATGCCAAATAATCAATTATTATATTAGAAAGAATAAAGAATAATAATGCAAAGAAAAAGCGATAAAAAAACAAGGAAAATTTTCAAAAAAATATATGGGTTGAGAGCAGACTCGCTACCTACATCGCCGCCACCATACCTGATATAAATGACTATAATTTCTTGTAGAAACGTTGTAGAACATTGATTCTTGTACCATTGTGTTGCCAAAGAGTTATGCTATTTTCTGTATGAATAACTCAATTTTCATTTTTTGTCGATTTTTTCTTGAGCGCGCTGAACTACTCCCCCCTGCCTAGTATGGGCCAACAGGCCTGCGGCAGTGTTCCTCCTTTCTTAGATAAGATAAGATAAGATAAGATTTCGTTCGGATTTTTAACCCCGGAGGGTTAGCCACCCAGGATAACCCAAGAAAGTCAGTGCGTCATCGAGGACTGTCTAACTTATTTCCATTGTGGTCCTTAATCTTGTCCCCCAGGATGCCACCCACACCAGTCGACTAACACCCAGGTACCTATTTGCTGCTAGGTGAACAGGACAACAGGTGTAAGGAAACGTGTCGAAATGTTTCCACCCGCCGGGAATCGAACCCGGGCCCTCCGTGTGTGAAGCGGGAGCTTTATGTATGTTTTGCAGCAATATCTTGCGAGCATATAGGTGCAATCCTTTGCTTGTTAATTTAATTGAAATTCATACTGTATCCTTATTTTTTATTTTTATGTTAAAATGTATTATTTTAAATAAAATATATAAAAAAAATAATTTCTAGTATCAGCGAGAGGATTGTTGAGATTAACACTGTACTCGGTATTAGAATGTTGAGAAATGAACCAGACACTGTCACAGTGAATCTTACCAAGTGTCTAGAGGTAAATACACATGGATCTAAATGGATTGTGAAAACGTGCAATTGCATTAAGTTTTATAACCTACATGAACTGTATCACAGTAGACAACAAGAACATTTCACCCCTCCATGGAAGATGTGTTCATTTAATTTCACATACCTACAAGTCCCTCCCTAGAAGCTCATTGCTAGTAATCCCTTCCTTAAATCACTTGTTAGAGCAACTGCTCAAGAAGAAATTTCTAGCCTAGCTGATAGTAATAAGTTATCACAAGTTATATACACTGATGGATCTAAACAGAAGTCTTCTGGCAGGGCTGCATGTAGATAAAACTCAGCCGGGAGACTGTCTATTCTCGGTGCTTTGCCCTTCCTCATTCCCTTTAATGCCATCACTATTTCCTCTATCGTAATTGCCCCTCCTAATGCCTTCCTATCACTGTTCCCTAAATTACATGTCACATACTCACACACCTCTAAAGCCACGTCCCCTACCCTCTCACTTGTCCAATACCTTTCATACCATTTATCCGCATACACACACATTCCTTTCGCAGTCCTTATCACCTGACCTAAGATAAGATAAGATTTCGTTCGGATTTTTACCCCGGAGGGTTAGCCACCCAGGATAACCCAAGAAAGCCAGTGCGTCATCGAGGACTGTCTAACTTATTTCCATTGGGGTCCTTAATCTTGTCCCCCAGGATGCGACCCACACCAGTCGACTAACACCCAGGTACCTATTTGCTGCTAGGTGAACAGGACAACAGGTGTAAGGAAACGTGTCGAATGTTTCCACCCGCCGGGAATCGAACCCGGGCCCTCCGTGTGTGAAGCGGGAGCTTTAGCCACCAGGCCACCGGGCCACACCCTATAACCTCCCACCGACCCGGGTACCTCTAACCTTGGGATAGCTGTAACCTGCTGCCTTTACTTTTGATGTTGCAGCACACACATGCCAAAGGCTTGTCGCCCCATACCACCTCCTCAACCCCTGCCTGCACCCTTAGTGCTTGAAATCTCTCATTTTGTAACTCCCTCAGTCTCCCCTTAACTTCAACAATTTCATCCATAGCATAGTTGCCCCTTACAACCCCCTGCCCATAACAACCCCTTAGCCTGTCCTCTAAATAGTTTGAGTTCATATTTTAAATTATTTATATGTTTACCCTCCCTCACATAATATTTCCTAATCTTTCCTTAGTGACACAATTTCACGACATCTTCCACCCCCTGTGCGTCCTCACTAAGCTCCTTCCATAGGACAGAAAATCCCTCTAACCCCTCCTCATCACTCAACACTCTTATGTTCAATTTCCAGTAACTCCTACATACTTCCGCAAGTGCCTCCCACCCTACCTCCACCACCACTGCTCTATGATCCGACAATGCTACCTCGACCATTTTGAAAGATTGTACTACAACCCCATGAGAAAGATACACTCTGTCAAACCTTGCCGCATACCCTCTCCTAACAAACGTATGCTCTGTCATATGCTCTGTCTCCCACACCCCCCTCAAATGCGTCCCATAACCGAATATCCCTCATTAAATCTCTTAGGGTCACTGACACATATCCCGCCCCTTTTGGTTCCACATCGGCCCTCCTAATAATGCAATTCCAGTCTCCTCCTACTAGTGCCACCTCCGGTAATGCACATAAGAAAAACACAAGGCCTTCACACACAAACTCCTCTTTCACCTTTGTGTTATTCTCTGCAGGCTCATACGCGCTTACAAAGGACACATGCTTGCCCATCCACCAACCATCCACGTGCAACACCCTCCCCCTCCCCCCCCTCACTTCTCTGCAAAACAAACACTCTCGCCTCCCTAATTAATATACCCACACCTCCTTTTAAACGGGCAGATGGCAGGGTTACCACCTGAAACCCTGCCACCTCAAACATCCTACCCTCCTTAAAACTATGCTCCTGTAGGAATACAACATCCACTCTCCATTTATTCAGAAACATTCTAAACCATTCTGTCTTTACACTATTGCACAAACGGTTAACGTTTACTGTCATACACATGAGGCCTTTTTAAAGTTTCCACCCCTGCCTCCTCTCTCCACACTTCCCAGGGGCACCAGAGCTTGTAGTTCCACTTATCACCTTCACACTTCCCTTTCTCCACCCCCCCCTTCTTTCGGTGCCTCCTGTCGTGGCCACCACTACCTTTACCTTCCGCCCAAATCCGATTTCCAGGCCGCTGCACTGGCGTTAGGACATCATTTGAATCCGACACAGCAGCCCTATTCGTGACGATCACATCCCTCATAGAATGGTCTGGGGATGCCTCAAGATGGACCTCTACTTCCACTGTACATTGGTTCATTGATCCCAGTGATACCTCTGCCACACTATCAATCCCTTTTTCTGTGTGGCTCACCTGTCATTGATGCTCCGCAGCCATAAACTCGTCGTCTACTACCAGCTCAGATGCAGCCGCCTCCTTATGCAGTGACAAAGACTTCAACACCTCACCCAATTCCTCAATTTCCAACACTTTCTCCTATACTTTCTGCTCATCACTTGTAGCTGGAAGACTCTCTTGGGCCAGTTATTAACTGGTCGAGGGCCTCACCCTCTCCCCCAGCCATATGCGCCTCATCCACTGTCTAACTCCATCCACTGTCTCACTCCATAGACGACCACGCCCTCCATCTCGTCGTTGATCCCCACCTGCTTCCTCCATTGCACGAGCGGATGCCTCCACCCCTGGGCCAGGCGCTCGTCGCCTCTTCCCACACGCCGCTGCTATGTAATCATATTCCCCACATAGGCGACATGTGTCTTTGCCCAGCTTACGAAACCATGACCTGTGTCCTGAATTCCTCTAGGTACACATAGGACGGTATGGGGAGTCGCAGTGTCATTTTTAGGTTAAATGTGCCTTCCGGTAGACCCGCATAGGCTCACGTTACCCACATACCATGCTGGGCCAAATGAACTGTCCCATATTTCTCAAAAACTCTTCTAATATCAGCCTCATCCGCCTCGAAGGGAACGTTACAAAGCTTGATCCACGTGTAATGCCTGGATACATCAATCATCCTCACACGAACAGCTGGCGAAGCATCAAGACTTACGTCCTGAAAACCACTGACCAACGATTCGTAGACAGTTGCTGTGAGCAATTTTACAAAAATTCTGTGAGCTCCATTTAAAGCTACCCCATATAACTATCCATCCTGAATGCCATACATATCCCTGATGATCTTGGGTAGTAATACTTGCACCGAAACAGGCGATATTGCCCCTCGGAGAAGCTCTATTCCTACAGTGTTAATCCAGCATCTATGACTGAACTGTTAATCCAGCATCCATGACTGAACTGTTAATCCAGCATCTATGACTGAACTGTTAATCCAGCATCTATGACTGAACTGTTAATCCAGCATCTATGACTGAACTGTTAATCCAGCATCTATGACTGAACTGTTAATCCAGCATCTATGACTGAACTGTTAATCCAGCATCTATGACTGAACTGTTAATCCAGCATCTATGACTGAACTGTTAATCCAGCATCTATGACTGAACTGTTAATCCAGCATCTATGACTGAACTGTTAATCCAGCATCTATGACTGAACTGTTAATCCAGCATCTATGACTGAACTGTTAATCCAGCATCTATGACTGAACTGTTAATCCAGCACCTATGACTGAACTGTTAATCCAGCATCTATGACTGAACTGTTAATCCAGCATCTATGACTGAACTGTTAATCCAGCATCTATGACTGAACTGTTAATCCAGCATCTATGACTGAACTGTTAATCCAGCACCTATGACTGAACTGTTAATCCAGCATCTATGACTGAACTGTTAATCCAGCATCTATGACTGAACTGTTAATCCAGCATCTATGACTGAACTGTTAATCCAGCATCTATGACTGAACTGTTAATCCAGCATCTATGACTGAACTGTTAATCCAACATCTATGACTGAACTGTTAATCCAGCATCTATGACTGAACTGTTAATCCAGCATCTATGACTGAACTGTTAATCCAACATCTATGACTGAACTGTTAATCCAGCATCTATGACTGAACTGTTAATCCAGCATCTATGACTGAACTGTTAAACCAGCATCTATGACTGAGCTGTTAATCCAGCATCTATGAACGCCATGTTGACTAATGGTAGGTCTCCTGGTGTGAGAGCAGAGGTGTGACAGCACTACCTCACACCACCGCAGCCAGGCAACTGAGGAGTGTCTGCGCAGTAGGTCCACTCAGCCCGGAAGCGAAGAGGACAATTAAGATCAGATTCACTGAGATTTTACCTGTACTCATGGTTATATTGGAACTAGTGTTTCTCTGATATTGCAATGTCTTTCTTTGTTTTTCAAGTTTTTTTTTAGTTTTGGCATTGTTGAAGATGAATAAATGTAGGATCTGCTGCCTGTACTCAAAGTGGTATTTGAGTTTATGTTTCCTCAATAATATTACGATTATTTATTTTATCATTAATAAAGTTGAGAAGTATTCTCCAGTTCAGTTTATGGCCCTTAAACGTTCTCATTGCTAAACATTTGTCACTGGTCATGCACTAGTGACATAACCGGAGTTACCCTCCATCCCCCCACTCTTGAATTTCATGGGGGTGACACCAAAGATGCTGCCCCAGGTGACACCAACTCTAGCGATGCCTCTGCACACTTGTACCTCCTCCCATGGTAGACATAGAAGATGTGGAGGTACTTGTACCTCCTCCCATGGTAGACATAGAAGATGTGGAGGTACTTGTACCTCCTCCCATTGTAGACATAGAAGATGTGGAGGTACTTGTACCTCACAGAACACAACCTCGTTCATATTTGCTAATATACAGGGCCTTAAGCCATCCACCAACAACAAAATACCTTTTATCAGTGGACTTCTAGTGGAGTCAAATGCAATGTTTGCAGCCTTCACAGAGACTCACACAAAAGATCACTTTGACAGTGAAATATGGATAAGTGGTTACAACCTTTTTAGATGCGACAGAAAAAACAGGCAACAAGGGGGGGTTGGCCTGTATGTCAAAGAGTCCCTTATCTGCACGGAGTTGCTGAACACCACAAATGAGGTAGTTGAAGTTCTATCAATAAAGATCGAGAACCAAAACCTAGTCATTGTGGTTGTATACAAGCCACCAGATACAACCTCCCAACAGTTCAAGGAACAGCTACTGAAAATCGATTACTGTTTGGAAAACCTTCCAGCTCCATCCCCAAACATCTTTCTGCTTGGTGATTTCAACCTAAGGCATACAAAATGGAAAAATGTAGCAAATAATGTTATAGCTGAAACAATCCCCGGAGGTAGCGCAGATGAAAGGTCACACACACATGAGCTACTAAGTCTCTGCGAAAAACACACCTTAAGCCAGCAGATAGTGGAGCCAACAAGACTAGAAAACACACTTGACCTTATCTTCACAAATAATGAGGACCTGATAAGAGACATAAGAATATCAAAAACAACTAATTCCGATCACAATCTAATCGAAGTCCAGACGTACATGCATAGGGGTCCTGAACAGCAGAATGCATGTACCTGTGAAGGTGTCTTCACAAAATACAATTTCAACAACAAGAACATCAACTGGGACCAGGTAAACCATGTCCTAAACGAAACATGTTGGGAAGATGTCTTAAATGACATGGACCCAAACCAGTGCCTTGAAAGGATCAACTTCCTGGTAGCCAAAGCATGTTCTAGGCATATTCCCCTAAGAAAGAAGAAGAGCAGGAGTAAACTGGAGAGAAAAAGACGCTCCCTCTACAGAAGACGACGAAGAGTCACTGAGCTCCTCAGGAGTGCTAGAATATCTGATACACGAAAGGAGGCGCTGACCAGGGAAGTGGAAACTATCGAACTTAAGCTAAATGACTCTTACAGGAACCAGGAGAGGCAGGAGGAGCTTAAAGCTATTAGTGAAATTGAAAGAAATTCCAAATATTTCTTTTCATATGCCAAAAACAAGGCAAATACCACATCTAGTATCGGGCCCTTATTCAGACAGGATGGGACTTACACAGACGACAACAAGGAAATGAGTGAAATATTGAAATCCCAGTACGACTCTGTGTTTAGTGAACCACTAATCGGTCTGAGGATCGACGACCCAAATGATTTCTTCATGAATGAGCCTCAAAACTCCATAAATGTATGCCAGATTTCCGACATTACCCTAACTCCGATAGATTTCGAAAAAGCCATTGACAACATGCCTATGCACTCAGCCCCGGGCCCAGACTCGTGGAACTCTGTTTTCATTAAGAATTGCAAGAAACCCCTCTCACGTGCCCTAAGTACACTATGGAGGAGGAGCTTGGACATGGGTGAAATTCCACAGTCACTTAAAACAACGGATATAGCCCCGCTCCATAAAGGTGGCAGCAAAGCATTAGCTAAGAACTATAGACCAATAGCTCTGACGTCCCACATCATAAAAATCTTTGAAAGAGTGCTAAGAAGCAGGGTTGCAAATCACCTGGATTCCCAAAATCTGCACAATCCAGGGCAACATGGGTTCAGGGCAGGTCGCTCCTGCCTCTCACAACTACTGAATCACTATGACATGGCCTTGGATGCACTGGAAGAAAATCAGAATGCAGATGTAATATACACAGACTTTGCAAAAGCATTTGACAAATGCGATCATGGCGTAATAGCCCATAAAATACGTGCTAAAGGAATAACTGGGAAAGTGGGGAGATGGATCTTCAACTTCCTAACAAATCGAACACAAAGAGTAGTGGTCAACAGAGTTAAATCGGAGGCTGCCATAGTGAAGAGCTCTGTTCCACAAGGCACAGTACTCGCCCCCATCTTATTCCTTATCCTCATATCAGACATAAACAGAGATATACACCACAGCACCGTATCATCCTTTGCGGATGATATTAGGATCTGCATGAGGCTGTCATCTGCTGAGGACGCGGTTAACCTCCAAGAAGATATAAACAAAGTTTTCCAGTGGGCAACGGTAAACAATATGATGTTCAATGAGGACAAATTCCAACTACTCCGTTATGGAAAACTGGAGGAGATAATAACTAGAACAGAGTATACTACTGACTCCGGCCATACAATAGAGCGGAAAAATAATGTAAGGGACCTGGGAGTAGTAATGTCTGAGGATCTCACTTTCAAGGATCACAACAGTGCCATGATCGCACGTGCAAAGAAAATGATAGGATGGATAATGAGAACTTTCAAAACGAGAGATGCCAAGCCCATGATGATCCTTTTCAAATCACTTGTTCTCTCTAGGCTGGAATACTGCTGTACATTATCATCTCCATACAAAGCAGGTGAAATCGCAGATCTAGAGAGTGTACAGAGATTCTTTACTGCACGTATAAGTTCTGTCAAGCACCTTAACTACTGGGAACGCTTGAAAGCACTTGACTTGTACTCGTTGGAACGCAGGAGGGAGAGATATATCATAATCTACACTTGGAAAATCTTGGAAGGAATGGTCCCAAATCTGCACACAGAAATCACTCCCTACGAAAGTAAAAGACTGGGCAGGCGATGCAAAATGCCCCCGATAAAAAGTAGGGGCGCCACTGGTACACTAAGAGAAAACACCATAAGTGTCCGGGGCCCATCAAGCATTAGGGGAATTACCAATAAACCCCTGGCTGCCTTCAAGAGAGAGCTGGACAGATACCTAAAGTCAGTGCCGGATCAGCCGGGCTGTGGCTCGTATGTCGGACTGCGTGCGGCCAGCAGTAACAGCCTAGTTGATCAGGCCCTGATCCATCGGAAGGCCTGGTCGTGGACCGGGCCGCGGGGGCGTTGATCCCCGGAATAACCTCCAGGTAACCTCCAGGTAACCTCCTCCCATGGTAGACATAGAAGATGAGGAGGTACTTATACCTCCTCCCATGGTAGATATAGAAGATGAGGAGGTACTTGTACCTCCTCCCATGGTAGACATAAAAGATGAGGAGGTACTTGTACCTCCTCCCATGGTAGACATAAAAGATGAGGAGGTACTTGTACCTCCTCCCATGGTAGACATAGAAGATGAGGAGGTACTTGTACCTCCTCCCATGGTAGATATAGAAGATGAGGAGGTACTTGTACCTCCTCCCATGGTAGACATAGAAGATGAGGAGGTACTTGTACCTCCTCCCATGGTAGACATAGAAGATGGGAGGAGGTACAAGTACCTCCTCCCATGGTAGACATAAGATGAGGAGGTATTTGTACCTCCTCCCATGGTAAATATAGAAGATAAGGAGGTACTTGTACCTCCTCCCATGGTAGACATAGAAGATGAGGAGGTACTTGTACCTCCTCCCATGGTAGACATAGAAGATGAGGAGGTACTTGTACCTCCTCCCATGGTAGACAGAGAAGATGAGGAGGTACTCGTACTTGACTCACGTCGTAATGACACGATTGCAAACAAACCATACCACGGGTGGGGATAGAACCCACGATCAGAGTCACTATACTCCAGACCATCGAGTTAACCACTGGACCAGCTGCCACAATAACATTCCTCCAACTAGGTATATTTATACACCATAGGAAGGTTAGCAGAGGCCACCATTGTGGTGCCTATGATCCATTATTCCAGACATATAATAATAATTAACAATCCTTCTTATAATACATAATTAATACATAATGAAATATATTAACCCGAGGGTTTCAAAAAAATTAACATTTTACCTTTATTGAAGGAAGATCAACCTGATGAATATTATTATAAAAACAAAGAAGATACCCTTTCAAAAACCTTAAAATTATTATGTAAATACTTTTAAGAAATTTAATAATTTTAAAATACTCTTAGAATTTTGATATATTTTTCAAAGATAAATTTATTTTTAAAGAGTTATTTTAGGAATTTTTAAACTTCTATAAAAAATTTAATATAAATTTTTAAGAAAACGAAAAAAATATTAATGTTTACGTAGCACGTTTAAAAAAATATATTTTGAAGTATAACTAATATATTTTATTATATTGAGAGAGATGTTTAAGTTAAGATTAAGGTAAGATTTCTTTCTAATTTTTGGCCCCTGAGGGTTAGCCATCCAGGATAACCCAAGAAAGTCAGTGTCTTCCAGGACTGTCTAACTTATTTCCATATAATTGTCCTCTTCGCTCTCGGGCTGAGAGGATCTACTGTGCAGACGCTCCTCAGTTGCCTGATTGTGGTGGTGTCAGGAGGTGGTGCTGTCGCGCCTCTGCTGACAATATAGCAGTGGTGTCAGGAGGTGGTGTTGTCGCGCCTCTGCTGACAATATAGCAGTGGTGTCAGGAGGTGGTGTTGTCGCGTCTCTGCTGACAATATAGCAGTGGTGTCAGGAGGTGGTGTTGTCGCGCCTCTGCTGACAATATAGCAGTGGTGTCAGGAGGTGGTGTTGTCGCGTCTCTGCTGACAATATAGCAGTGGTGTCAGGAGGTGGTGTTGTCGCGCCTCTGCTGACAATATAGCAGTGGTGTCAGGAGGTGGTGTTGTCGCGCCTCTGCTGACAATATAGCAGTGGTGTCAGGAGGTGGTGCTGTCGCGCCTCTGCTGACAATATAGCAGTGGTGTCAGGAGGTGGTGCTGTCGCGCCTCTGCTGACAATATAGCAGTGGTGTCAGGAGGTGGTGCTGTCGCGCCTCTGCTGACAATATAGCAGTGGTGTCAGGAGGTGGTGTTGTCGCGCCTCTGCTGACAATATAGCAGTGGTGTCAGGAGGTGGTGTTGTCGCGCCTCTGCTGACAATATAGCAGTGGTGTTGTCGCGCCTCTGCTGACAATATAGCAGTGGTGTCAGGAGGTGGTGTCGCGCCTCTGCTGACAATATAGGTGAACTGCTGTTGTCAAAATGGCAGTTAGTCTCAGATCCCAGATCAATACTGTTGGTATAGAACTTCTTCGAGGAACAATTTCACCTTGTTCTGCGCAAGTCCAAAATGAATATTGGTGGTAGCTTACTCTGCTGGATAATAGGATACCTGTCAAATAGAGTATCCTCTGTCCTTTACCAAGGCTTCAGAAGTGAGTCTAAAGAAATGTCTTTAGGTACACCGCAGGGAGGAGTTCTTAGTCCTATGGAAAATTTTCTAGGGTGCTTACCTGTATGTACCTCAACATTATATACATACCAGTAATCTCATTGGGAGACAATCATATTGTTTACCGTAGTCACCCCGTGTAGACATGTGAGAAAACTTAACCACCCCTGGTCGCACCAAGTGGTCCCCTCGACCTCACAATCTTATCCATATCTATCCGAGACCAGTATGGATTGGGTAGCACCCACAAGTACGGTGCTACTAATTAATTGTGGACTGTATAGATTATATTAGTTTAACTGAATGAAGGGGGGGGGGGGTAGGACACACATGGATACATCCGTCAAGGAAAACATTTGTACATAATCCCACTACTTACCAGATGTTCTCTGGTGGTCACTTGATGTAGCTGGATCACTCGTAACCTATCTAATTATAACATACCACTACTGGCCAGTCTAAGGTTGCTATAACTAGAAGGGTTACTTAACTGTGGGTGATTGATATTCCTCATTTCTTGATTCACCATCTCATTTTCGATGTCCTGCTACACCGACACGATTCTCATTCCAGCAGGACGAGGTATCCGCTGGTTTGTCCTGCTTTAGACGTCGTGACTCAAGGAGTTTCCCTTTCCTCGTCTCGTTAACAACGAGGTCTAGCGTGTTCACTCGGAGCAAACGACTTATTTCACTTCACATATTCTCTTAACTTAGCGTTATTATCATTAATTACATTACAATTCACAAGCCGATTTAACGTCTCATAACTATTATACAAATTAGAGGTCACTCCATTAAGATCTGAGACCGATGAGTGATGATTAATCCAAGGGTAATTTTCCCCAGGACACAGTCCATTGTGGCGCGTCAGTCACCCGCTCCTTCTCTTATCACACTTTTACCACTCTATTACTGTGGTCCCGTAAATCCCGTTCCCTCACTCTCCACCAGGAACAATTACGACACTTCTTATTATGAAATGAGGCCTATATTAATCCTTAGGCCACCGTGAACGTCAATTTCGTGGTTCCATGTTTTCTCCGCTTCCTCACCACCATTCAAAACAATACGCGCCTCTCCCCCCCGCACATCCGCGCATGCGCAAAGGGAACTCTTGGTTCTACTCTTATTTTCAAATACATTTTTGACCCATATAGACACATTAAACACCTATTAGGCACTATAGTTTCGGAAAATCAAAAAATTTTCCACACTGCGGCCGGGCGGAGGTCGTTGCTAGACGACTTACATAATGTGGAGTACAATTTTCCCATCTTCACTGGCCACCCATATTTATTGAACCCTCAAAATGGACTAATTAGTGTTCCATTCTCTCAGGGGCATAAGCCTATGCTCCCTGGATTAATTTATTGGGCATACTGGAATTTTGAGACTTTAACAATAACAAGTCTCTCAGTATCCCAAGTCAGCCCCAGCACATTACTGCATATAGGCACCAACTCCATGGCCATCTATATTTATTGATCCCTCAAAATGGACTAATTGGTGTTCCATTCTCTCAGGGGCATAAGCCTATGCTCCCTGGATTAAGTTATTGGGCATACTGGAATTTTGAGACTTTACCAATAACAAGTCTCTCAGTATCCCAAGTCAGCCCCAGCACATTACTGCATACAGGCACCAACTCCATGGCCATCTATATTTATTGATCCCTCAAAATGGACTGATTAGTGTTCCATTCTCTCAGGGGCATAAGCCTATGCTCCCTGGATTAATTTATTGGGCATACTGGAATTTTGAGACTTTAACAATAACAAGTCTCTCAGTATCCCAAGTCAGTCCCAGCACATTTCTTCATTATTTCATTAACCCCTTCACATATCCTCATTAGTTCCTCTTCAGTTGACGTCACACCCGGAAATTGTCCACATAAGATTATTTACCCAATTACTTCGCTCAGTGGACCGCCTGTGCATTTAAGGTGTGCATTTATCGTCGCCTGAAGTAAGAACAATTTATTATTTAACTGCTTATTAATTATATCATTATAAGCAGTCAACAATTTTGGTGTCTTGCTCAGTCCGCAGAGCTGGGCCCTTTAACTGTCCATACGCCATCCTATAATTAGTAGGTAATTCTGGACGGTCAAGCTTCCACGGAAGTCGCACCCAGTAATGTCCAGATTCACATTTAACATCCTTCAGGTATTGTTCCTGAGTAAAGGAATCATTTGGACTTTCCTCATTTACATTAATCCCTATGCTGTCCAGCTCCCACAAATTAGACTGGTTCAACATCATTCTCGATAGAAGAATACTTGTACTGGGTTGACCTTTCATGAGTAAGACACCGTGACCGTATTCACTACTTCCTCTAGTCATTATTACTAGGCGGTAGTCTGCCATATATTACATGGCCCGTACCAGTGTTGAGGAGAGTGACGCCGTATGGTTTTGGATTTATGCCCTTTATCCTGAATTTTTACATCCAACACCGTCAAGGCTACCTCAGCTAGGCCATCATTATTGCCATTAGCTGCAACCTTTACATCAGTCACTGTAGTGTCAGGGTTATTAACATTATCATTATTGTCACCATTATTATAAGAATCACATACAACCCTGCACATAACTGTATGGTGCTTTCCCTTGTTGCATTGATAGCAACTGTTCAATTTGGTATGACAATCCTTTACATTATGATTGTCTAGACATCTGATAAATCTGTCAAGTTCTTTCATTCTTTCCACTTTAATATCCCATGAATTACAGGCATTACAATTTTTAGTGAAATGAGTACCCTGGCAGAAGAGGCAGTCTCTCTTTTCCTTGCCTGACCTCTTATTAACTGGGTTACACTTACTGAGGTACTTATTCCTCTTACCTTGATGTGAGGAACCACTATTACTGATTCCTGACTTGATATGTGCCTATTTAACTCTTAACTATGATTATTACCACTGGGATTATTTTTCCCTTTTGAGGCTTGACAGATACTTCAGAGTCATTATGTGTTATATCCTTAGAACTGTTTGGCTGACTGGTCTGCAATTGAACAATTAATTCCTGCCGACCTAGTCTGATTTCCTCCAGACCGTACTACGGAGGTTTTGGCAAACACACCCTTTGCATTAATAGGTTGATCAACTGCCTGGCTTACACCCTTTAATTTATTCAAAGCCTTACTTTTACAAGACAGTTTTTCTTCCAATTCGTAATGTTGATTAATTAAAACATTCATTTCCATTCCATCTGCACAATTCTCTAGCAGATCTCTTTCACAGTCTTTAAACCACAATTTGTACCAATCAAATCTACTCTCTAAAGCATCTAAATATAACTTTAATTCATTAGGGTTCACGGTTCTTTGATTCACTAAATCAAATGCCTTCGTCACATGGCTTTTAATAGCCTGTAATGATGCTTTCATTACTCTAAAATTCACGGACTTGTCAGCCACATTAACTCCATTAGATCCAGTCATGGTTAGAGAATTATTAATCACTGATTATACAACTTAAGTAGGCGCCTTATAAGAGTAATTCTTGCACTTTACTCTTGTATAAATCCTAGCCACACATGTGCTAGCAATTAATTGGGCTAATTGTCATCCATCACACGATCGATTAAACTTGTGCACCCTACACCCACTTCCTTCAATCAGTCACTTAATTATTAAGTAATTAATTCAATTAATTTTTTCACTGATTGCATCCGTTTTCGAAGGACCAACGGGCAGATATGGAAAATTTTCTAGGGTGCTTACCTGTATGTACCTCAACATTATATACATACCAGTAATCTCATTGGGAGACAATCATATTGTTTACCGTAGTCACCCCGTGTAGACATGTGAGAAAACTTAACCACCCCTGGTCGCACCAAGTGGTCCCCTCGACCTCACAATCTTATCCATATCTATCCGAGACCAGTATGGATTGGGTAGCACCCACAAGTACGGTGCTACTAATTAATTGTGGACTGTATAGATTATATTAGTTTAACTGAATGAAGGGGGGGGGTAGGACACACATGGATACATCCGTCAAGGAAAACATTTGTACATAATCCCACTACTTACCAGATGTTCTCTGGTGGTCACTTGATGTAGCTGGATCACTCGTAACCTATCTAATTATAACATACCACTACTGGCCAGTCTAAGGTTGCTATAACTAGAAGGGTTACTTAACTGTGGGTGATTGATATTCCTCATTTCTTGATTCACCATCTCATTTTCGATGTCCTGCTACACCGACACGATTCTCATTCCAGCAGGACGAGGTATCCGCTGGTTTGTCCTGCTTTAGACGTCGTGACTCAAGGAGTTTCCCTTTCCTCGTCTCGTTAACAACGAGGTCTAGCGTGTTCACTCGGAGCAAACGACTTATTTCACTTCACATATTCTCTTAACTTAGCGTTATTATCATTAATTACATTACAATTCACAAGCCGATTTAACGTCTCATAACTATTATACAAATTAGAGGTCACTCCATTAAGATCTGAGACCGATGAGTGATGATTAATCCAAGGGTAATTTTCCCCAGGACACAGTCCATTGTGGCGCGTCAGTCACCCGCTCCTTCTCTTATCACACTTTTACCACTCTATTACTGTGGTCCCGTAAATCCCGTTCCCTCACTCTCCACCAGGAACAATTACGACACTTCTTATTATGAAATGAGGCCTATATTAATCCTTAGGCCACCGTGAACGTCAATTTCGTGGTTCCATGTTTTCTCCGCTTCCTCACCACCATTCAAAACAATACGCGCCTCTCCCCCCCGCACATCCGCGCATGCGCAAAGGGAACTCTTGGTTCTACTCTTATTTTCAAATACATTTTTGACCCATATAGACACATTAAACACCTATTAGGCACTATAGTTTCGGAAAATCAAAAAATTTTCCACAAGTCCCATGCTATTTAATATTCTGATTAATGCTCTCCTAAATGCTCTACCTGCCTCACCTAAACATATAGCTATAAGCTATGCTGATGATATCATGATCCATACAACAGGGCATAAGAAGATGAATACCATTCTTAATGAAGTTCAAGCAATTTGTAATCGACTAGGCCTCATAATATCTTCCTCTAAAACAAAGACATTAACAAGCAAACGACATCCCCCACCCATCTATTTGCAGGGTGAAATCATTAGCTACGTTAAAACTTACAGATATCTTGGTGTAGACGTACCCTTTAACAAATCCACTATACCACAACTAAACAAGAAATGCAAAGCTAGGCTAAATGCTCTCAAAGCTGCTGCTGGCTACAATCCCAACTATGGTGCTAATGTGAGAATCGTGAGAATGATGTACATAGCCTATGTTAGGTTAGTTAGTTTAATATGTTTATTATGCACCCCATACCCATCCTGTGGGCGGTAGTCAAAAGATTACAGAGGTACATAATTGGTCCAGGGACTGGACTCCAAAGTTTTGATAGCTGAGCAAGTTACAGAGGTAATGAACTCACAATTTACAAAGGTAATGAACTCACAATTTACAAAGGTAATGAACTCACAATTTACAAAGGTAATGAACTCCAGGTAAGTCTGGTCACAATCATGACAAGTTACAAAGGTATTTACAGATTACAGAGGTACGTAATGGGTCCAGGGACTGGGCCCCCAAAGTTTTGATAGCTGAACTAGGTACAAAGGTAATGAGCTCACAAGTTACAAAGGTAATGAATTCTGTAGAATGGTTACTTACGTTTATACTTTGGCTACAATCATGAACAAATTATAGAGTAATGAGCAATTCACACTTCCACACCCGGTCACAACTGTAATGAGTTATTGGTGCAAATATTGATTGTTGAGTCACACACACCACACACACACACACACACACACACACACACACACACACACACACACACACACACACACACACACACTTTAGTTTAATATCTTTATGCACCCCATACCCATCCTGTGGGCGGTAGTCAAAAGATTACAAAGGTACATAATGCGTCCTTAATTGATTATGCTGCTCCCATGTTGATATTAGCTAGAGAAAGTTCTCTCCGACCCTTGGAGTTAATGCAAAATGAAGCTCTCAGGATTATTCTTGGGTGTCCCAGATCTATAAAAGTTCTTAACATGAGGAAGGAGCTTGGTATTTCTAGTATCAGTGATAGGATTGTTGAAATTAACACTGTACTCGGTATTAGAATGTTGAGAAACGAACCAGACACTGTCACAGTGAATCTTACCAAGTGTCTAGAGGTAAATACACACAGATCTAAATGGATTGTGAAAACGTGCAATTGCATTAAGTTTTATAACCTACATGAACTGTATCACTGTAGGCAACAAGAGCATTTCACCCCTCCATGGAAGATGTGTTCATTTAATATCACATACCTACAAGTCCCTCCCAAGAAGCTCATTGCTAGTAATCCCTTCCTTAAATCTCTTGTTAGAGCAACTGCTCAAGAAGAAATTTCTCACCTAGCCGGTAGTAATAAGTTATCACAAGTTATATACACTGATGGATCTAAACAGGAGTCTTCTGGCAGGGCTGCATCTGCTCTTGTTGCCACCTCCCTAGTTAAGAACGATAATAAATTTGTTGAGTTAGGCATAAGAATTAACAACTGGGCGTCTACACTGCAAACTGAATTGTTTGCAATCCTAATGGCGCTAAAGCTAACCTATGACACTGAGCTTGACTCTATCATCATTACTGATTCTATGTCATCATTGAAAGCTCTTGACTCATATAATGACTCCAACAACATGCTCATTGGGGAAGCCAGGTATAGATACTCAAAAATTAGGGACAAAGGAATTAATGTACAATTGCTATGGATCCCATCACACATTGAATTACTCCTTCATGATAAAGTTGATATGTTAGCCAAGAAGAGTACCCAGAAGGAGAATGTAGAATATAACTTTGGTATAACTGTGTCTAGCATTAGGAATAATTGTGGAAATTATTTAATTTCCGAAGTTATAGTGTCTAATAAGTGTTTAATGTGCTGATTTGGGTCAAAATGTATTTGCATTTTTAATGAAATCAGCTGGGTTCCCGCTGCGCCTGCGCAGATGTGCAGGGGGGTGGGGGGTCGAGCTGGGGGGACAGAGGCGGATTGTTTTGAATGTGGTGAGGAGGCTGAGGAAACCGGGAAGGAGGAAACTGGCGTTCACGGGGGCCTAAGGATCGATATAGGCCTCAATTCATAATAGGAAGTGTCGTGACTGTCCCTAGTGAAGAGTGAGGGAACGTGATTTACGGGACCACTGTAAAGGGGTGGTAAAATTAGTGAATAATGTGCGACCGGGTGGCATGTGCACGGCCAGGGTGTGTGTCCAGGGGACATAGCCGTGTGTTAATCCTCGCTCATCGGCCTCAGATCTTAATGGAGTGACCTCTAATTTGTATAATAGTTATGAGACGTTAAATCGTCTTGTGAATGGTAATGTAATCAGTGATAATAACATTGAGTTAAGAGAATGCGGGATGTGAAATAGAGCGCCCTGCTCCGAGTGAACGTGTGACTCTCGTACCGGGGATAATGGAGATTTATGGAATCACGACTTCTAAACCGGGACAAACCGACGGATACCTCGTCCTGCCGGAATGAGAACTGTGTCGGTGTAGCAGGACATCGAAATGAGATGGTGAATGGAGGAAATAAGGAATATCAATCACCCACAGTTAAGTAACCCTTCTAGTTATAACAGACTCATGCTGGCCAGTTATGTTATGTTGTAATTGGATAGGTTATGAGTGATCCAGCTACATCAAGTGACCACCAGAGAACAGCTGGTAAGTGGTGGGATTATGTACAAATGTTTTTCCTTGATGGATGTATCCATGTGTATCCTACCCCCCCCCCTTCATTCAGCTAAACTAATATAATATATACAGTCCACAATTAATTAGTAGCACAGTACTTGTGGGTGCTATCCAATCCATACTGGTCTCGGATAGATGTGGACAAGATTGTGAGGGTCGAGGGGCCACCTGTAGTGACCAGAGGTGGTTAAGTTTTCTCACATGTCTACACGGGGTGACTACGGTAAACAATATGGTTGTCTCCCAATGAGATTACTTGTATGTATATAATGTTGAGGTACATACAGATAAACACCCTAGAAAATTTTCCATAATAATATTAGGAGAGAAGTAAATAATGAAAATGATTGTTATAGGAATGCAGTTAGAAGCCTGAGTAGATCTATAACCCACTATGATAACATGAACGTAGATAAGTATGTTTATGGAGCAACTTGCAATGTGAACAGACTGACTGATGTTGTAGTGGCCAGGCTTAGGCTTGGTTACAAGTACTGACTGATGTTGTAGTGGTCAGGCTAAGGCTTGGTTACAAGTACTTCTGGCAGTTTGGGAGACACACAGATGATGATCAAACTAAATGTAAATTATGTGATCAGGCATATGGTCACTCTCTTGAACACTATGTGCTTAATTGTCCACTTATTGAGGAATACAGAGACAGACAGTATAATAACCTATGTGACATGTCAAGATATCTTATTAATGAAAATAAGATACCAGATATACTAAGCAAATTTCCTAAATTTGCTTGTAACAGATAAGTGAACTATAGATATGTAGATATAAATCCATATGTATTCCTGTTAACCCTTTGGGGCCTAGTTCCTAGGCCTTTTGTGTATCCATATGCTCTCATGCTACCATCCACAGGATGGATATGGGGTGCACAATAAACTAGCCACTTCGGTGGCAAAATGTATCTAAAAAATATTTTAGTACATGGAGTAATTAATAACAGAAAACAAACCATCAATGAATATTATATATATATATATATATATATATATATATATATATATATATATATATATATATATATATATATATATATATATAATACATATATAGGTAGGACAAATTTTTTTAACCTTGTCAATATTATTAATTTATATATGCATATATATATATATATATACATATACGGATTCGCCAGAGATTCAAGTACAATTATTAATACATATACTCCATATGGAAAGGAGACCGGAGGACAGAGGGTGTTGTGTTCGCTTGGAATATATATCTGTGCTAGTTTACACACAGATTAGTGACTTTCTAGTGATCCTTAGACTGTGTTCATTGCTTCAGAGCAGTGAGCCATGTGAGGGTGGCTACATGCCCCAACTGGGGCACTGAGCCTCACAGCTCTGCACCCAGTGTGGGCGGCTGTGAGGGCACAGGCAGCAGCTCCGCTGCTGGTTTTGTCCCCACACCTACAGTCACCATGATAGACCCAGGAGAGCGACCTAAACGTTCATTGGAATGCGGGGACGAGTTGGAGGACGACGTGGGGCAGGTGGGAGCCCCACCAAGAAGGCCAAGGATGCTATGGAGACTACTGTATCTGCCAATCTGCCACTAGATCCGTCGGCAGCTAAACCCAAGGAGACTTGCACCCCCAGGTGGCCATAGGGGTCGTGGAAGGAAGCCAGGAGGCTGTAGCTCTTCAACTGGCAAGGATAGAGCCATCCCAGGTCCCTACGCCAGTTGCGTCGGCCTCCACAGTGGATGGGGACTGGCTGACTCCATGTGGAAGGAGGAATTCCTGCTCATCTCGGGCACAAGCAACCAAGGCCTTCAACAAATTCAAGGTTCCCGATTATGGGTTTGTAAGGTATCTGGAAGGTCTACCCCACCTCAAGTTCCACTGCGAGTTCACTCTTAGGAAAGAAGTTCTGATCATTCCTAGGGACAAAGATTCTTACAAGGAGTTGAAGGGGCTGGTTGTGACGCATTTCAGCATGATGGAATCGGTTGCTTTGGAGGTGTACAAGGTGTACATCCCTGTACCCCTCCCACTGGACCCCATTTTGGAAGTGCCCAATATTGTCAAGGCAGAGCAACTCACTGCAACGGTGAACAAGGTGCCCACCCACCAGGTGCTGATCCACCACAAAGGTCAACTTCCCACGCACCTGGGCCTTGGGGTCTGGGGAACATTCAAGACCCGACCATACCTGTCAGGCCCAGTACAATGCTTCAACTGCCAGGGGTTCAATCATATTGCAGCCACCTGCCAGCGAGAGAAGAGGTGTGGTGTGTGCAGCAAGGCACACAAGTCAAAGAACTGCATTGCAATCCTCAAACAGCCAACCAACAAAGCCCCTCGGCCAGAGCCCAAGTGTGCCAACTGCTCAAAGAGGCACCATGCCTGGAAATGGAGCTGTCCTATGATGGTGCAGCACTCGCAGCAGGTTCATCATCGGAATGACCCTACAGCCCCGACGCCACCCAGCCTTGGAACCACCAAGCAACAGTCGGTATTTACCTGGAGTTTACCTGGAGAGAGTTTCGGGCGGTCAACGCCCCCGCGGCCCGGTCTGTGACCAGGCCTCCTGGTGGATCAGTGCCTGATCAACCAGACGCAACCGTGGTTCCCCGGATACCGCAGGAGGGCAATACCAGCGAGTTCCTGGCACTGGGCTCCCAGCAGTGGCATCAGGGGGCAGGCACTGGTTTGCAGCAACGCGGTCAACTGCGGGGTCAGATGGCAAGGTGGCCAAGAAGACAGAATCAATGGGAAAAACAGCCACAGGCCAGGCACACTGCCCAGCAGGTCGCAGCTGGGCACCAACATTCCTTGCCATCCCACCAGCAGGCCTCTTCCCAAGGGCAGGCCCCTACTGTGAGCGGCCAGAGTCAGGCAGAGGTTCCCCGCTGGGGGAACCGGAAGCCCATGGCCACTCATGCAGGACAGGGAGCACACAGCTTATGCTGCTGCAGTGTCAACAGCCACCAAGACATACCCAATAACCCAGCCCTGACTCGACGGGTCGTCCAGCTCAATGCCTGCAGAGGTAATGGTCGAATCATTTCCCGATCGACTGAAGAAAACCATCGGGGTCATCTCAGCACTCCTCTGTCACCTGCTCCCATCAGCTGAGGACAGGGGCGCCTGCAGACAGCTCCTGTCATGGATGCTGGGCGTGCTCCTACTGGACAGGAAGGACTCAATGGAACTTCAAGCCATCATCCAGGATTCCTTCCAGTCCGTGATGGACGAGGCCCCGGTGTCACCAGCAACGGACGACGAGACCCAGGCAGAGATGGAATCAGAGGGCCACCTCTGCTGCCCTTGAAGATCTTCCAATGGAACATTTGTTGGCTGCAGCAGAAAATTCACTTAGTGATTAAAGCTGCAGTTCAGGATGAGGTTGATGTCTTCCTGTTTCAGTAGACACTTACCAATTCGTCCCATCAAATGCAGCCACGTATCCTGGGATTCTCGGCTTACCTTCAGCACCTGGAAGGAACTGACAGGGGCATGGCTATCTACATCAGGACCATTATCCCTCATTCAATCTTCACTGACCCCATCAACTGTGGGGAGGGCGTGAAGGTTCAGGCTGTCACCATACACCTGTCGGATGTACCTATCATGGCTTTCAACATTTGCAGAAGCTCTTGGTACAACCTTGACATTTCAGAGGTAGCAGCACTCGCCCCCTGGGAGGGTCTTAATGTGGCTGGGGATGTCAATGCTCACCACCCAATACTTTCTTCTGTCTATCCTACCAACGCAGCTGGGAGGCACCTTGCGGCTGTGCTGGAGGAGGTCCTTGAGATCGCCCTCCTCAACAACGGTGAGCCAACCCATCACTACGGTGGCCACTTGAACGTCACACTCACCTCTAGGCGGTTGCTCTCGAGTGCAAGATGGGAGGTCCACCCCCGTCTCACCAGTGATCACTTTGCAGTAGTCACCATGCTGATGGTCCAGCAGTGACCACTCCCCACACCTTCCCCCAGATGGAATTTAAAAAAGGCCGACTGGCAGAGCTTCCAGGAGGTCATCAAGCACTGGTGGGAGGAGTCTCCTCTTCCCGAAGACCCAGATGAGGTGGTTCAAAGCTTGCAGGTGGCCTTCACATGTGCAGCTGAGGCAGCCATACCTAAGATTACAGGTAGAGGGTCACATAAACGTGACTGGTGGTTTTACGATGAGGATATCAGGAAGCAGAACCACCGCATCAACGTCGTATGCAAGATGCAAAGGCATAACACCACGGTTGCTCAGGAAAGTGGAGCAGCACACTGTGTCTCTCACAGGGTCCAGCATGCTAAATGGTTCGAGTGGTGTGCCTCCCTCAGCTACTCCTCCACCTTATCTGAGATTTGGATCAAGTTACGATTGGCCACTGGGCAGTGTTGCAGTGTGGCTCGGTTGCACCCAGACCCCGCAAAGGAGACGGAATGTCTGGTGGACCTTTTCACCTCCAGAGCGGCCATGGCTCAACTGCCTCAGGATCTCCGGGACCTCCAAGCCACCCTCCTTCCTAGAAGGATGATAGTGATCCAAGCGGCATGCCAGGCTAAGGACGTATGGATGAAGACTTCACCGTCCAGGAGCTCCAGGAAGCCTTCACATCTCATCGGGACACTGCACAGGGGCAAGATGGTATCGCCTACAGCATTATCACTCGGTCTGGCCATTCTGGACACGCAGCTGTCCTGGGGGTCATCAACCAGATTTGGCGAGCTGGCAAACTCCCTTTCGTATGGAAGGAGGCTGACATCATACCGACTCCTATGCCTGGGGATCCTGGCAGTGTGAGACCCATCTCCCTCACCAGTTGCATCTTGAAGGTGTCTGAAAGGATGGTGTTGGAGCACCTGAGGTGGAAGCTTGGCCCTCCTCATAAACACCTCTATGGCTTCACCAGAGGAGTGGGCACTTTCGAAAGCCTTACCACTCTACTGGCCGGCATTGGGTTGGACACCCAAGCCCACATTGTTTTCTTTCTTGACCTCGAGAAAGCTTTTGAGCTAGCCAGTGCACCTGCGATCCTCTCACTCTTGGCCCACAGGGGGGTTAAAAGCAGGCTGTTTTCATTGCTTTGTTCCTATCTCCAGGACAGGTGGGCCCAGATACGCTTCCAGAGGTATGCCTCTTCTCACAAGACCCTGGACAATGGCACTCCACAGGGCGGGGTGCTTAGTCCCACCCTGTTCAACGTACTGATGCACCAGTTGGTGCGCCTGCCTTTCTCAAGAGGCACCTTCCTCCTCATCTATGCCAATGAGCTGTCACTTGTCATAACTAGGAAGCACCGGCTTTTGCAGCGTGCCCAGGAGGACCTCGATCTGCTGGCTTCCACTTGCCGTCACTTGGGGCTCAAGATATCTACGGCAAAATCCAAAGCAATGATCCTTCGCACCAGGGTACCCAGTCAGAGGCTGTGGGTCCTGGGCATCGACCTAGACTTGGTTCACTGTTATAGGTACTTTGGCATTTACATTGACAGGTGCCACGCCTTCCAGAAACATGTGCACCACATCAAAGAGAGGGCTCTGCAGTGGGTCAGGGCATTGAGTGCCATGGCCAACCCTAGGGCTGGGGCCAGCCTCGAAGTCATGAAGTTGTTCTTCATCCAGGCAGTACGCTCCCTCGTTGACTATGGGGCACTTGCTCTGCTTCACGCCAGACCCACAAACATCAAATCCCTCTGTGTGATCCAGAACACAGCTGTACGGGCCATGCTGGGGGCTCCTAGATGGGCTAATGCAGTGGCTCTGAACCTTGAGGCACAGCTGCAGCCCCTTGAAGACAGGATCCTACTGGAAGATGCCAAGAGGGTTGCAAAGTATCTCCGACTCCCAGAGGCTGACAAACTGATGAGGGATATACGGATCTGCCAGGGACAGGTCATTCCAATGCACGCCGGACGCTGATGAATGTGGTCTGTAGCAGATGCCACATGGAAGCTCCTGCCCATAGCATTGCTCCAAGTGGGAGGATGCGACAGACTGGCAGCGAACTACACGGTGTCACCCCCTTGGGCACCAGAGCTGTTGGATGTGCACTGGAAAACCCTACCAGACAGCAAGAGGCATTGCACCCAGGACGTTCTGCAACGACTTGCCTCGGAAGGCCCAGGGTGTGGAAGGCCCAGGGTGTGTGCCATATTACACTGATGGCTCCAAAGACCCAGTGGCAGGCCGCACAGCTGACAGCAGGTTGGCGCCTCCCAGACCATTGCACCATCCTCCAGGCTGAACTCTTTGCCATCCAACAAGCTCTGCAGAATGCTCTTGCAGACCATCAGCATCCCACCGTCATACATGTTGATTCCAAGGCAGCGATCCAAGCAATTATGCACAGAGAGCCAAAGGACAACATACACTTAATCACATCCACTGGGGTGACCTGCAGACACTCAAGGCTCAGGGTCGCAGGGCCACCATCAACTGGATCCCGAGCCATGTGGGTATCCCTGGCAATGATGCTGCAGATGAGGCTGCTAGGACTGCAACCCTCGAGGCACAGCCACGCGCGCTGCAATCTCCATCAGCCTCAGCCAGATTGCACTGTGGGCTGCTGGTGCAGCCAGGCACCCACTCCCTGACCCTGGGGATTCACAGAGCCTCCGCTGGTATGTCAAGGGAACCCACAGGGTGCCAACTCCAAATATTCGGACACAGTCCAGAGAACTGAAGGTGCATATCCACCACCTATACTTAGGGTATCTCACCACTACGTGGATTGTCAAACGGGCAAGAGAGGAGCTCTCTGGCCATTGTGACTGAATGGTTTCGAAACCATTGGTGCACTATCTGTTAGACTGCCCGGCTACGATGCCACTTCACCGTAGTCACTTCCCAATGACCCCAGTGGGGCAGGCCCAGAGGATGAGTCAGCACATCTTGTATACTTAGCTGTCAGGGACTTGGAAATCTTACTTCCGGTCATTGACCGTCACCCGCCCCCCTTTCCGCTGAAGTCGCTCTGAGGGCCTGCTTTGGGCCTCAATTGCACCGCACACCGCCGTTAGTGCATACTAACGTTTGGTACGTCATCTGGCCATAGAGCCGGTGAGGTACCCCCCTTCCCACTGAAGAACTGCCACACATGTGCAAGAAAAGATAAACGACACTTCCCTACCTGGGGAGCCAATGCCGGGTCACCAAGCTGGAAGAGACCCAGGCCAGGATTCCATACAGGCAAATTAAATAGAATAGAATAGAATACATACACATACACATATATATACATACACATGGATATATATACATACATACACACATACACATACATATACATATATATATATATATATATATATATATATATATATATATATATATATATATATGTATATATATATATATATTTATATATATTACCTGGAGTTTACCTGGAGAGAGTTTCGGGGTCAACGCCCCCGCGGCCCGGTCTGTGACCAGGCCTCCTGGTGGATCAGCGCCTGATCAACCAGGCTGTTGCTGCTGGCTGCACGCAAACCAACGTACGAGCCACAGCCCGGCTGATCAGGAACTGACTTTAGGTGCTTGTCCAGTGCCAGCTTGAAGACTGCCAGGGGTCTGTTGGTAATCCCCCTTATGTGTGCTGGGAGGCAGTTGAACAGTCTCGGGCCCCTGACACTTATTGTATGGTCTCTTAACGTGCTAGTGACACCCCTGCTTTTCATTGGGGGGATGTTGCATCGTCTGCCAAGTCTTTTGCTTTCGTAGTGAGTGATTTTCGTGTGCAAGTTCGGTACTAGTCCCTCTAGGATTTTCCAGGTGTATATAATCATGTATCTCTCCCTCCTGCGTTCCAGGGAATACAGGTTTAGGAACCTCAAGCGCTCCCAGTAATTGAGGTGTTTTATCTCCGTTATGCGCGCCGTGAAAGTTCTCTGTACATTTTCTAGGTCGGCAATTTCACCTGCCTTGAAAGGTGCTGTTAGAGTGCAGCAATATTCCAGCCTAGATAGAACAAGTGACCTGAAGAGTGTCATCATGGGCTTGGCCTCCCTAGTTTTGAAGGTTCTCATTATCCATCCTGTCATTTTTCTAGCAGATGCGATTGATACAATGTTATGGTCCTTGAAGGTGAGATCCTCCGACATAATCACTCCCAGGTCTTTGACGTTGGTGTTTCGCTCTATTTTGTGGCCAGAATTTGTTTTGTACTCTGATGAAGATTTAATTTCCTCATGTTTACCATATCTGAGTAATTGAAATTTCTCATCGTTGAACTTCATATTGTTTTCTGCAGCCCACTGAAAGATTTGGTTGATGTCCGCCTGGAGCCTTGCAGTGTCTGCAATGGAAGACACTGTCATGCAGATTCGGGTGTCATCTGCAAAGGAAGACACGGTGCTGTGGCTGACATCCTTGTCTATGTCGGATATGAGGATGAGGAACAAGATGGGAGCTAGTACTGTGCCTTATGGAACAGAGCTTTTCACCGTAGCTGCCTCGGACTTTACTCTGTTGACGACTACTCTCTGTGTTCTGTTAGTGAGGAAATTATAGATCCATCGACCGACTTTTCCTGTTATTCCTTTAGCACGCATTTTGTGCGCTATTACGCCATGGTCACACTTGTCGAAGGCTTTTGCAAAGTCGGTATATATTACATCTGCATTCTTTTTGTCTTCTAGTGCATTTAGGACCTTGTCGTAGTGATCCAATAGTTGAGACAGACAGGAGCGACCTGTTCTAAACCCATGTTGCCCTGGGTTGTGTAACTGATGGGTTTCTAGATGAGTGGTGATCTTGCTTCTTAGGACCCTTTCAAAGATTTTTATGATATGGGATGTTAGTGCTATTGGTCTGTAGTTCTTTGCTGTTGCTTTACTGTCCCCTTTGTGGAGTGGGGCTATATCTGTTCTTTTTAGTAACTGAGGGACGACACCCGTGTCCATGCTCCCTCTCCATAGGATGGAAAAGGCTCGTGATAGGGGCTTCTTGCAGTTCTTGATGAACACAGAGTTCCATGAGTCTGGCCCTGGGGCAGAGTGCATGGGCATGTCATTTATCGCCTGTTCGAAGTCATTTGGCGTCAGGATAACATCGGATAGGCTTGTGTTAATCAAATTTTGTGGCTCTCTCATAAAAAATTCATTTTGATCTTCGACTCTCAGTCTGGTTAGCGGCTTGCTAAAAACTGAGTCATATTGGGACTTGAGTAGCTCACTCATTTCCTTGCTGTCATCTGTGTAGGACCCATCTTGTTTAAGTAGGGGCCCAATACTGGACGTTGTTCTCGATTTTGATTTGGCATAGGAGAAGAAATACTTTGGGTTTCTTTCGATTTCATTTATGGCTTTTAGTTCTTCCTGCGATTCCTGACTCCTAAAGGATTCTTTTAGCTTAAGTTCGATGCTTGCTATTTCTTTGACCAGTGTCTCCCTACGCATTTCAGATATATTGACCTCTTTTAGCCGTTCTGTTATTCTTTTCCGTCGCCTGTAAAGGGAGCGCCTGTCTCTTTCTATTTTACATCTACTCCTCCTTTTTCTTAGAGGAATAAGCCTTGTGCATACATCGAGTGCCACCGAGTTAATCTGTTCAAGGCATAAGTTGGGGTCTGTGTTGCTTAGTATATCTTCCCAGCTTATATCGGTTAGGACTTGGTTTACTTGGTCCCACTTTATGTTTTTGTTATTGAAGTTGAATTTGGTGAATGCTCCCTCGTGACTAGTCTCATTTTGTCGGTCTGGGGCTCCACGCATACATGTCTGAACCTCAATTATGTTGTGATCTGAGTATATTGTTTTTGATATGGTGACATTTCTTATCAGATCATCATTGTTAGTGAAGATGAGGTCTAGTGTATTCTCCAGTCTAGTAGGCTCTATTATTTGCTGGTTTAAATTGAATTTTGTGCAGAGATTTAAAAGCTCGTGTGAGTGTGAGTTTTCATCAGAGCTGCCTCCTGGTGTTGTTACTGCAACAATATTATTTGCTATATTCCTCCATTTTAGGTGCCTTAAGTTGAAATCCCCCAGGAGCAAGATGTTGGGTGCAGGAGCTGGAAAATTTTCCAGACAGTGGTCAATTTTTAACAGCTGTTCCTGGAATTGCTGGGATGTTGCATCCGGAGGCTTGTAGACTACCACAATGACTAGGTTTTGGTTCTCGACCTTTACTGCTAAAACTTACACTACATCATTTGAGGCATTAAGCAGTTCTGTGCAAACAAGTGACTCTGCAATGCACAGGCCAACCCCCCCCTTTTGCCTATATATATATATATATATATATATATATATATATATATATATATATATATATATATATATATATATATATATATATATATATATATATATATATATATATATATATATATATATGAATGTATATTCATTATATTATTTTTTTTTATTATCGCACTGGCCGATTCCCACCAAGGCAGGGTGGCCCGAAAACGAAAAACTTTCACCATCATTCACTCCATCACTGTCTTGCCAGAAGGGTGCTTTACACTACAGTTTTAAAACTGCAACATTAACACCCCTCATTCAGAGTGCAGGCACTGTACTTCCCATCCCCAGGACTCAAGTCCGGCCTGCCGGTTTCCCTGAATCCCTTCATAAATGTTACTTTGCTCACACTCCAACAGCACGTCACGTACTAAAAACCATTTGTCTCCATTCACTCCTATCAAACACGCTCACGCACGCTTGCTGGAAGTCCAAGCCCCTTGCACACAAAACCTCCTTTACCCCCTCCCTCCAACCTTTCCTAGGCCGACCCCTACACCACCTTCCTTCCACTACAGACTGATACACTCTTGAAGTCATTCTGTTTCGCTCCATTCTCTCTACATGTCCGAACCACCTCAACAACCCTTCCTCAGCCCTCTGGACAACAGTTTTGGTAATCCCGCACCTCCTCCTAACTTCCAAACTACGAATTCTCTGCATTATATTCACACTACACATTGCCCTCAAACATGACATCTCCACTGCCTCCAGCCTTCTCCTCACTGCAACATTCATCGCCCATGCTTGACACCCATATAAGAGCATTGGTAAAACTATACTCTCATACATTCCCCTCTTTGCCTCCAAGGACAAAGTTCTTTGTCTCCACAGACTCCTAAGTGCACCGCTCACCCTTTCCCCCTCATCAGTTCTATGATTCACCTCATCTTTCATAGACCCATCATCTGACACGTCCACCCCCAAATATCTGAATACATTCACATCCTCCATACTCTCTCCCTCCAATCTGATATCCAATCTTTCATCACCTAATCTTTTTGTTATCCTCATAACCTTACTCTTTCCTGTATTCACCTTTAATTTTCTTCTTTTGCACACCCTACCAAATTCATCCACCAACCTCTGCAACTTCTCTTCAGAATCTCCCAAGAGCACAGTGTCATCAGCAAAGAGCAACTGTGACAACTCCCACTTTATGTGTGATTCTTTATCTTTTTACTCCATGCCTCTTGCCAAGACCCTCACATTTACTTCTCTTACAACCCCATCTATAAATATATTAAACAACCACGGTGACATCACACACTTGCAACATCTGCCACATTGCCCCCCTTCAAGCTGGCACTGGACAAGCACCTAAAGTCAGTTCCGGATCAGCCGGGCTGTGGCTCGTATGTTGGTTTGCGTGCAGCCAGCAGCAACAGCCTGGTTGATCAGGCTCTGATCCACCAGGAGGCCTGGTCTCAGACCGGGCCGCGGGGGCGTTGACCCCCGGAACTCTCTCCAGGTAAACTCCAGGTGATGGGAGCTAGTACTGTGCCTGTTCCACAAGGCACAGTACTAGCTCCCATCTTGTTCCTCATCCTCATATCCGACATAGACAAGGATGTCAGCCACAGCACCGTGTCTTCCTTTGCAGATGACACCCGAATCTGCATGACAGTGTCTTCCATTGCAGACACTGCAAGGCTCCAGGCGGACATCAACCAAATCTTTCAGTGGGCTGCAGAAAACAATATGAAGTTCAACGATGAGAAATTTCAATTACTCAGATATGGTAAACATGAGGAAATTAAATCTTCATCAAAGTACAAAACAAATTCTGGTCACAAAATAGAGCGAAACACCAACGTCAAAGACCTGGGAGTGATTATGTCGGAGGATCTCACCTTCAAGGACCATAACATTGTATCAATCGCATCTGCTAGAAAAATGACAGGATGGATAATGAGAACCTTCAAAACTAGGGAGGCCAAGCCCATGATGACACTCTTCAGGTCACTTGTTCTATCTAGGCTGGAATATTGCTGCACTCTAACAGCACCTTTCAAGGCAGGTGAAATTGCCGACCTAGAAAATGTACAGAGAACTTTCACGGCGCGCATAACGGAGATAAAACACCTCAATTACTGGGAGTGCTTGAGGTTTCTAAACCTGTATTCCCTGGAACGCAGGAGGGAGAGATACATGATTATATACACCTGGAAAATCCTAGAGGGACTAGTACCGAACTTGCACACGAAAATCACTCACTACGAAAGCAAAAGACTTGGCAGACGATGCACCATCCCCCCAATGAAAAGCAGGGGTGTCACTAGCACGTTCAGAGACCATACAATAAGTGTCAGGGGCCCGAGACTGTTCAACTGCCTCCCAGCACACATAAGGGGGATTACCAACAGACCCCTGGCAGTCTTCAAGCTGGCACTGGACAAGCACCTAAAGTCAGTTCCTGATCAGCCGGGCTGTGGCTCGTACGTTGGTTTGCGTGCAGCCAGCAGCAACAGCCTGGTTGATCAGGCGCTGATCCACCAGGAGGCCTGGTCACAGACCGGGCCGCGGGGGCGTTGACCCCCGAAACTCTCTCCAGGTAAACTCCAGGTAAACTCCAGGTATCCACCCTGTCATGCGCCTTTTCCAAATCCATAAATGCCACAAAAGACCTCTTTAGCCTTATCTTAATACTTTTCCCTTATTTGTTTCACTGTAAACACCTGGTCCACACACCCCCTACCTTTCCTAAAGCCTCCTTGTTCATCTGCTATCCTATTCTCCGTCTTACTCTTAATTCTTTCAATAATAACTCTACCATACACTTTACCAGGTATACTCAACAGACTTATCCCCCTATAATTTTTGCACTCTCTTTTGTCCCCTTTGCCTTTATGCAAAAAGAAATTATGCATGCTCTCTGCCAATTCCTAGGTACCTTACCCTCTTCCATACATTTATTAATTAATTGCACCAACCACTCCAAAACTATATCCCCACCTGCTTTAAACATTTCTATCTTTATCCCATCAATCCCGGCTGCCTTAACCCCTTTCATTTTACCTACTGCCTCACGAACTTCCCCCACACTCACAACTGGCTCTTCCTCACTCCTGCAAGATGTTATTCCCCCTTGCCCTATACACGAAATCACAGCTCCCTATCTTCATCAACATTTAACAATTCCTCAAAATTATATAAACTTTAAAATGAATCAAAACCATACATAAAGTTTTAAATACGTTATATAGATAATTTTAAATATGTTATATAGATCATAACAAGACCTCAAGCTCTACATCCACACTTGGCATGATAACCACAAGGTTGATGCAGTAATGCATCAATGAAAACCAGGAAACTAAACCCACATTCACAACACTCTCTCGACCCCACCCCCCCAAGGAGGCGAGCCCATTGTGACCCCCTGACTCCCTCTCAACCTATGAAAACCCCTTTGCTCACCCATTATCCTTCACAGATTCATGACAATTCCTAATGTCAGCATTCTATATCCCCCTGAGAAAGCCTGGTCACACCTCCTCCCATCCAATTCTCTGTTACGACACATCGTACGATTGAACGTTATCGCCAAAACCTTCCTACACTCTTCTTTGTCCCCTCTCCCCCTCATCACCCACGATATATATATATATATATATATATATATATATATATATATATATATATATATATATATATATATATATATATATATATATATATATATATATATATATATATATATATAATCCACCATGATATAATCTAAAGCTCTTATGATGCCCTCGTCTAACCCACCCATATCTAGACTTAAAGCACGCAGAACCGACACCCCACGGCCCCCCACCCTCTGTACCAACCTACCTAACCAGGACCTGACCTCTTCTAACATCTCACAAAAATCAAATTACATGGAGCGCAGTCTCGTCCCCTCCACAGATACCACACCCCCCATGCTCTACAACCTTTCTGTTTCGTAGTATCACTCCAGTGGCTAGAAAAATGACAGGATGGATAACGAGAACCTTCAAAACTAGGGATGCCAAGCCCATGATGACACTCTTCAGGTCACTTGTTCTATCTAGGCTGGAATATTGCTGCACACTAACAGCACCTTTCAAGGCAGGTGAAATTGCTGACCTAGAAAATGTACAGAGAACCTTCACAGCACACACCTAAATTGCTGAGAGTGCTTAAAGTTCTTGAATCTGTACTCCCTGGAACGCAGGTAGGAGAGATACATGATTATATACACCTGGAAAATCCTAGGTACTAGGTACTAGTCCCTCTAGGATTTTCCAGGTGTATATATGTCATACCTGGAGGTACTGCAATCTGGAGAGAGTTCCGGGGGTCAATGCTCCTGCGGCCTGGTCTGTGACCAGGCCTCCTGGTGGATCAGAGCCTGATCAACCAGGCTGTTACTGCTGGCTGCACGCAAACCAACGTACGAGCCACAGCCCGGCTGGTCAGGAACCGACTTTAGGTGCTTGTCCAGTGCCAGCTTGAAGACTGCCAGGGGACTAGTACCGAACTTGCACACGAAAATCACTCGCAACGAAAGCAAAAGACTTTGCCGACGATGCAACATCTCCCAATGAAAAGCAGGGGTGTCACTAGCAGGTTGAGACAATGCAATAAGTGTCAGGGGCCCGAGACTGTTCAACTGCCTCCCAGCATACATAAGGGGGATTACCAATATACCCCTGGCAGTCTTCAAGCTGGCACTGGACAAGCATCTAAAGTCGGTACCTGACCAGCCGGGCTGTGGCTCGTACATTGGATTGCGTGCAGCCAGCAGTAACAACCTGGTTGATCAGGCTCTGATCCACCAGGAGGCCTGGTCACAGACCGGTCTGCGGGGGCGTTGACCCCCGGAACTCTCTCTAGGTAAACTCAAGGTAGGATGGAAGGATCCCATGCAGAAAACGAAACATCACCTCATACACCCAAGGGTTTAACTTCAACTTACTAAATCTATACCAAATACTCTTCCACGTATTCATAGGGAACAAGCCCTCAACTGGAACAACGCACCTACCTACAAGCAACCTACACAAAACCCTTATGCGAACCTTTCTCAGTTCCTTAACCAACATTAAGGCCCTCAAAACGACTTCACATTCCCTCAACTCCATTCCTCGATACCACATACCCAGCCTGCCATCTATCCTTCCCAACTGCCCCGTGTTCACACCCACACACAAAACTTCCCATTTAAGAAACACTCATTTAGCCCTCCGTCTCAAATCCATCAACCCCAACCCACCCTGACGTACAGGTAACATTACAACTTCTCTCCTTAACCAATCACAACATGAACCCCACAAAAATTTGTACACCCGTCTTAAGATCCCCACAATCGCCGTCCTTGTAATTGGGAACACAACTGCGACATGCCAAACCATACTATACGATAAAATGTTTGCAACTATCACTCGCTGTATAAGAGTTAGGTGCTGGGGTCTCAAAACACCTATATGCCCCACGATCCTTTCCAATAACTTATCCGAGTTTCCCACCCGCGCCACAACCATGTCATCCCTATAAATAATACCACAAATCTTTAAAGACACCGCCAATTCTTTAACAATATTACATCTCCCCCACCCCCCCACCCAAGAACCCAACCCCATGCACCTTGACTTCACACTATTTACCTGCATTCCTGTGGCACTTCCAAACAATTGCACAACTTCGTCCTACACTTCCACTGACATCCCTTCACGAATGAGAACAGTGGTGTCGTCTAAATATCCAATTAATCCCGGGCAGGCCCTCCCGCTTCCCTCACCTTGAGTACATAAGCTACGGTCAACCATTCTATAAAAGGGGTCCTGAAAACACGCAAACAATATTTGGGACATGGGGCATCCTTGTCTAAGGCCTCTACCCATTGCAATCTCCCTCCCCATACACCCATTAATCTGTATCCTCATTTTCGCCCTCTTATACAAAGTATTTACCAACTTTACTATTTCCTCCCCATAACCCTGTCTCCTAAGAATAACTTGCAAAGCTTTCCTTTCCACTCTATCATAAGCTCCCTGCCAATCTATAGCCAACAAAGCTGCCCCCCCACCCCTCCTTTAGCTTCCACAAAACTTCGCAGTATCCCATGTCCTTCAATCATCGACCTTCCTGGCAACCCAAACTGAGATTTCGGCACCACCCTCCCCATAACACATTTGAACCTATTACCTAAAATTTTTGCAAAAACCTTATAGTCTGCACACGTCAGTGATATGGCTCAGTACTCCCGAAGGGTGGGCTGCCCCTTGCCCTTCGGGACCAACACTACAACTGCTGTAGCCTGCTTCTCCCCCAACTTACCCTTCTCCTTCATACGATTAAATAGCCTAACTATAAATCCCTGTATTAACATCCAATGTTGTAAATAAAATTGTACCAGGAGACCGTCAATACCCGGAGCTTTTCCCTTCCTCATTCCCCTTAACGCATTCTCTATTTCCTCTTCCATAATAATCCCACCTAAAGCCTTTCTGTTGCTGTTTCCTAAATTACAAGTCACATATGTACACACCTTGTCTAACGCCTCTGCACCCACCCCCCCACTTGTCCAGTACTTATCATACCAAGCGTCTGCATATGCACACTTCCCCTTAGTGGTTCTTATCTCTTGCCCTGCTCTACAAGTCCCAACCATCTCTACCTCTAAACTTGGGATAGCCATCACCGCCTGCCTTTGCTTTTGATGCCACAAAACTCACGCAGACGGCTCATCGCCCCAAAGCACTTCTTCCACCCCTGCCTGCACCCTTACAGCTTGAAACCTTTCATTTTGTAACACCTTCAATCTCCCTTTTATTTCAACTATTTCATCCATAGGAAAATTATTCCCTACCACCCCCAACCCATAACAACCTCTTAGCCTATCCTCTAAATAGTTAGCCAGTCCATATTTTAAATTATTAATACATTTTCCTTCTCTCACATAAAACTTTCTAATCCTTTCCTTCACAGCACAATCCCACCATGTCACGATGTCGTCCACCCCCTGTTCTTCCACACTATGCTCCCTCCATAGGACTGAAAACCCCTCCAACCCCTCCTCTTCACCTAACACACTTATATTTAGTTTCCAATAACTTCTGTATATTTCCACGAGTGCCCCCCACCCAACCTCCACCACCACTGCCCTATGATCTGACATTGTAGCCTCAACAGTAGTGAAAGATTTCTCATCCACTCCCTGAGAAAGGTACACTCTCTATAGCCTCGCAGCATATCCACTACTAACAAACGTATGTTCAGTCTCCCACACTGCCCCCCCAAATGCATCACATAACCTGACATCCCTTAACAATTCCCTAAGAGACACAGAAATATATCCAGCCCCTTTTGGGTCCATGTCAGCCACCCTGATTACACTATTCCAGTCCACACCAACTATTGCCACCTCTGGCAGTGCACATAAGAAAAACACAAGATCCTCCCACACAAAATCATTCTTTACCTGTATGTTATTTTTCGTCAGTGCATACACATTCACAAAAGACACACACTTACCCATCCACCACCCATCCACACACAACACACTCCCTCCCCCTCTCCCTCGCTTCTCTGCAAAACAAACGGGCTTTGAGGGAAAAGTTCAACAGATAGGAGTAGCAAGCGAGTATATGGTAACAATAGCTTTATTGCCGGCTGCTTGTTAAGGTAGGGTCAGTCTAGATCCCACTATCCCCTCCCCCCCTTTTTCCCCACCCCGAAAGGTGACATGTGGGGCTACGGCCAAACAGTAATCACTCGACTCCCTGCACAACTGTAAGTAAAAGCCTCTGCTCCTATTCTAGTTGATATTGGCTGAAAACTTCACTTTTGACCAATAATAAACTTGGTCCTTTCAGTTTTAAGCTCCCCATGAGACTTTTAGATAATCACCACTTTTTTTAAGTATCTTGCACTTATCATGGAGAGTGATTTCTTAAGCAGAGGGTAACCTGTCTCTCTTTCCAGCTTGGAATGACATATCAGGTCACCTGCCAACCAACGAGAAGTGTTGAAGGAGAAGGACTTTTGCAAAAGTCTGGAGACGTCACTTTTTTGTCTACCTACCTGATTAACTGTAGGCGACAGCAGACAACAACCCCTCATCTTTGTAGTGGTAAAGAACCTGCTTTCCTGTCATCTGGACTGACTATTCAAGGCTATAGACTCTGTGAAGAACTAGTCGTTGGGTTGTCACCAACACCTGTGACTCCCCCCCCCCACATCATCAGTAACGGCTACAATTTCAACAAGACGGTGTCAACCTCCACCAGACACCCCATTATAACTGTATATATTAGCGTTGAATTCAAATGTCATTTTTTCATTTCATTTTTCATTTTTTTTTTTCAAATAGGATACACCTTCATGTTTCACTGTTTTATCTTTGCATTACTAAATAATAAAGTGTTTATCTTTGTGAATTATTATTTCTTTTCCTATTCATTAATTTTCCTGAGGAGAAGCCAGTCTTGGTAATACTGTCTGAAGTTCTTGCAGGGCTGAGTAAGCCTTAACAGGGCTCGTCTCCCTTATTAAAATACCCACACCACCTTTTAGACAGGGAGATGGCAGGGTAACTACTCGAAACCCTGTCACCTCCAACACCCTACCCTTTTAAAAATTATACTCCTGCAGGAACACAACATCCACTCTAGACTTATTCAGGAAATTACAAAACCAATCTCTCTTCATACTGCTGCATAAATCATTAGCATTTACAGTCACACGCCTAAGGCCTTTTAAAGTTTCCACCTCTGCCTCCTCTCCTCACTCTTTACAACTCCAGAGCCTGAATTCATATTTGACACCTGCAGAGTGCTCTCTTCCCCCCTTCTTTTGTTGCCTCCTATCATGGCTACCACCACCTACACCACTACCTTCACACTCACCTCAGTCTGTTTCCCAGGCCTTTGCGCTGGCATCAGGACGTCGTCAGAATCTGACGTAGCCGCCCTCTTTCTCGTGACAGGTACGTTACACATATCTTGATCAGATGTTGCCTCACGATGAACCTCCACCTCAACCTTACAATGGTTTAGTGATTCTAGGGACAACTCCAACACACCATCACTTCCCAAAATATCACGTCCCCGACTACTGGAAGCAACGACTCTTCAATGACACCTAGCTCAGATGTAATGTCCCCCTCAGGCGGTGACAAAGTCTTCAAAACCTCCACCAATTCCTCCTCAATCTCAATAACCTGCTCCTGTAATTGCTGCTCCTCCTTATCCACAGGAGGAGACACAGGGTCAGGCAACTGGGTGAGGGACTCCAACTCACCTCCAGTTCTGTGTGCCTGATCCACTATCTCACTCCACAAAACAACACGCCCTCCGTCATTTTGAGGTTAAAAGTACCCTCTGGCAGACCAGCATAGGCACCTACCACCCACATACCATGCTGAGCATAATGAACCTTTCCATACTTCTCAAAAATTTTCCTGATATTCGCCTCATCTGCCTCAAAGGGAACATTGCATAAATTGATCCACATACAATGCCGTGAAACATCAATCATTCTGACACAGACAGCTGGTGTGATGGTAAGACTCACGTCCTGAAACTGGGTGACCAACGATTCATAGACCGTCTCCGTTAGCAGTTTCACAAAAATTCTTTGGGCTCCATTTAATGCAATCCCATATAAGTCACCATTTTGTATGCCATACGTCTCCTGAATGATCTTGCGTAATTTGACTTGTGCAGAACTAGGCATAATCGTTCCTCAAAGTAGTTCTATGCCGACAGTATTAATCCGGCGTCTTACACTAACCACCATTTTGACAACAGCAATACTCCTATATTGTCAGCAGAGGCTCAACAGCACCACCTCACACCACTGCAGCCAGGTAACTGAGGAGCATCTGCGCAGTAGGTCCACATGGCCTGAGAGTGATGAGGACAATGTTTGGTATTTCTAGTATATCATCGACACCATGCTCAGCCCTTCTAGGGCAGGGTAGGTGCCTGAGCCAGAGCTTGCAGCTCACAAGACCGCCATTCTCATTAGCCCCCTTTGGGGGTATGGCAGACCAGAGAAGCCTAGCTTGTGGCAATGCATGGGGACAATTGATCCCAAAAATGAGGCAGATATGGAAAATTTTTATAGGGGCTACCTGTATGTACCTCAACATTACATGCATACAAGTAATCTCATTGGGAGACAACAACCATATTGTTTACCGTAGTCATATCGTGTAGACATGAGAAAACTTAGCCACCCCCGGTCACTGCAGGTGGCTCCTTCAACCTCACAATCTTACCCATATCTATCGGAGACCAGTATGACGTGGATAGCACCCACAAGTATGGTGCTACTAATTAACTGTTGACTGTATAGATTATATTAGTTTAACTGAATGAAGGGGGAGTAGGTTACACATGTATATATCCATCAAGGAAAAAACACTTGTATATAATAGCACCACTTACCAGATATTCTCTGGTGGTCACAGTTACAACATACCTAACTGGCCAGTATCAGTTTCCTATAACTTGACGGGTTACTTAACTGTGGATGATTGATGCTCCTTATTTCCTCCATTCACCATCTCATTTCTATGTCCTTCTACACTGATTTTGTTCTTATTTCAGCAGGACGAGGTATCCGTTGGTTTGTCTCGGTTTAGAAGTCGTGACTCCATAAAAACTTCACTATCCTCGGGACAGGAACCACGAGGTGAACACAAGTTCACTTGGAGAACAGTGACTTATTTCCCTTCACACATTCTCTTAACTTAGTTTTGTTATCGCCGATTACATTACAATTCACAAGACGATTTAATGCCTTGTAAATTTTACACATGTTAGAGGTCGACACATTAAGATTTGAGACCTATGAGTGATGATTAAATCATGGGTATTTTCCCCTGAACACCCCATTATTCACTCATTTTGCCACTTATTACAGTGGTCCCGTAAATCACGTTCCCTCACTCTTCACCAGGAGCAGTTACGACAATTCCTATTATAAAGTGAGGCCTATATTAATCCTTATGCTGTCGTGAATGCCAATTTCCTGGTCCCATGCTTTCCCAGCCTCTTAACTACCTTCAAAACACTCCCGCCTGTCGATACCCCGTCTCCACCTCTCCCCTGCCCCTCAGTGCAGGCACAGAGCTTCTCTTCTTTAAAATACAGTTTAGAGCAACAGCAATGCATTAATCATGTATATTTACACTATAAAAATATGCAGTATAATATTGGGAAACTTTTATCCAGAGTACTTGTGCCTCCTCCCATGGGAGACTTAGGTCTCAGACACTCCCTAGACAGGGAGAATACCACTTGGAGAATACCGGCGAATCTTTAATAATAATAATAATTTCTAGTATCAGTAATAGGATTGTTGAGATTAACACTGTACTCGGTATTAGAATGTTGAGAAATGAACCAGACTCTGTCAAAATGAATCTTACCAAGTGTCTAGAGGTAAATACACATAGATCTAAATGGATTTTGAAAACGTGCAATTGCATTAAGTTTTATAACCTGCATGAACTGTATCACTGTAGACAACAAGAGCATTTCACCCCTCCATGGAAGATGTGTTCATTTAATATCACATACCTGCAAGTCCCTCCCTAGAAGCTCATTGCTAGTAATCCCTTCCTTAAATCACTTGTTAAAGCAACTGCTCAAGAAGAAATTTCTAGCCTAGCTGGTAGTAATAAGTTATCACAAGTTATATACACTGATGGATCTAAACAGGAGTCTTCTGGCAGGGCTGCATGTAGATAAAACTCAGCCGGGAGACTGTCTATTCTCGGTGCTTTGCCCTTCCTCATTCCCTTTAATGCCATCACTATTTCCTCTATCGTAATTGCCCCTCCTAATGCCTTCCTATCACTGTTCCCTAAATTACATGTCACATACTCACACACATTCCCTAAAGCCACGTCCCCCACCCTCCCACTTGTCCAATACCTTTCATACCATTTATCCACATACACACACACATTCCTTTCGCAGTCCTTATCACCTGACCTACCTGGAGTTTACCTGGAGAGAGTTCCGGGGGTCAGCGCCCCCGCGGCCCGGTCTGTGACCAGGCCTCCTGGTGGATCAGAGCCTGATCAACCAGGCTGTTACTGCTGGCTGCACGCAAACCAATGTACGAGCCACAGCCCGGCTGATCAAGAACCGACTTTAGGTGCTTGTCCAGGGTCAGCTTGAAGACTGCCAGGGGTCTGTTGGTAATTCCCCTTATGTATGCTGGGAGGCAGTTGAACAGTCTCGGGCCCCTGACACTTATTGCATGGTCTCTTAACGTGCTAGTGACACCCCTGCTTTTCATTTGGGGGATGTTGCATCGTCTGCCAAGTCTTTTGCTTTCAAAGTGAGTGATTTTCGTGTGCAAGTTCGGTACTAGTCCCTCTAGGATTTTCCAGGTGTATATAATCATGTATCTCTCCCGCCTGCGTTCCAGGGAATACAGGTTCAGGAACCTCAAGCGCTCCCAGTAATTGAGGTGTTTTATCTCTGTTATGCGCACCATGAAGGTTCTCTGTACATTTTCTAGGTCAGCAATTTCACCTGCCTTGAAAGGTGCTGTTAGTGTGCAGCAATATTCTAGCCTAGATAGAACAAGTGACCTGAAGAGTGTCATCATGGGCTTGGCATCCCTCGTTTTGAAGGTTCTCATTATCCATCCTGTCATTTTTCTAGCAGATGCGATTGATACAATGTTATGGTCCTTAAAGGTCAGATCCTCCGACATGATCACTCCCAGGTCTTTGACGTTGGTGTTTCACTCTATTTTGTGGCCAGAATTTGTTTTGTACTCAGATGAAGATTTAATTTCCTCGTGTTTACCATATCTGAGTAATTGAAATTTCTCATCGTTGAACTTCATATTGTTTTCTGCAGCCCACTGAAAGATTTGGTTGATGTCCGCCTGGAGCCTTGCAGTGTCTGCAATGGAGGACACTGTCATGCAGATTCGGGTGTCATCTGCAAAGGAAGACACGGTGCTGTGGCTGACATCCTTGTCTATGTCGGATATGAGGATGAGGAACAAGATGAGAGCGAGTACTGTGCCTTGTGGAACAGAGCTTTTCACCGTAGCTGCCTCGGACTTTACTCTGTTGACGACTACTCTCTGTGTTCTGTTAGTGAGGAAATTATAGATCCATCGACCGACTTTTTCTGTTATTCTTTTAGCACGCATTTTGTGCGCTATTATGCCATGGTCACACTTGTCGAAGGCTTTTGCAAAGTCTGTATATATTACATCTGCATTCTGTTGTTCTTCTAGTGCATCTAGGACCTTGTCATAGTGATCCAATAGTTGAGACAGACAGGAGCGACCTGTTCGAAACCCATGTTGCCGTGGGTTGTATAACTGAAAGGTTTCTAGATGGGTGGTGATCTTGCTTCTTAGGACCCTTTCAAAGATTTTTATATGGTATGTTAGTGCTATCGGTCTGTAGTTCTTTGCTGTTGCTTTACTGCCCCCTTTGTGGAGTGGGGCTATGTCTGTTGTTTATAGTAACTGTGGGACGACCCCCGTGTCCATGCTCCCTCTCCATAGGACGGAAAAGGCTCATGATAGGGGCTTCTTGCAGTTCTTGATGTGATCTGAGTATATTGTTTTTGATATGGTGACATTTCTTATCAGATCATCATTGTTAGTGAAGTCGAGGTCTAGTGTATTCTCCAGTCTAGTAGGCTCTATTATTTACTGGTTTAAGTTGAATTTTGTGCATAGATTTAAAAGCTCGTGTGTGTGTGAATTCTCGTAAGAGCTGCCTCATGGAGTTATCACTGCAACAACATTATTTGCTATATTACTCCATTTTAGGTGCCTTAAGTTGAAATCCCCAAGGAGCAAGATGTTGGGGGCAGGAGCTGGCAGATTTTCCAGACAGTGGTCAATTTTTAACAGCTGTTCCTGGAATTGCTGGGACGTTGCATTAGGAGGCTTGTAGACTACCACAATGACTAGGTTTTGGTTCTCTATCTTTACTGCTAAAACTTCCACTACATCATTTGAGGCATTAAGCAGTTCTGTGCAAAAGTGACTCTGCGATGTACAGGCCAACCCCCTCCTTTTGCCTGTTCACTCTGTCGCATCTGTATAGGTTGTAACCTGGGATCCATATTTCATTGTCCAAGTGATCCTTCATGTGGGTCTCTGTAGAGATTTTTAGATTTTGCCACCGAAGTGGCTAGTTTATTGTGCACCCCATATCCATCCTGTGGACGGTAGCGCGAGAGCATATGGATACACAAAAGGCCTAGGAACTAGGCCCCAAAGGGTTAACAGGAATACATATGGATTTTATCTACATATCTATAGTTCACTTATCTGTTACAAGCAAATTTAGGAAATTTGCTTAGTATATCTGGTATCTTATTTTCATTAATAAGATATCTTGACATGTCACATAGGTTATTATACTGTCTGTCTCTGTATTCCTCAATAAGTGGACAATTAAGCACATAGTGTTCAAGAGAGTGACCATATGCCTGATCACATAATTTACATTTAGTTTGATCATCATCTGTGTGTCTCCCAAACTGCCAGAAGTACTTGTAACCAAGCCTAAGCCTGGCCACTACAACATCAGTCCGTCTGTTCACATTGCAAGTTGCTCCATAAACATACTTATCTCCGTTCATGTTATCATAGTGGGTTATAGATCTACTCAGGCTTCTAACTGCATTCCTATAACAATCATTTTCATTATTTACTTCTCTCCTAATATTATTCCTAATGCTAGACACAGTTATACCAAAGTTATATTCTACATTCTCCTTCTCGATACTCTTCTTGGCTAACATATCAACTTTATCATGAAGGAGTAATCCACTGTGTGATGGGATCCATAGCAATTGTACATTAATTCCTTTGTCCCTAATTTTTGAGTATCTATACCTGACTTCCCCAATGAGCATGTGAAAGCCGCAAACACTGCATTTGCCTCTGCAAACAGCCCACGGATGAAAGGTATTTTGTTGTTCGTTGCTGGCTTTAGACCCTGTATATTTACAAAAAAGAATGTCATCGGACTGGTGGTATTGGTGGTACTGGGGGGGGGGGGACTTTTTTTCTGGCATTAGAATCTGTATCTGTTGGTTTGGAGTGTAGGCCATCGACTGTTGTTCCACTCTAGGAATGACTGGATTTGGTGTACGATTTCTGCCATTTCCTGCCAGTTTTTTCTTCTTCCTGGCACTAAAAAACCTCTCCCTCTTGAGTGGCTGTGGCTACCCAGGTTTTCCCATGGCCTGGATGTTTTGTATCTTTTTGTCCCCTTTAGATGATGTGCCTGGCAATTTAAGTTATAGCACAGTCTTTCCTGCACTGAAGAGGGACACATTTCAGGGTGAAAAAGCTTACAGGAAGGTAGTTTGCATTTTCTTGTTGTCATATGGGCACGGCATTTTCTAGGATGGTCAAAGTTGCACGTCCCATCTGTTTTTTCCAGATTTCCCATGCCTGCAGATACCAAGAGCATAGTTTGTGCACAGGCTTGGTTTCCGTTTGCCTTGGGTTTCTGTGACTGTATTCCCTGTTGGTGCATGTTTACCTGTGTCTTTCCTATCCTCACTAGCACTAACAATGGGGCTCTCACCAGTTGTTTTTTGGTAATGTATCCTCACTAATGCTAGTGGAGTTACCTTGTTTGCTATCTCCTGTGGCATTACTAGTTTGTAATATTGGTTTTATCTTGTCTTTGACTACACTTGTTTCCTCACTACAGCTCCAGTCTCCCTCGGGGTCATTTGTATGCATTCCCTCCTGCGTACATTTACTGACTACCTGGACAGCATCTCCATCCTCACCATTACTGTCTCCCAGAACAGCACCTCCAGCTTCACTATTACTGCCTCCCAGGACAGCACCTCCAGCTTCACCATTACTGTCTCCCAGGACAGCACTATCAGCCCCACATTTACTGACTACCGGGGCAGCACCTCCAGCCTTACAGTTTCTAACTACTTGGCCAGCACCAGGGGCGATACCATCCAGCCCAGACTTTTTATTCTCCCATCTGTTATAGAATGCTTCCAGGTTTTCTATGAAGGCTGCTTTGATGTTATCCTCTTTTAATACCAATGTGATTTTAGTCCATAGATTTATCTCATTTGGGCATTCAGAAAAACACTTCCCTGATTTAATACTGCTTGTAGCTAGTTCTTGGATATCTGCACAAGGGGCGTGACGCCAATTTTCACAAAAATGACAATTTATCCATGTGGAAGCCCGTTTGTTTGATTGACTGCAGACTATACAGAGCTTCATAATGATTTGAGTTTGTAGATGAATGGTTCAGAGAACCGACATGTTGATAAATTAGACACATGTGCAACTCTTGGGTATCTTTATTGAGGAAACGTTTTGCCACACAGTGGCTTCATCAGTCCATACAAGGTTGAGGGACTGATTACCTTATTCTCCTCCTGTTCTTCAAGATTCTTCTTTGTATGGACTGATGAAGCCACTGTGTGGCAAAACGTTTCCTCAATAAAGATACCCAAGAGTTGCACATGTGTCTAATTTATCAACATGTCGGTTCTGTGAACCATTCATCTACAAACCTGTCAGACACTGCAACTTCTTTGGATCTTAATACTTGGGAATTCTTCGCTTGCCTAATTCTTGGGCACGACCTACTTCCACATTGAACAAATGTTACACGACCTATGACTGCTGCACCTCTCCTGCCAACGGTTTATAAACTCCTTCTTCGCACGTATGCCGTATTCTATTCAAGATTGATGGACTGACCACATCGACTCAAGGTTGAGGGACTGATTACCTCATTCTCCTCCTGTTCTTCAAGATTCTCCTTTGTATGGACTGATGAAGCCACTGTGTGGCGAAACGTTTCCTCAATAAAGATACCCAAGAGTTGCACATGTGTCTAATTTATCATGATTTGAATTGTTGATTTACTGTAATTCTACTAGTAACCTCTTGAATACTCTATTAATCTCCTTAAAGTGAAGCTCTAGCTATTTGTATTTTTATTTCTAACTGTACTTGTATATTAGGACAGCTTACCGGTGTACTTCCTGTTTTATATTTATTGTTATTAGGATATCTTCTCAGCTTGTTTTATTTAGTTCATGGTTTATTTGCTCCCATTTTTTGTTTTCGTTATTGAAATTTAATTTCTTGAAGAGACCTTCGTGACGGCTTACATTTTAGTGGTCTGGAGCCCTGTGCATACATGTCTGTACCTCTATTATGTTGTGATCTGAGTGAATTGTCTTTGATTCAGCTATATTATGTATCAGATCATCGTTGTTAGTGAAGATGAGGTCCAGTGTATTTTCTAGTCGTGTAGGCCCGGTGGCCCGGTGGCCTGGTGGCTAAAGCTCCCGCTTCACACACGGAGGGCCCGGGTTCGATTCCCGGCGGGTGGAAACATTTCGACACGTTTCCTTACACCTGTTGTCCTGTTCGCCTAGCAGCAAATAGGTACCTGGGTGTTAGTCGACTGGTGTGGGTTGCATCCTGGGTGTTAGTGGACTGGTGTGGGTGGCATCCTGGGTGTTAGTGGACTGGTGTGGGTCGCATCCTGGGGGACAAGATTAAGGACCACAATGGAAATAAGTTAGACAGTCCTCGATGACGCACTGACTTTCTTGGGTTATCCTGGGTGGCTAATCCTCCGGGGTTAAAAATCCGAACGAAATCCTATCTTATCTAGGCTCTACTATTTGCTAGTTTTACCTGGAATTTGTTGCAGAGATTTAATAGTTCGTGTGTGTGTGAATTTTCATCTGAGCTGCCTCCTGGGGTGATCTCTGCTAAAATATTGTTTGCTATACTCCTCCATTTTAGGTGTCTCAGGTTGAAATCTCCTAGTAGTAAGATGTTTGGGAAAGGAGTTGGGAAATTTTCCAGACAGTGGTCAATTTTCTCAAGCTGCTCATGGAATTACTGGGAAGTTGCATCTGGAGGCTTGTATAATACCACAACGACAAGGTTTTGGTTCTCGATCTTTATTGCCAAAACTTCAGCTACATCATTTGAGGTGTTTAGTAGCACTGTGCAAATGAGTGACTCTGTGACATATAGGCCAACCCCCCTTGTTTCCTTTTTAGTCTGTCGCATCGGAATAGGTTGAAACCTGGGATCCATATTTTGTCATAATGATCCTCTATGTGGGTCTCTGTGAATGCTGCAAACATTGCATTTGACTCCGTAAGCAGTCCATTGATGCAAGGAATTTTGTTGTATTTTGACGGCTTTAGACCCTGTATGTTTGCAAAGACAAATGTCGTATTGGTGAAATTTAGGGGGGTTTTATTTACTGGCTCTAATATCTGTTGTTCTGGGGTAGAGGCCAATGTCCATGCCTCTGTCCCCGCCAGGTGAATATATGTGCATGTGCAAGGTGATTTTTTTATATATTTTTTGTTTTTTAATTTTCTATTTTTCTTTCTAATACACTAAATTTACCACTTAATATCATTACTAAGTGGGAGGAGCTTATATCATTATTATTAAAGATTTGCTGGTATTCTCCCAGCCTGGGCCTTTTCCAAGTGGTGGCCCAGCCTTGGTGCCCTCTTTAGGGAGTGTCTGAGACCTAAGTCTCCAATGGAAGGAGCCACAAGTACCTCCTCATCTTTGGGACCAACTGCCCCCAGGCCTAGCCACAAGCTAGGCCTCTCTGGTCTGCTATCCACGACCCAAGGGGACTAATTCAATTCAAATTCAAAGTTTATTCTCTATAAGGATTACAATGCTGAGTTTACAGAAATTTGGTTATTGTTTGGTTTACATGTAGTAAAATTGTGATTACAGAGTGTACCACTAGAACGGTTAGCATGGCTAGGCATTTCGGGCATACTTAATTTTATTCTTAATTGTAAAATATTACAAATTATGAGGTAAGTTGGTATTATGGCTAAGTGACTAAATACTAGTTTATGAGTTTAGCAATGTGAATGCTTTTGTTTTGGCACAGTATATAGTTTCAGTATTGGAGTATCACAGGATTCATTATTTTAAGACTGAGATTAATATTTCTGTTTATGGTCAAATGAGTGAGCGAGTGTAAGTGTGAACCACCAGGTGGTATTCGTGTAGTTAGTTGACGGGGTGTATCAGGGAGATAAGATGTTTTCTAATGGTAGTTTTGAAGGTGATGAATGTGTCTGCAGTTCTAGAGTTCTCAGGTAGGGTATTCCAGATTTTAGGGCCTTTGACATACATTGAATTTTTGTAAAGGTTTAGTCGGACACGGGGAATGTCGTAGAGATGTTTGTGTCTGGTGTTATGCCTGTGGGTTCTGTCACAACTATCAAGAAAGCGTTTTAGGTCAAGGTTGATATTAGAGTTTAAGGCCCTGTAGATATAGATTGCACAGTAGTAAGTGTGGATGTACTGAACTGGGAGTAAGTTTAGATCTTTGAAGAGTGGGGGGGTGTGCTGCCAGGGATGGGATTTAGTGATTATTCTTACTGCAGCTTTTTGTTGGGTTATTATTGGCTTTAGGTGTGTTGCTGCAGTTGATCCCCAAGCACAAATAGTATAGGTGAGGTATGGATAAATGAGTGGTATAGTGTGAGAAGGGCATTTTGCGGCACGTAGTATCGTATCTTGGAGAGGATCCCAACCGTTTTGGATACTTTTTTGGCTATATGCTGGATATGGGTGCTGAAATTCAGGTTGTTGTCAAGGTATAAGCCTAGGAATTTTCCCCCATTATTTCTGGTAATTAGAGTGTTGTCAATCTTAATGTTAATTTGTGCATCTCCTGCTCTGCTACCAAACATAATATAGTAAGTTTTGTCAGTGTTAAGCGTAAGTTTATTGGCTGTCATCCAAGTCGATATTTTAATCAGCTCCTCATTCACAATGGTGTTGAGGGTGGCAAGATTAGGGTGAGAGATGACATAAGTCGTGTCATCAGCAAAGAGAATGGGTTTCAGGTGTTGGGATACGTTTGGAAGGTCATTGATGTATATGAGGAAGAGCAGGGGACCAAGGACACTTCCCTGCGGAACTCCAGTATCAAGTGGCCGTGTTGCTGATGCTGTGTCTTTAATGGTGACGTACTGATACCTATTAGTAATGTAAGATTTGAAATAAGCAAGCGCATGGCCTCTTATACCGTAGTGGTCAAGTTTGTGGAGTAGGATTTGGTGGTTTACTGTGTCAAAAGCTTTTCTTAGGTCAATAAAAATTCCTAGTGGATATTCCTTATTTTCCAATGCTGTGTAATGTGCTGTGACTAATGGGAACGACAGTCTTGTGACCTGTAAGCTCGGGCTCAGGCACCTACCCTACCCTAGAAGGGTTAGGCATGGTGTCGATTCAGTTTACATCAGAGGTGGGAGGAGCTTGCATGATGGTGCAATATCCAGTTGCAGTAACAACAATCTTATCATCGCTCACAAGATGTCTTATACTGACGCTATAATTGCTAATATCCTTTTCTGCTTATATCATTTATTCAATAGTGATAGTATTCATAATATAACATGGCTAAATGCATAAGAAAGTCAGCAAAAATAATAATATTTGTATATTATACCCGGAGGTGGTGGCTGACCTTGATGAAATAATTACATCAGACCCTCCCTATAAGAGACAAGTTTTCTATGTTACCTCTTGTAGCACTACAGAAAACGATGTACTATATACGGGAAACAATAAAAATCACTTATATCTCATAAATAAACCCAAAGTGGTGTGTGCAGCAAGGCACAAGACTCGAAGGACTGCATTGCAATCCTCAAACAGCTGACCGGCGAAGCCCTTCCGCCGGAGCCCAAGTGTGCCAACTGCTCAAAGAGGCACCATGCCTGGAACTGGAGCTGTCCTGCAATGGTGCAGCACTGGCATCAGAGGTTCGTCATCGGAACAACCCGGCAGCCCCGACGCCACCAAGCCTTGGAACCACCCAGCAACATTCAGTATGGGCTCCAGCTGCAGTGCCCCGGATACCGCAGGAGGGCAATACCAGCGAGTTCCCGGCACTGGACTTTCAGCTGGGGCATTAGGGGGCAGGCACTGGCTTGCATCAGCGCGGTCAACTGCCAGGTCAGACGGCACGGTGGCCAAGAAGACAGAATCAATGGGAAAAACAGCCACAGGCCAGGAACACTGCCCAGCAGGTCCCAGCTGGGCACTATCATTCCTTGCCATCCCGTCAGCAGGCCTCTTCCCAAGGACAGGCTGTTGCAGTGTCGACAGCCACCCAGACATACCCATTGACTCAGCCCCGACTCGACGAGTTGTCCAGCTTACCGCCCACAGGATGGGTATGGGGTGCATAATAAACATATTAAACTAAAACAGCTCAACGCCTACAGAGGTAATGGTAGACTCATTCCCCGCTCGACTGAAGAAAACCATCGGGGTCATCTCAGCGCTCCTCTGTCACCTGCTGACATCGGCAGAGGACAGGGGCACCTGCAGACAACTCCTGTTGTGGATGCTGGGCGTGGTCCTACTGGACAGGAAGGACTCAATGGAACTTGAAGCCATCATCCAGGAGTCCTTCCAGTCTGTGATGGAAGAGGCCCCGGAGTCACCAACAACGGACGACGAGTCCCAGGCAGAGATGGAATCAGTGAGCCACCTCTGCGGCCCTTGAAGATCCTCCAGTGGAACATTTGCGGGCTGCAGCAGAAAATTCAATTAGTGATTGAAGCTGCAGTTTAGGATAAGGTTGATGTCTTCCTGTTCCAGGAGACACTTACCAATTCGTATCCTGGGATTCTCAGCTTACCTAAAATTGTGTTTTTGAATAAACACATCCACCGTATATTTGGCCAAAAACATTCGAAATCACTCTCTCTTCACACTGTTACACAACCCATTAACATTTACTGTCATACACCAGACGCCTTCTTAATGCTTCCAACCCAGCCTCCTGTCAACACTTTTCCCACCCCCACCAGGGCTCTGGGCTCCCTTTTTCTTCCTCTCACCACTTTCCTGAATTCTGGTGTTGCCGGCCTTGGCTGCCACAACAAGTCCCTTCCATCCAGGACTTCTTCCCGGGCCACTGCGCCAGTGTCAGAGAACATTATCCAAATCCGATGTGGTGGCCCACTTCCTTATAAGAACTTCCTCCATGCCATTGTGCTGGGAGGCCACACAATGCACCTCCACCCCCACCTGACGATGTTCCATTGTGCAGGCTGTCGTCTCAGGCTCACTGATAGTCACAGGCTGCTCAAAGTGGTCCCACCTCACACTCACCACAGTGGGCCTCTCCAATTCCACCTCTAGCTGAGGTGCACACACCTCCCCAGCAGGCTGGGACAAGGTCTGCAGCACTGTAACTAGTTTCTTCTCAATTGTCTGCACCTCGGCCTGTATCTGTGCCTCTTCAATTGCCACTTATAAAATCGTGGGGCCTGTTAAGTTTTCACACAACTCGCGCTTGCCTGACTCAGCCAGGGGTCTCCTCAACCACTTCACTCCACAGACGACCTTGCCCTCCTGTGCCCCGTGAGCCCTCAACTACCACCTCCATCTCATGAATAGGTGCTTCACTTACCGATCCATGCGCCCATCTCTGCTTCTCACACACCACTGCCATGTGATTGTACACCCCAGAGTGGTGGCATGTACGCTGCTGTCCAGCGTATGACACCATAACCTGTGTTTTGAAGTCCTTCAAAACTACATAGGACAGGATGGGTGCTGCAGAGTCATCTTCAGGCTAAGGTGCTTTCCGGGCAGCCCACGTAAGCACCAGATACCCACTTTCCTTGTTGGGCCATATGCACCATCCCATAAGCTTCAAAGACACTTTGGATGTCTGCTTCATCCACCTCAAATGGGACATTGCAGAGCTTGACCTACGTGAAATGACATGAGGTGTCTATCATCCTCATTTGTACAGCCAGTGTAGCAGTGATAGTGATGTCCTGAAAACGAGACACACTGTGGCTGAGTTCAGTCTCACAAAAATCCTGTACACCCAATTCAGTGCAACACCGTACACCTCCTCGTCCAGGATTCCATATGCCTTCCGAATGATGGTAGGAGTAACACTTATGCAGAAGTAGGTGATAACACCCCACAGAGTAGCTCAATCCAAACGGTGTTGACATGATGTCTCAGACTGAGCGCCATTTTGAATCAATGTGGCTCACCTGAATAGACAGCAGAGGAGTGCAAAGTACAACCACACTCCACTGCAGTCAGGCAGCAAATATACATTATCTTTGTAACTTGTTCTATCAAAACTTTGGGGCCCAGTCCCTGAACCCATTATGTACCTCTGTAATTTTTTGACTACCGCCCACAGGATGGGTATGGGATGCATAATAAACATGTTAAATTAACTAACTGGTCGCCCCAAGCATCTCCCTCCGATACAACATGCAATGAGCACATCTATACTGGACCAGTATTACAAATTAGAGTTCGATAGCACAAATAGGTATGGCGCTACAATTAGTTTTGGACTGTAAGGATAAATCAGACCAATTAGAAAAGGGGGGAAGGGGTTACACGTGTCAACATTATAAGACCACCACTTGGCCTGTACATTGCAGAGTCACTTGTTTGCACAGAACTGCTAAATGCCTCAAATGATGTAGTGGAAGTTTTAGCAGTAAAGGTCGAGAACCAAAACCTAGTCATTGTGATAGTCTACAAGCCTCCGGATGCAACATCCCAGCAATTCCAGGAACAGCTGTTAAAAATTGACCACTGTCTGGAAAATCTCCCAGCTCCTGCACCCAATATCTTGCTCCTGGGGGATTTCAACTTAAGGCACCTAAAATGGAGGAATATAGCAAATAATATTGTTGCAGTAATAACACCAGGAGGCAGCTCTGATGAAAACTCACACTCACGCGAGCTTTTAAATCTCTGCACAAAATTCAATTTAAACCAGCAAATAATAGAGCCTACTAGACTGGAGAATACACTAGACCTCATCTTCACTAACAATGATGATCTGATAAGAAATATCACCATATCAAAAACAATATACTCAGATCACAACATAATTGAGGTTCAGTCATGTATGCGCGGAGCCCCAGACCGACATAAGGAGATTAGTCACGAGGGAGCATTCACCAAATTCAACTTCAATAACAAAAACATAAAGTGGGACCAAGTAAACCAAGTCCTAACCGATATAAGCTGGGAAGATATACTAAGCAACACAGACCCCAACTTATGCCTAGAACAGATTAACTCGGTAGCACTCGATGTATGCACAAGGCTTATTCCTCTAAGAAAAAGGAGGAGTAGATGTAAAACAGAAAGAGACAGGCGCTCCCTTTACAGGCGACGGAAAAGAATAACAGAGCGGCTAAAAGAGGTCAATATATCTGAAATGCGTAGGGAGACACTGGTCAGAGAAATAGCAAGCATCGAACTTAAGCTAAAAGAATCCTTTAGGAGTCAGGAATCGCGGGAAGAACTAAAAGCCATAAATGAAATCGAAAGAAACCCAAAGTATTTCTTCTCCTATGCCAAATCAAAATCGAGAACAACGTCCAGTATTGGGCCCCTACTTAAACAAGATGGGTCCTACACAGATGACAGCAAGGAAATGAGTGAGCTACTCAAGTCCCAATATGACTCAGTTTTTAGCAAGCCGCTAACCAGACTGAGAGTCGAAGATCAAAATGAATTTTTTATGAGAGAGCCACAAAATTTGATTAACACAAGCCTATCCGATGTTATCCTGACGCCAAATGACTTCGAACAGGCGATAAATGACATGCCCATGCACTCTGCCCCAGGGCCAGACTCATGGAACTCTGTGTTCATCAAGAACTGCAAGAAGCCCCTATCACGAGCCTTTTCCATCCTATGGAGAGGGAGCATGGACACGGGGGTCGTCCCACAGTTACTAAAAACAACAGACATAGCCCCACTCCACAAAGGGGGCAGTAAAGCAACAGCAAAGAACTACAGACCAATAGCACTAACATCCCATATCATAAAAATCTTTGAAAGGGTCCTAAGAAGCAAGATCACCACGCATCTAGAAACCCATCAGTTACACAACCCAGGGCAACATGGGTTTAGAACAGGTCGCTCCTGTCTGTCTCAACTATTGGACCACTACGACAAGGTCCTAAATGCACTAGAAGACAAAAAGAATGCAGATGTAATATATACAGACTTTGCAAAAGCCTTCGACAAGTGTGACCATGGCGTAATAGCGCACAAAATGCGTGCTAAAGGAATAACAGGAAAAGTCGGTCGATGGATCTATAATTTCCTCACTAACAGAACACAGAGAGTAGTCGTCAACAGAGTAAAGTCCGAGGCAGCTACGGTGAAAAGCTCTGTTCCACAAGGCACAGTACTCGCTCCCATCTTGTTCCTCATCCTTATATCCGACATAGACAAGGATGTCAGCCACAGCACCGTGTCTTCCTTTGCAGATGACACCCGAATCTGCATGACAGTGTCTTCCATTGCAGACACTGCAAAGCTCCAGGCAGACATCAACCAAATCTTTCAGTGGGCTGCAGAAAACAATATGAAGTTCAACGATGAGAAATTTCAATTACTCAGATATGGTAAACATGAGGAAATTAAATCTTCATCAGAGTACAAAACAAATTCTGGCCACAAAATAGAGCGAAACACCAACGTCAAAGACCTGGGAGTGATCATGTCGGAGGATCTCACCTTCAAGGACCATAACATTGTATCAATCGCATCTGCTAGAAAAATGACAGGATGGATAATGAGAACCTTCAAAACTAGGGAGGCCAAGCCCATGATGACACTCTTCAGGTCACTTGTTCTATCTAGGCTGGAATATTGCTGCACACTAACAGCACCTTTCAAGGCAGGTGAAATTGCCGACCTAGAAAAGGTACAGAGAACTTTCACGGCGCGGATAACGGAGATAAAACACCTCAATTATTGGGAGCGCTTGAGGTTCCTAAACCTGTATTCCCTGGAACGCAGGAGGGAGAGATACATGATTATATACACCTGGAAAATCCTAGAGGGACTAGTACCGAACTTGCACACGAAAATCACCCACTACGAAAGCAAAAGACTTGGCAGACGATGCACCATCCCCCCAATGAAAAGCAGGGGTGTCACTAGCACGTTAAGAGACCATACAATAAGTGTCAGGGGCCCGAGACTGTTCAACTGCCTCCCAGCACACATAAGGGGGATTACCAACAGACCCCTGGCAGTCTTCAAGCTGGCACTGGACAAGCACCTAAAGTCAGTTCCGGATCAGCCGGGCTGTGGCTCGTATGTTGGTTTGCGTGCAGCCAGCAGCAACAGCCTGGTTGATCAGGCTCTGATCCACCAGGAGGCCTGGTCTCAGACCGGGCCGCGGGGGCGTTGACCCCCGGAACTCTCTCCAGGTAAACTCCAGGTACCCAATTTCATTGGTGGTCACTGGAGGTCGTAAGAGTATCCATAGCACCTGTCCTATTATAACGCCTAATTGGCCAGTTATTAGTCTGATATAATAAGGATTACTTAACTGTGAATGAGGAGACAGCATTCTTTGTCGTTACTCATATAATCCTCTGATTTCGATATCCAGCTACGTCAATGTTTTTCTTCTTCCAGAAGGACTATGATATCACTTGGTTTGTCCCAATTTAGGGACTTGAGGATAACATGAAATCACTCGGGGAATGGCAACTCATATCACTTCACTCTTTCCCTTAATTTAAAGTTATTATCACTAATTCCTCCACAATTCACAAGGTGACTTAATGTCCCATTAATTTACACTCATTAGAAGTTGCCCAATTAAGATCTGAGCCCGATGAGTGGTTATTGAACCGACGGGTATTTTCCCCACCATACACTCATCATGGGGCGTTGCGTTGTTCCCAGTTTGGCATCCCTCACTATATACCATATTTACCACCCAATTATAGTGGTTTCCTGTACTTGATGTCTCACATTATCCCCCAGGAACCATTACCACAGTCCATATTGTGAAGTGATGTCTCTAAGTAAACTTTCATCCTTTGTAATTGTGAAATCCCTTGTTCAAATCTAGCAAGACACCCACGTCATTTGAGTATACCCATGCGACTGCCGCTGCCCATGTGTCCCCTCGAGCATGTGCCAAAACCCCTCCTCCTTGGTTCCCCTTCACTTATACTTTAGACAAAGAGCAACACATTAATTATATATATTCACATTGTAAAATTTGAACAGTATAACATTTGGGAAAATTGCATCAAATTATCCACAATAATAATAATATCTTAATTTACTACAAGTACATGTACAAGGTATTCAGATCATTGCTGACATCAATGACATACTACTACATGGAAAGTCGCTTGTCATGCAAAGCATTTCTGCCAAATTAGGTAAATTTTATCCCAGATGTGACCCAAACCATTCCACTAGCACCCAGGATGTGACCCAAACCAGTCCACTAACACACAGGATACAACCCACATCAGTCCACTAAAACCCAGAATGTGACCAACATCAGTCCACAAACACTCAGGATGCGACCCACACCAGTCTACTAACACCCAGGATGTGAAATGCACAAGTCTACTAACACCCAGGATGCAACCCACGCCAGTCCACTAACACCCTGGATGTGACCCACACCAGTCCGCTAACACCCAGGTACCTACTTGTTAAGTGATCAGGACAACAGTTGTAACGAAACACATCGACATGTTTCTTCCCGGCCGGGAATCGAACCCGGACCCTCAGCACGACCTTTGCCAGCCAGGCCATGGAGCCACTCCTGCAACATCAACTGGTCTATCACTGGTGCATCCACTGAACTACCACAGTATCCACTAATCTACCCCAGCATCCACTGAACTACCACAGTATCCACTAATCTACCCCAGCATCCACTGAACTACCACAGCATCCGCTAATCTACCCCAGTATCCACTGATATACCCCAGCATTCACTGATCTACCCCAGAATCCTCTGATCTACCCCAACATCTACTGATCTACCTCTGCATCTGCTTATCTACTCCAGTATTCAGTGATCTACCCCAGCATCCACTCATCTACCCCTGCATCTGCTGATCTACCCCAGCATCCACTGATCTACCCCAGCATCCACTGATCTACCTACCATCCATTGATCTACCCCAGTATCCACTGATCTAACACAACATTTACTGATCTACTCCACCATTAACTGATCTACCCCAGGATCCTCTGATATTCCCCAGTGTCCACTGAGCTACCCCAGCATCCCCTCATCTACCCCAGGGTCCACTGATCTACCCCAGCATCACTGATCTACCCCAGGATCCACAGATCTATCCCAGCATCCCCTGATCTACCCCAGGATCAACTGATCTACCCCAGCATCCCCTCATCTACCCCAGGATCCACTGATCTACCCCAGCATCCACAGATCTACCCCATCATCCACTGGTCTACCCCAGGATTCACTGATCTACCCCAGCATTCACTGATCTACCCCAGCATTGACTGATCTACCCCAGGATCCACCCCAGCATCCACTGATCAATCCCAGGATCCAATGATCTACCCCAACATCCACTGATCTACCCCAGGATCCACTGATCTATCCCAGGATCTAATGATCTACCCCAGCATCACTGATCTACCCCAGGATCCACTGATCTAACCCACCATCCACTGATCTTCCCCAGCATCACTGATCTACCCTAGGAGCCACAGATCTACCCCAGCATTCACTGATCTACCCCAGCACCCACTGATCTACCCCATCATTCACTGATCTACCCCAGCATTCACTGATCTACCCCAGCATCCACTGATCTACCCCAGGATCCTCTGATATTCCCCAGTGTCCACTGAGCTACCCCAGCATCCCCTCATCTACCCCAGGGTCCACTGATCTACCCCAGCATCACTGATCTACCCCAGGATCCACAGATCTATCCCAGCATCCCCTGATCTACCCCAGGATCAACTGATCTACCCCAGCATCCCCTCATCTACCCCAGGATCCACTGATCTACCCCAGCATCCACAGATCTACCCCATCATCCACTGGTCTACCCCAGGATTCACTGATCTACCCCAGCATTCACTGATCTACCCCAACATTCACTGATCTACCCCAGGATCCACCCCAGCATCCACTGATCTAGCCCAGGATCCAATGATCTACCCCAACATCCACTGATCTACCCCAGGATCCACTGATCTATCCCAGGATCTAATGATCTACCCCAGCATCACTGATCTACCCCAGGATCCACTGATCTAACCCACCATCCACTGATCTTCCCCAGCATCACTGATCTACCCTAGGAGCCACTGATCTACCCCAGCATTCACTGATCTACCCCAGCACCCACTGATCTACCCCAGCATTCACTGATCTACCCCAGCATCCACTGATCTACCCCAGCATCCACTGATCTACCCCAGGATCCACTGATCTACCCCAGCATCAACTCATCTACCCCAGCATCAACTCATCTACCCCAGCATCAACTCATCTAACCCAGCATCAACTCATCTACCCCAGCATCAACTCATCTACCCCAGCATCAACTCATCTACCCCAGCATCAACTCATCTACCCCAGCATCAACTCATCTAACCCAGTATCAACTCATCTACCCCAGCATCAACTCATCTACCCCAGCATCAACTCATCTACCCCAGCATCAACTCATCTACCCCAGCATCAACTCATCTACCCCAGCATCAACTCATCTACCCCAGCATCAACTCATCTACCCCAGCATCAACTCATCTACCCCAGCATCAACTCATCTACAGAGGTTCATCAATGCTCAAGTACAGTATCTGCACTCTGAAAGAGAGGGAGTTATTGTTTCAGTTTTATAACTAGTGTAAAGCACCCCTCTGTCAATTATTATTATTATTATTATACTCAAAAAGAAGCGCTAAGCCACAAGGGCTATACAGCGCTGCTCCCCTCCATCAAGACAGTGATGGAGTGAATGATGAGTGTTTCTTTTACGGGCCACCTTGCCTTGGTCATCACTCGCCGTTTTGGGTCACGAACGTATAAACCGGCCAGAAAATTATTGCCTTTTATGTCGTATAAATATCCGTTGTGCAATCAAAAAAAAAATGCAACTTGTATAATTACTACCAATTCAGAGTCATGTAGTTATATACCTATTATATCTATGTGACTCTGATGGGTTAGTATTATACCTCTTAAAGAATATCTTATTAATTCACATACACTTTTTAAATTGCACCAAAGTGGTTGGGCCACTTACCTTTTATATCCTACCTCTCTCCCCCCCTCCCACCCTTTTCCAATATTTCCATCCTTACCCATCCTTCTTCCTTACCCATCTTACCCATCCTTCTTCCTTACCCATCTTACCAAAGCTCTGGTCATCATCAGAAGAAGAATCGATCCATCTGTTAATAATAAAATGGTTCCTGATAGTAATAACTAAAAAAAATAAAAAGATGACCTTTATAAAATATAAGATTATAACCTATAAGGTTTCAAAAATAATAATAATAAAGAAATAAAAGTACAAGAACTTCTGAAAGCATATTAAAGTTTTTATAATTCCTGTGGAAAATTTTTAATTTTCCGAAACTATAGCGCCTAATAGGTGTTTTATGCGCCGATAGGAGTCAAAATGTATTTGAAAATGGAGTAGAACCAAGAGTTCCCTTGGCGCATGCGCGGATGTGCGGGGGAGGCAGAGGCGGATTGTTTTGAATGGTGGTGAGGAAGCGGGGAAAACATGGAACCACGAAATTGACATTCACGGTGGCCTAAGGATTAATATAGGCCTCATTTCATAATAAGAAGTGTCGTAACTGTTCCTGGTGGAGAGTGAGGGAACGTGATTTACGGGACTACGGTAATAGAGTGGTAAAAGTGTGATAAGAGTAGGACCGGGTGACTGACGCGTCACAATGGACTGTGTCCTGGAGAAAATTACCCTTGGTTTAATCATCACTCATCGGTCTCAGATCTTAATGGAGTGACCTCTAGTTTGTATAATAGTTATGAGACGTTAAATCGTCTTGTGAATAGTAATGTAATCAGTGATAATAACATTGAGTTAAGAGAAAGCAGGATGTGAAATAGAGCGCCCTGCTCCGAGTGAACGTGTGACTCTCGTAACGGGGATAGTGGAGATTTATAGAATCACGACTTCTAACCGGGACGATCCGACGGATACCTCGTCCTGCCGGAATGAGAACCGTGTCGGTGTAGCAGGACATCGAAACTGAGGTAGTGAATGGAAGAAATAAGGAGTATCAATCACCCACAGTTAAGTAACCCTTCTAGTTATAGCAACCTTAGGCTGGCCAGTTGTGGTATGTTATAATTAGATAGGTTATGAGTGATCCAGCTACATCAAGTGACCACCGGAGAACAGCTGGTAAGTGGTGGGATTATGTATAAATGCTTTTCCTTGATGGATGTATCCAGGTGTATCTTACCCCCCCCCCCTCATTCAGCTAAACTAATATAATCTATACAGTCCACAATTAAATTGTAGCACCGTACTTGTGGGTGCTATCCAATCTATACTGGTCTCGGATAGATATGGATAAGATTGTGAGGCCAAAGGAATCACTTGTCGCGACCAGGGGTGGTTAAGTTTTCTCACATGTCTACACGGGGTGACTACGGTAAACATACAGTTAAGCACCCTAGGAAATTTTCCATATCTGCCCGCTGGTCCTTCCTGAACCGGATGCAATCAGTGAAAAAATTAATTGAATTAATTACTTAATAATTAAGTGACTGATTGAAGGAAGTGGGTATAGGGTACACAAGTTTAATCGATCGTGTGGTGGATGATAATTAGCCCAATAAATTGCTAGCACATGGGTGGCTAGGATTTATACAAGAGTAAAGTGCAAGAATTACTCTTATAAAGCGTCTACTTAAGTAGTATAATGGGTGATTATTAATTCCCTAACCATGGCTGGGTCTGAGGAAGTTAGTGCGACTGGCAAGTCCATGGATGCCAAAGCAAAGAAAGCATCACTACAAGCTCGGAAGGGTCATGTTACTAAATCATACAAGAAGTGTATGGAGTTAATGAAACAAGAAACGGTAAACCCTGATGAATTAAAGCTACACCTAGAAGCCTTAGGAAATAGGCATGAGTCATATAGATTGTGGTTTAAAGACTATGAAAAAGAGCTGCTAGAGAACTGTGCAGATGATGCTGAAAGGGAGCGACTGCTAGATCAACATTATGAAGTGGAGGACAACATTGTGTCCTGCAAAACTAAGGCTTTGGAGAAGGTAAAGGGTGTAAACAATGTTGTTGGTCAACCTAGTAAGGAAAGTCAGAGGCATCTACCAAAACTCCCAGAATTATGTATGCCTGTGTTTAATCCGGGAGAACACTGGGAGGAGTTTTGGTCTATCTTCAAAGCAGTCGTACATGATAGGAGTGATCTTGCAAGTGTTACCAAATTATGCTATTTAAAGGGACAGGTAAGGGGAGATGCGCATGTTCTCATACAAGCATTCCCAAATGTAGACGACTCCTATAGTGAGGCAGTTGACTTGTTGGAGGTCACTTACGGCAACTTGGAGCAAAGTAGGCTGGACCTAGTAGCTAATTTGGCTAATTTGAAGACTCCAGATCACAACCGCAACAGTTTACAGCAATTTAGGATCAAACTAGAAAGCACTCTTAAGACCTTGAGTAATAAATATGATCTGGAGGGAGCAGAGTGGTTGTTGAGTGCCTTGATTCAGAATAAATTGAACCACAAGACCATAGAGTGGTTATCTAACAGATATCACAAGGGTTACTTCAGGTTGGAAGAAATGAGAGTGGGACTGCAAGAGCTAATTGTCCAACTGCAGACCAGCCAACCCATTACCTCTAGGAATACCACGTCTACAGACCCCAGTGCACCTGCCAAGTTCCACAAAGGGAAACCTTATCCTAATATCAATAATCCTAAGCCACCTACTACACGGGGTTACGTAGGCACGTATCAAGTGACAGGTGCCAGTTATAGTGGTTCTCCACCTCCAAGCAAGAGGAGGAAGTACCACAATAAGGGTAGCCCAGTTGATAAGAGGTCAGGCAAGGAAAGGAGAGATTGTATCTTCTGCAACGGTACTCATTTCTCTAAGAACTGTAATGCCTATAATTCATGGGATGTTAAAGTGGAAAGATTGGAAGAGCTTGCTAGATGTATCAGGTGTCTAGGAAATCATAATGTAAGGGATTGCCGTGCTAACTTGCACTATTGTTATCAGTGTAACAAGGGAAGACACCACATAGCTATGTGTAAGGGCAGATCTAATCGTAATGATGGTAACAATAGTACTGATAGTGATAATAACCCAGACACAACAGTAGCCCACGTAAAGATTGCAGCTAACGTCGGTAATGATGGCCTAGCTGAGGTAGCTTTGCCTGTGTTGGATGTGGTGATTAATGATAAACGGCGTAAATCCAAAACTGTAACAGCATTACTGGATCAGGGATCACAACGTACCTTCATAAAACGTAACTGCCTTAATGGGATGAAGGTACAAATGGGAGATCCTGCTATACTCAAGCTATCTGGCTTTCTCTCGAATAAGAAGGCCCAGTCATACGACACTGTTTATGTAACTGTCCGGCTGGGCAATGAGAGAAAACGTATTAATGCCGTAATTGTGGATAGGCTTCCAGAGAAAATATCTACAATAGGGCTTGGTAACGCTACTGAAAGGCTTTCGAGCAAGGTAGATTTGGCACCTTCGGGTATAAATAATGATTCGGTGGGGCCAATAGATATTTTGATAGGTAGTGACCATTATGCCACCTTTGTAAAGGGTATGACAAAGAAATGCGGAGTCACCCTTCTAAGGACCGCCGGAGGTCACGTGATGTATGGCAGGCTTCCTCGTACCGATAATGAATGACTGGAGGAATCCATAAATACAGTTACGGTGTGTCTTACTCATGAAGTATCACCCCAGTATAAATATACTTCAATAGAGGATGAAGTTGAACCTGTGTATAAATTATGGGAATTGGACAGCATAGGGATCAATGTAAATGAAGAAAGTCCAGATGATTCCTTTACTCAAGAACAATACCAGAAGGATGTTAAATTTGAATCTGGACAATACTGGGTGAGACTTCCGTGGAAGCTGAACCATCCAGACCTACCAACTAATTACCGGATGGCGTATGGACAATTAAAGGCCCAGCTCCACGAATTGAGCAAGACACCAGAACTGTTGACTGCTTACGATGATATAATTAATGAGCAGTTAAATAATAAATTCATAGAGGAGGTACCTCCCGAGCAAACCCAGATTTATGGTCACTATTTGCCACACCACGGAGTGAAGAAGGATTCTAAGACCACTCCTCTGAGGATTGTGTTTAATTGTAGTGCCAGGAGTAATAAAAGTGTACCTAGTTTGAATGACTGTTTGATGACAGGTCCGTCGTTGACGGAAAAACTGGGAGACATACTACTAAACTTCAGGGTTAAGAATTATGCCTTTACGGCAGACATAAGTAAAACTTTCCTGAGAGTGGGTCTGCAGGAGGCTGACCGGGATTGCACTAGGTTCTTATGGCCCGAGAATCCTAGTGACCCACTTAGTCCCCTGAAGACTTTTCGCTTCAGGAGTGTATTGTTTGGTGCTACCTCCAGTCCGTTCCTACTCCAGGCAACGATAAATGCACACCTTAAGCGTACGGGTGGTCCACTGAGTGGAGTAATGGGTAAACAATTTTATGTGGACAATTTCCTGGGGGTGACGTCTACTGAAGAGGAACTAATGAGCATATACGCAGGGGCTAATGAAATAATGCAAGGTGCAAATATGCCCCTGAGGGAATGGAACAGTAATTCGTCCAGCTTAAGAGCTCAAATAAATAAAGACAACCCTGGAGTTGAAGTGTCCAAATATAGTAATGTGCTGGGACTGACTTGGGACACAGAGGGAGACTTGTTATCGTTAAAGTCTAATGACTACAGCATGCCCAATAAATTAACCAAGAGAGTCTTGCTTGCAGAAGTTTCAAAATGCTTCGATCCACTAGGCTTAGTGTCCCCACTTACCATAAGAGGAAAATTGTTCATACAAGAAGCATGGAAGCTTAAGTGTGCTTGGGATGAAACCCTACCTGAGGAATTTGTTGAAAGGTGGGAAGAACTAATAGGGGAATATGTAAAATTACCAATGTTGAAGTTCCCCCGTAATGTGGCCAGTCAAGAGGGAGAAAATGTACTCCACATTTTTTGCGATGCTTCGAAATTAGCATATGGAGCAGTCGCTTACCTTCAATGTAATAGTGCCCTTTCTCTTGTTATGTCTAAGGCTAAGGTGGCTCCAATCAAATCACGCACCTTACCTCAGTTGGAATTAACGGCCATTTATGTAGGTGTCAAATTAGCCAATTATATAAGAAATAAATTGCGAGAGATAAATATCAGCGACACCGTAATTTGGTCTGATAACGAGGTATCCTTACAATGGATTCGTAATGGTAACAGTAAGATTGTGTATGTACAAAACAGAGTCGCTGAAATCCATCAAATGCAGGAGAAACACAACAGTTTGGGTCAGCATATGTTAACCTTTAATCACATTCCTGGTGACGAGAACCCAGCTGACTTCTTGTCTCGAGGCTTGACTTATGGAAAATTTGTGAGTGCTTTATCGTGGTTTAAAGGGCCAAGTTGGCTGGTGGACAAAATTAACTGGCCGGTGCAAAAGGCACATATTGCTCCTGTCGAAATTACGGTGAGCACCGCTCCGGTCAGTAGTCCCTCCTTAGCCATTGATATGAACAGGTATTCTTCCTTACCTAAGCTGATTAGTGTGACCAGGTTAGTGTTTAAATTTATAAGTAAGATGAATATCTCACATAATTTTCCCCATCCCCTGAAATACTGGCTACAGAGGGTACAAGAAGAAACCTACAGGGATGAGATTAAATTCATGATGGACGGAAAAATTGTGAAAGGCTCAATAATAGAAAAGCTGGGGCTGTATTTAGAGGATGATGTAATTAGGTGCAGAGGCAGGTTACAGAATGCTGAATTGGGGGAATATGCTAAGCACCCTATCTTGCTGCCCAAAACTCATCACCTGACAACCTTGATTGTCTTTAATGCCCATAATAACGTGATGCACGGTGGGGTACAGGATACCTTAAACTGTATTCGGGAAACCTTCTGGATTCCACAAGGACGGCAAAGTGTAAAGGGGGTTATCAAGTCGTGTGTAATATGTCGCCGGGTGGATGCCAGAACCTACATGTACCCAGGTCCTCCACCATTGCCCAAGGAACGCGTGCAGTTGGTAAAACCATTTGATGTGACCGGAGTGGACTATAGTGGGCCAATCATTTTGACAGGTACTTCAGATGGTGTCCCCTTGAAGGTGTATGTATGTCTATTTACTTGTACAGCTACTAGGGCTGTTCATCTAGAAGTGGCTCAGGACTTGTCTGCAGAACAGTTCATACAGCTGTTCCGGAAATTTGCAGCTAGACGATCCTGTCCAAGATTGATGATCTCAGATAATGCCACCAATTTTGTAGCGGGTGCTCAACACTTGATGGAATTAAATAAGAGTGATGATGTACAGTCTTTGTTGACCCAGCGAGGGTGTGTCTGGAAATTTATTACTCCCAGAGCCCCCTGGCAGGGAGGACTGTACGAAAGAATGATAGGTACAGTGAAAAGATGTCTTCGTAAGGTGCTACACAGGAAGAGAATTGATTTGGAGGAGTTCCGGGCAGTGTTGGTGGAGGCAGAAAATCGAGTGAACAATCGCCCTCTGTCATACATGAGCGACACTCCTGACGCGGAGATACTTACTCCCTCTCACCTAATATGTGGACAAAGGTTAGAAGCTGCGCCTATCTATAGAGATAATCCCGAGGGAAGTGATGAGGATTATAATAACGTGACTGTGTTGAGTGACAAGTTCAAAATGTTAAATAAGGTAATTATTCATTGGTCTGATGTGTGGCGTAAAGAATATCTTCTTACACTACGTGAACACTTTTATGGTGCGCCAGAGGCAGTAAACCGACAGAACATTCAACCAGGTGACATTGTGTTAATTGATACTGAACAACATCGAACACTGTGGCCTCTGGGCAAGGTAGTTACATTATACCCAGATGCACAAGGTGTTGTCAGAAACGTCAAAGTGTTGTGTCGTGGTCAAGAAAGTTTGCGTACCATTAATAAATTAATTCCCTTGGAATTAAATGGTGTTCAATCCAGTGCAGATGGAAACCTAAGGGACAGTGACACGAGTGATATTGAAGACACTGACCGGGTAATGCAAGAAGAAACCGTAGTAAGACCCACTAGGAAAACAGCAGCGCAATCTAGAGAGGGCTGGAACCGTCTCCTGGAGGAAGACGCAATTTAAGTCGTCTAACAACGACTTCCGCCCGGCCGCAGTGTGGAAAATTTTTAATTTTCCGAAACTATAGCGCCTAATAGGTGTTTTATGTGCCGATAGGAGTCAAAATGTATTTGAAAATGGAGTAGAACCAAGAGTTCCCTTGGCGCATGCGCGGATGTGCGGGGGAGGCAGAGGCGGATTGTTTTGAATGGTGGTGAGGAAGCGGGGAAAACATGGAACCACGAAATTGACATTCACGGTGGCCTAAGGATTAATATAGGCCTCATTTCATAATAAGAAGTGTCGTAACTGTTCCTGGTGGAGAGTGAGGGAACGTGATTTACGGGACTACGGTAATAGAGTGGTAAAAGTGTGATAAGAGTAGGACCGGGTGACTGACGCGTCACAATGGACTGTGTCCTGGAGAAAATTACCCTTGGTTTAATCATCACTCATCGGTCTCAGATCTTAATGGAGTGACCTCTAGTTTGTATAATAGTTATGAGACGTTAAATCGTCTTGTGAATAGTAATGTAATCAGTGATAATAACATTGAGTTAAGAGAAAGCAGGATGTGAAATAGAGCGCCCTGCTCCGAGTGAACGCGTGACTCTCGTAACGGGGATAGTGGAGATTTATAGAATCACGACTTCTAACCGGGACGATCCGACGGATACCTCGTCCTGCCGGAATGAGAACCGTGTCGGTGTAGCAGGACATCGAAACTGAGGTAGTGAATGGAAGAAATAAGGAGTATCAATCACCCACAGTTAAGTAACCCTTCTAGTTATAGCAACCTTAGGCTGGCCAGTTGTGGTATGTTATAATTAGATAGGTTATGAGTGATCCAGCTACATCAAGTGACCACCGGAGAACAGCTGGTAAGTGGTGGGATTATGTATAAATGCTTTTCCTTGATGGATGTATCCAGGTGTATCTTACCCCCCCCCCTCATTCAGCTAAACTAATATAATCTATACAGTCCACAATTAAATTGTAGCACCGTACTTGTGGGTGCTATCCAATCTATACTGGTCTCGGATAGATATGGATAAGATTGTGAGGCCGAAGGAATCACTTGTCGCGACCAGGGGTGGTTAAGTTTTCTCACATGTCTACACGGGGTGACTACGGTAAACATACAGTTAAGCACCCTAGGAAATTTTCCATAATTCCATTTTTTCATTTTTACAAACTGTAATATATTATATAAATATTTTATATAGTTTTAAGCAAGTTTTAAGCGGGGGCGTTGACCCCCGGAACTCTCTCCAGGTAAACTCCAGGTAAACTCCAGGTAAACTCCAGGTAAACTCCTGCTTTTTAAGTTGCTTAATAACTTTAAAATTTGTTTATTTTTATTGTGTTTTATGAGGTTTA